>NW_026731720.1:132500-597500 GCF_028476545.2 Physella acuta | reverse complement strand
GATGACGTCATTTGTAATGCTGTGTGCCAGATGATGTCATTTGTAATGCTGTGTGCCAGATGATGTCCTTTGTAATGCTGTGTGCCAGATGATGTCATTTGTAATGATGTGTGCCGGATGATGTCATTTGTAAGGCCGTGTGCCATATGATGTCATTTGTAATGCTGTGTGCCGGATGAAATAGCTTGGTCGTTTGCCGGATGATGTACATTTTTAAGATATACATTACACCAAAAATCTCATTACCACGTTTACAATGTTTTCCAAAAACCAATTATAATAATGCGGGGATTCCCCCAAAAACTCCAGTAGTACTAAAACAGGTTTTAGCACCTGGGACATAGTCACGCTCTGTTGGTGTTGTCACGGTGCCATGCCCTACCCGCCCCACCGTGGCACCCTGCTGGGTATCAAACATTGGAGACGGTCACACACACGTCGTACTGACACACACAGACACACAGACACAAACACGTCGTACTGACACACACAGACACACACAGACACACAGACACACACACACGTCGTACTGACACACAAACACACAGGCACACACAGATACACACGTTCACACAAACTTCGTTCTGAATGTTTACAAGCGACATACACACACACACAGTCACACACACGTCGTACTGAATGTTTACAAGCTACATACTGACAGACACACAGACAGACACAGATACACAAACGTACTGAACGTTACAAGGTTTATATGAGATGTAAAGCTACAAGCACACATACACACACATAGACAACACAGACACACACAGACACACACAGATACACACGTTCACACAAACGCCGTACTGAATGTTACCTAGGTTGATATGCGACGTAAAGTTACTTACACACACACACACAGACACACAGTCACACAAACGTCGTAGTGAATGTTACACGTTTTAAATTACGATGTAAAGCTAAAGAAACGCACAAACTAGACTAAGCCTAGTTCCAACAATAATCTCTAAAACAAAAGGTAGGTCAGATAAGCAGACTTATTTATAACAATGGCGCCCCCTTCCACCTTTGCCTAAACCACGCCCCCGTTACCTCCCCCGAACCACCTACTTGGGATTAAATGCACTATCCCCAACACTAAATCAAATTTTAATGTTGGGGATATTGCATTTAATAAACAGTGCAATATATAGGGGTAAGGAAGTTTATGGCTCTTATAAGCGCCTGAACACAATCAATCCATCTTATAACAACACAACCTGTGGTTTTATTTCCTCTTTAAACAATTAAAAATATAATTTATTTTACTCACATAGCACACCCCACAGTGTCAGCAACACATTTTGATCCTACTTGATTGGCCAAAGTTCCTCATGAACAACTTGATCCTAGTCCTAGTATGGGGACATCCCATGACTTAACCTCTTAGTTTAACATCGTTTATCTAACTAATCTAATGGAAATTTTGGCATTCATAAAAATTGTTTTATACCAGCAGTTGTTCTAAGTTAGGTTTAACATCGTTTATCTAACTAATCGAATGGAAATATTGGCATTCATGAAACATGTTTTATACCAGCAGTTGTTCTAAGTTAGGTTTAACATCGTTTATCTAACTAATCTAATGGAAATATTGGCATTCATGAAACATGTTTTATACCAGCAGTTGTTCTAAGTTAGGTTTAACACTTGTGTTTGTGAATCCGTTTGACACAATTTCTAGTCAAATTAGACGACCGTGCTATAAGCTGGAGGTCGTTGAACCCGATCCTTAGAGTGCACCATTGTGTCGGCCTTTGTTTAGTGGACCAAGTACGGTGCGCACTTTGCTGGCTTCTCTGATGTGATGTCAGCCGTAACATTTGCTACAGTTGAACTAGTCCGATTGTAATTATATCAACCATCCCGCGTAATGAACAAGTTAAGGACGATAGCTGTCTAGGCACCCTGATTTTACGAAAACATACTCAACTACTAGTTACTATGTTAAACTCCTTACTTAATTAATTGTGGATGAGCAAAAATGTTCTATATTAAAATTATAAACTATTAAAATGTACAAGCCTTTTTTTACTCTCTCGATAGACAAATTTACTAGAGACCCCGTTGTAACAATGCCAGTTAATGATGGTTAGTCTAAAATATCATCACTAAAAATGGTAGCTCCACTTTAAACTAGAGATAAACATACGTCGTTTTTTTTCTTAGTGTTGGGGCAACGGAGCGTGACGTGCAAAAGGTCAATGCTCGGGAGAAACAGCTGGCTTTAGGTCATAACTGATGTGCTGCAGTACTGCTGTGTGGTGTGCTACAGTACTGCTGTGTGGTGTGCTACAGTACTGCTGTGTGGTGTGTAAACGGTTGGGTGTTTTACCATTTCTGTTGTGTGTGCTGTGTTACAATCACAATTGAGTACATATATCACAATTCCTGTTGAACTTCAAACACCAACATTGTAAGTCTGGAACAACTATTTGATCGTGGATCATGAAGTCACACGTATTCCACCAATCACCTGCAACATTTTCTCCCAGCCTGAAATGATTCACGATTCTCCGTTTGTCGCTTTGTGTCTCGTGTCGTAAAACGACAATTCACGCTGAAAAGGTTGTAACCAGACGACCATTTGCTGCTGTCTTAAGTCAAGAGTTAGGCCTGGTGAGATAACTTTTAATAAGGTAAGGGAAAATTAAATCTGTAATTGTGAACTAGTTTACGAAGGTTGTAAGAGAAAATTAAATCCTTAATTGTAAACTAGTTAACGAAGGTTGGCAAAGAGTTGTTGACAAAATTAAAGTTCGTATTTATTTGAAACTGAGACCATTTAAACGAAATTTATTTCTTTTAAAATATTAATCAGATATCTGTCTTGCTGTGGGGGGGGGGGGGGGGGTGTATACATTGCGCACACATTTTAATGGGATAGATTTCTCGATTTTTATGACAACATTTGGAGTTAGGGTGAGGGTAGGAATAATTGAACTTATTGAACAAGTTACATGTTGATAGTTGTAATCTAATGTTACGTGACTTTTAAAATGTTTATTGTGTATATAGAAGTGGACGTGATGTGCTTAAATTTGCATTTAATTCTTAATATTATATATAGATTACTTTTGAAGTTGTGATGACGGATTAGCGTTAGAGATTTATAAAGATTTCTACAGATTAGTTCATCTACTCACTTTTGGGATGGAGAATTACTTTGTGAAAAAAAATATTCTTTTAGTGAATATACGTCTGAGGCTAACTATTCTACAAAGAACAGTTTTAAATACAATGATATACCATTGAGGATCATATAACTGTGAAACATGTTTGATCACAGCGCGTGAAGATGAAGAAGAAAGGTCATCAGACTAGCGCCCGTTGTATTTTTACATGAACTGGCTAAAGATCTAATGTACAAAAAAAAAAGCAGAACAATAAATCTCGAATATATTTTTACAATACGTATTTATTTTGTACTGATTTATTACTGTATGTGTTTTCCTAGATGACATCCTGTGTGTACCAACTGGTGTGTGCTGTCTGTGTACTGATGTCTGGTCTGACACAGACATCGGCAGACTTTAGTGGAGAAATGTCCAAGGTGACCGAAGCTTGCAGCGAAACGATACACATGTGTCGAGGCGAGTCAGTACCGTCTACTGACGCGGTGTGGTGCGCCGAGTTGGGGGAGTCAGCAGATGGCGTCAGCGCCTACCAGTGTGTTGTAAGGATCGGACTTTGTACAGACGAGGAGTTTGTGGCTCTCAAGAACGCAGCCTGTGGTCAGACGGTTACAGCCCAGCAAACGTCCAGTGCTCTAAAGACGTCCTTTTACAAGGCAATCAGTTCAACAGACGAAGCTTGTCAGGATAAAATCGTGAATTTTATTTTCGAGTCCAGTGTGGCCACAATTTTAAAACAACAGGAACAGTACTGTAAACTGATGAACCTTGTTATAACCGATAAAACAACGATTGTGTATCTAACACCTGAATGTTTAGACCCTGATATCACAAGCTTGAATAAAACCGCCTGCTCGACAACCCAATCCCAACCATTTTCTGACGCCATCGTGGCAAGCTCTACAGATTGCCAGGACGGTGTCGAGAGGTGCGCTGGTAGCGTCATAGCTTCGGTGCAAGCTGAGAACTACTGTGACGTCATGACGACCACAACACGTGAGTGCCTGGCTACAGAAGGCTGCACGGAATCTGAAATCTCCAAGATGAAAACCGCCGTCTGTTGTGGTTCTCATGTTATAGCCTCGGTCCTCATGCTAGCACTTGCCGCACTACAGCAGCTGTTCTAACATCTGGGGTACGTCCTAGAGATCACGGCAGCTGGACATTCTGCTGATTACACAATCCTAGCTGGGCATTGTGCTGACTACACAATCCTAGCTGGGCATTGTGCTGACTACACAATCCTAGCTGGGCATTGTGCTGATTACACAATCCTAGCTGGGCATTGTGCTGACTACACAATCCTAGCTGGGCATTGTGCTGATTACACAATCCTAGCTGGGCATTGTGCTGATTACACAATCCTAGCTGGGCATTGTGCTGACTACACAATCCTAGCTGGGCATTGTGCTGATTACACAATCCTAGCTGGGCATTGTGCTGATTACACAATCCTAGCTGGGCATTGTGCTGATTACACAATCCTAGCTGGGCATTGTGCTGATTACACAATCCTAGCTGGGCATTGTGCTGACTACACAATCCTAGCTGGGCATTGTGCTGATTACACAATCCTAGCTGGGCATTGTGCTGATTACACAATCCTAGCTGGGCATTGTGCTGATTACACAATCCTAGCTGGGCATTCTGCTGACTACACAATCCTAGCTGGGCATAGTGCTGACTACACAATCCTAGCTGGACATAGTGCTGACTACACAATCCTAGCTGGGCATAGTGCTGACTACACAATCCTAGCTGGGCATTGTGCTGACTACACAATCCTAGCTGGGCATTCTGCTGACTACACAATCCTAGCTGGGCATAGTGCTGACTACACAATCCCAGCTGGACATAGTGCTGACTACACAATCCTAGCTGGGCATAGTGCTGACTACACAATCCTAGCTGGGCATAGTGCTGACTACACAATCCTAGCTGGGCATAGTGCTGACTACACAATCCTAGCTGGGCATAGTGCTGACTACACAATCCTAGCTGGGCATAGTGCTGACTACACAATACTAGCTGGGCATAGTGCTGACTACACAATCCTAGCTGGGCATAGTGCTGACTACACAATCCTAGCTGGGCATTGTGCTGACTACACAATCCTAGCTGGGCATAGTGCTGACTAC
Organism: Physella acuta; assembly: GCF_028476545.2. Taxonomy (NCBI): domain Eukaryota; kingdom Metazoa; phylum Mollusca; class Gastropoda; family Physidae; genus Physella; species Physella acuta. The sequence continues at coordinate 592,225 of NW_026731720.1, read as the reverse complement.
ACAATCCTAGCTGGGCATAGTGCTGACTACACAATCCTAGCTGGGCATTGTGCTGACTACACAATCCCTTCATTACCCTATTTCTCTATTGATCGCAAATGGTCAATTTTGCCATTCATTAATTAGTTAAATAACTAATTAACTAAACTTGTCACAAACATCATTTTGATAGAAGTCATGACATTTATAACACTACTATATTGTCAATAGAGTGTTGAGTTTTGGGTAACAATACTTCCTAAACCCTTTTAGAATAAAAAATCAAATAAAAGTTTATTTCTATGATGTGTAATGAATGCATGAGCTCCAGGGTGACATGCGGTAGTGTTAACATGGAAGGTAAAGTTAATCCAGTTGTTACATTGATGCGTATATATATATATATATATATATATATATATATATATATATATATATATACAAAAGGGACAGCCTCCGAGATTGTATATTCAAGGCAAAGAATTATTGTTGGACTTCTAACACTGAATTACGTTTTAATCGATACATCTTTTTACATAATTCTTTTACTTGGTTGTATTTTTTTTGTATTTGTATTTTTGTATTTCGTATTTTTTTTTTTATTTGCAATTTTCATGCGCTTGTCATTGCAACTATCTTATGTTTTATATAAATGATATTTGAGACAGCTATTGTCATTTTGTTAAATGCTGTTATACCTAATTAAACCAATTAAAAATGACATTTTTTTGTATCGGGATAAAAAGTGACTTCATTACAATTTGAAATCCAAAATATTTGATATCGCAAAATATGCACTATAACTACATACATTTCGCACATTGTCTTTACTGTACAAAATGATAATGCTTCGACATTATTTATTAAACACACAAATAAAAGTTATGATATATCTTTGAATCCTGAGTTTCTTAGTTTTTCTGTTTGTCGTTTTTTGTTTTTTGTTTTTTTTTGTTGTTAATTATTTCTTTTATTGAAATACGCGATTTAAAATATTGTTGCCGTATTGTAAAAAGTTGTAATGGTTATATAAATAATTAATATTGAAATTATTTTGCCCAACACTGGAATAGCGAGTTTTATGTACACTATCAGGGGAAGGAATCGCGAAATAATTACCGAGGTTATTTTTCTTTCACATAATTCCAACAGTTGTCTCTCTTTTAGTTTGCTCAATAGATAATGGCAACTTTTGTTTGAAATAGCCTACAAACCGGAACCATTAAACCTCACGTGTGGTGAATCTAAAATAGTTACCCACCTATTAGTGATCTTTTAAATGAATTAATCAAACGAGTTAGCCTGAGTATGGAAAACTTTGTAACTCACCTTTAAAATTTGTGTTACCACCTTCTAATGCATAGTTTGCCTTAGACTTTACAGAAACTTACGTCTCTCAAACAGCGCATGAATATCTAATTTTGAATCTAATTAGATATTAAATTAGCCATTCAACTTTTATATTCAACACTAAAATGTGAGATAACAAGATAAATTACTAGCCGATGGTGGTTAATTGTTGGTCACGGATGGTTGATTTCACAAAAATGAGGAAGAGATTTGATGAGCCACCAAAGCTTTTAATATAGAATTTGTTTTACTTTTTTAAATTTTTAATTCAGTTAAAAGTTGATTGTTACAACAATTGTTTCTATTTGTTTAATAAATACTTTAACCTAATAGTATTCGTGCATTGACTATCCGCTCCTTCCTCTATACGTCCATCACTGAATCCACTCGCATCAATACAGGTGAATCAAACAGCGGATTTATTTAAAATATCTTTTCAGATGGTCAGAAACTTAGAAACGATAGCTCATTGAAAGTATCATATTTGAAGTAGAGTTCATGTAAACATGTAAATACTCTGGAATATAATAGTTATTACATTTCATTTGTATCACTGTAAATTGTTCTAATAATAGAAGTCTTTTACTGAATGTTATCTACCCTCTGAAGTGTGCTACATACAGACATCAAATCCCCATATAGCTCTAGACAATATACACATACCACTGGGTGCTACATACAGACATCAAATCCCCATATACCCCTGGACAATGTAAGCATAATACTGGTCCACATACAGATTAGAAGTTGGAAGCTGGATATGTTGTGATGTATTGTATAACCAACTTTCTTGGTTAAGTAGGTCACTAGTATCCAACATTTAATAGAATTCCAATCTTACACTATTTAATACATCACCAAATTTCATGGTTTCATAAAGCATCACTTTCACGAGTTACCATAGAAATTATTTCACATCATGGCGTGTATATGTATGTATATATATGTACTTAGTGTCGCTTATTGTATTCGTATAATTGATAACATGTGTAGTAAATTAGCAGAGTGCCTTTGATGTGTATTTATCAAATGCAATTGTATAACATCCCCAAATTGAACTAGATCTACTCTGCAGAAAACATTTTAAAATAATTCTCTTAAATGATATCGCATCAAAAACAGTTAAGTAGGTTCTGTTGTAGAAAAAAAAAATTGGTATGCCAAGCAACTTCCCACTTGATTCAAGTACATTTTATACGTATGACGATAGACAAAAAAGCAACTAATTTTTCCACTACTTTAAACAAATAGTTGTTTCATAATTCCAGTGATTTTTTTTTGTCTGATTAGCGGGTAACAAAGGAATGTTAGTAGATGGTAGACAGCCCGCAACTATGTAGGCTCGCTAACTTGGGTAGGGAGATTAGTAGTGTAGATAACCTAGTCACAATAAGGTGGCTAGCTGTACAGGCCTCTCAGCGGAAATTTTTTTTAGTATTATTGGCCCCCAAGCTAGGATTTTTAGTGTGTTTTATTAGAGTGGCACATGACTCACTATACGATAAACAAACGTGGTATTACAAGCTTTGTGTAGCCTATATAAAATCTTATCACGTGGTATTACAAGCTTTGTGTAGCCTATATAAAATCTTATCAATACGACTGTCAGCCACTTAGACTGAATTTTTAATAAGGCGGTTTAGGCGGGAGGGAAGGGGGAGGGGTGCAAGATAATAGAACGACACCTCAAGTGCGGTAAAGATTTAAAACTATCTTCAAAACTACATTTATTTTTTTCTGGCATTGTAAGTTTATGGTATGCTGATTGTAGCTAGGGTCGCATCAAGGTTCTTGGCTACGGTTTCCCTCCGGAGAAAATAGATCCACCCAAAGAAGGGGAATCCCATGGGTTGCCCATGCGTCAGGACCCCTCTGATAGAGTGAAGAGATGATGGGTTGCCCATGCATCAGGATCCCTCTCATGGAGTGAAGAGATGATGAGTTGCCCATGCATCAGGACCCCTCTGATAGAGTGAAGAGATGATGAGTTGCCCATTCATCAGGATCCCTCTCATGGAGTGAAGAGATGATGGGTTGCCCATTCATCAGGATCACTCTCACGACCTTTGCCGGCATAGTTCAAGGGAGGGAATGCAAAGACATTCGTTTTGTGCCAACTTGGATTGTAAAAACTGCCGCACCAAGAAAACCAGAATTAGTAATTCTAGCACCAACTCATCTCCTAAAAATGCGCCACGTTCTTGGAAAGATTTTAAGTACCCTTCCTTCTGCGAACGCCTCTGTCTGTAGCGATAGCAAGAAGTATCCGTCTTTACCCTTCCTTATTGTGCGGGTATTAAGCAATAAGATTGAGAGGTTTAATGGTGATATAAATATCTTTGACATTTATAATGTACGGGTTTCTATGGACTGAGCAAGGATTGTCAATTTCTAGTTTAGTTGGTCAGCTCAATGAATTATATTTAGAATGGTCATTACGAGTTTTATTTATTCACTAAATCTCAAGATGATAACATTCCAGTTATACGCCTTGTGGATCCATCACCAGAAGAATACACATTCCACAATCTCGTAGAGACGCATTTGACGCCATTTTAAAATACCAAACAATCTTATGTTTCCATGGAGCTTGACTTGACACGTTCTCCGCCAATCACATCACGCGAAACAAAGCTATGTTAACAGGTGATGAAATGCGAGTTTCCATTGGTTGATTTTTATTAGGTGTTGTAAAACACACACAAAGGATTATAAAAGCCTTAGCCCGACGACTTTTCGCTGATATGTAAAGTCAAAAAGTTGGGCTTAGTGCTAACAACATATTATTGACAGTCTTACAAAACTGCGAAGGTAGGTAAAATGTTTAATCTTTTAATATGCGTCGGTTAAAAGTAACGTTTTTTTTAATAGTTCCTGAAACTTTAAAAGTGTACCTAAAGTTATTAACATCAAGACGAGCACTAGTGTATAAACAAAGTTGCACAAGTTTTGTAATTTTTAAAATCTAGACATCATGAAATATCAAAACGCCTTGGTCAGCCATATTTGGCAAAGTATAAGAACACCAATGCAAAATGTTACTATAACATTCCGTATACTACTATACATTATCAGGTTCCCCAACACCCCGGACACACACACACTTACACACCAACACAATTTTTTACAACAAATCTGTAACCAATAAAAAAGAGGTACATTTTTCAAAGATTTTCCACGACACATGCCGGCGTTTGAATTGTCCACAAGAGCTCGGGTTTTGTACACGGGGAAATACCCATCGGCTTGGACATCCTCCGTCAGAGAGTGAAAACTGACCGCGAGTGACCACCACCTTAGGTATTCTATACATCCAACAAAAAAGTCATTGACATTTTTTTAACGTTAAATCCCTTTAAACATCACTCGCATGACGAGACCCAGAGATGGCCGTCAAAATTAGTTTCGCATTTAGTAAAAACTAAAAGGTCGCTAACAAGTTACTGAAATATCAATTTCTCAAACCAAAAAATTATTTATACACTTTAGAGTAAAAAAAAAATTATTTTTCTCTAGATGACACCCTATGTGTACCAACTGGTGTGTACTGTCTGTGTGCTGATGTCTGGTCTGCCACAGACATCGGCAGACTTTAGTACAGAGAGAGGGAAAGTGTCTGAAGCTTGCAACAAAACTTTGGACACATGTGTCAACCTGGCTATCAACCTGGCTGGAAGTCCGGTCCCTTCTACCGACGCTGGTTGGTGCTTTCTGTTTGGGGCAACAGTTAATGGCGTCAGCGCCTACCAGTGTGTTGTAAGGATCGGACTTTGTACAGACGAGGAGTTTGTGGCTCTCAAAAATGGAGCTTGTGCTCAGACGGCTACAGTCCAGACATGGTCCAGTGCTCTGAAGATCTCTGTGTATAAGGTGGTAAATTCAACAAGTGAAACTTGCCAGAATGGAATAGTTGATGGTATTTTTAGTTCCGGGCTGGCCACAGTGCTAAAACAACAGGAGCAGTACTGTAAACTGATGAAGGTGGCAGGTACCACTCTTGCTCTCATATGCTCATCTGCTGAAATTACCAACCTGAATACAACCGCCTGCTCGACAACCCAATCCCAACCATTTTCTGACGCCATCGTAGCAACCTCTCAGATGTGTCAAGATGGTATGGAGTCATGCACCTGTGACGTCACAGAGGCGTTACCTTTGATCCAAGGCGAGAAGTACTGTGACGCCATAAACCTCTTAGTTAGAACCCCTGTAAACGACTGCTTGATTAAAGCAGGCTGCACTGATTCTGAAGTCTCCAAAATAAAAACTGCTGCATGCAGTGGTTCTAATGTTGTTGCTTCTGTCATCATGCTAGCGCTCGCTGCATTGTATCAGCTTTTCTAGCTTGTATGTTCATCAGTTTTGTCGTTGTTAAAGTGTGACACGTAAATTATTTCGTGTTACTAGATTATAAGGTTTTGTGCAAAATGTTTGATAAATGTGTTATTACATTAAACCCATTAAAATTTAACAGAGTTCATGCTATTAAATATTTTAACTTCATCTGATGAGATCCAGCGATATTTTAACACAAGATACCCCAGTCATGACTCAATCAATGTAGTGTTTAATTTCATATTATATAAATGAATAATTATATATATATATATATATATATATATATATATATATATATATATATAAAATTATTTATTTATTTATATATATATACCCCCAACAAACAAAGTATATATATATATATATATATATATATATATATATATATATATATATATATATATATATATATATATATATATATATATATATATATATATATATATATATATATATATACTTTATATATAATTTACTTACTTGGAAATCTGCAATAATAAAATAAAACGCAAAAATGTCTTTTTATTGAATAAAATATAAAACGTGTATCATCAAAATTTGGGATGGCGTGGACGACTAGCATAAAAAATATCCAGCTCTGTAATAACTGACGTTAGGGAAAGTAAAGACTGTTGGGCATAGTACTGACAGCACTATTCCTTTATAGGACTTGATCCCGGATTCGAACTGGAGACTTTCCGTCCCATCAATGCTAATGATAATTGGTTATTGTTATGGATTTTCGTAATTCAAGTTATTTACTATACAAATATTACGACAATTATTAAAGTAGCCAATAAGAAAATATTCTAAATAATTAAATTAAAGCCGACAATTTGCCAGTATTTATTGTGAGGTCAAATATTTTCTCTTACAATTGAAGACTTGATTGCTGTCCATGTGACCGTAGACCCGTACACTACAGAGTTTGCCCACGTTCCACACACCAGATCGAATCCCTCTGGAGCCACATTCGCTGCACCCACCCAATACCTCGTATATGCATCGTTTTTTAAATCAAGTGTGGTCAGCGATACTACGACTTTAGGGGCATTTTCATAGTAATATGCGAAACGTACTTGAAATGTTTTATACTTATATGCTCCATCCACTGTGTTGTTGTCCTGAGATTTACAACATTCTACCATGCCCTGCTTAATGTGAGTGTACGATCGTTTATCTTGTACCGTTTTCAAGTTGTTGACTTGCTTTGTACGTTCTTGTAAGGCTAATTGGCTGCTGTTACTAATGACTTGTAGACTAGTAAGATTTTCATGTAGTTGATTGCAGAATAGTGAATTATTTCCGCTTGAAATTTGCAAATCTATCAAAGTTGATTTTAAAAATGTGTTTTCTTCTGCTAGACTATGCATCTTGTTTGTCAGTTCGTCTTTAGCACAGGTAAGCTGCTTTACTGTCTCTTCGTTTTCTAACATTCTTCTGTTTATCTGTGCGATAAAATCTAATGTCTCATGCTGATAAGGTCGTGGCAGAGTCCCAGTCACCGAGCCCCTTGTAGGTCCGCGGATAAGGCGGTATGTTACAGGTGTAGGTGCAGCTTGCTTGACCAGGTCAAGAAAAGATAAGCGATAGCCGATGAGAATGTGAAGGTTACTTTCCCTTTGACTGAAAGCGTTTCAAAATCGCTGTAGATTTCTGAGGGGGCTGTTATTTGTAACCGATGAGATAAGTTCAGCGTTGTGTGCACAAAAATCATACAATATATTAAGTTATTTGTGTTATATATACATATATATATATATATATATATATATATATATATATATATATATATATATATATATATATGTATGTATATATATATGGGATTATTAAATTTGATTAACTTTTTAAAGTATGCATTTTTAAAACTGTTATTATAAATTGGTCGAGGAACCTAAAAGTTTAATTTTCAATTATTTACATACAACGGGAAACAACTCAATTAATCTTTGCACAAATAATCCTAGCTCGGTTATGTGCCCTTATGACAAAATGAGCTTTGTGTGGTCGGCAAAATGATGACGCCATTATAGTGGCGGGGCCTGACTTATCGAAATGATGTGTAAAGTTGGGTGGAAGAGAGGTGGTAAGGTATATAAACGATCCAGTGGCGGAACTAGAAAAAAAGGGCCACCCCGCAAAAAAAATTTTTTGGGCCCCATATATATATATATATATATATATATATATATATATATATATATATATATAGATATATATATATATATATATATATATATGACCCTATATACGAAATACGAACATAGAATACTCAATACGGGCATGATCGCAATTTGAAAAATATTAAACATTCTTAGTTTTTGATTTTATTAAAACATGTTAAAACAACACATCAATTGTGTGAGTGCTATTGGTCTGTTTTGAAATTCTCTGTTTTAATGTCTGGCATAATGCTTCCTTAATATGGCTGGTAAGTGGGTCACCATCCAGTTCTACGGTTTTATTGAGCCGAGGAAGTGGTTGACAAGTCGGTCAAAAGAATATGAAGCATGAAAGCTTTGTATGTGTAATGGTTTCTCGCCTTATGTTTATTTTTATGTTTTTTTAGCATTTATATTATTAGATTGTAATACATTTCCTTTTTATACTATGTTATTCTTTATTATTTATTTTTTAAATAATAGGAGAAGTGATTGCTTTTTAATTTGTTTAGTGCAAATCTATTAAAAGTTTCTTAAGAGCACACATATTTGACTATTTAAAAAGGGAAATATGTCATGGAAGTGGTTTGAACGGTTGCCTATCTTTCACACTACAAGTCATGTAGCCTACATATTTTTTTCCTTTACGAAACAGCGTGTGTTATTATTGTAGAACATAACTACTGTATTAGATCTTTTTGTTACTAGAAAATTATTTTTTTAACTATTAAAAAATTGATTATGGTCGGCCATGGGCCCCTAAACGGCCTGGGCCCCCCCCCCCCCGCATTGCGGGGTCTGGCGGCACTGTAGTTCCGCCCCTGAAACGATCCTCTAGAAATTTAGCTTGAATATATTTACATTTTAATGATTAATTAATCGCTAATGCATTTACACCAAAATTACCACCTCCCTGGACCTGTAAACTGTATCAAGTAAAATGTGTAAAACAATGAAGTAAAATCAAGGTTTTAATGGGCACTCACCTCTTGTAATTGTGATAGAATAGATTTTTTTCAAACCAATAATGCTTTCTTGTACACGCTGGAAAAGTAATTGAACAATATTATATAGGCCTATTTTATATGAATACCCTCTCTTTTCTAGTTGGTGAAATTGGGGTTTACGACAAATTCCCGAAAGACACTTGACCGAATGCCGTTTGCCCGAAGGCCGAATTCCCAAATGGACACTTGCCCGAATGCGACAAATGCCCGAATGGACATTTGCCCGAATGGGACAAATGCCCGAATGGACACTTGCCCGAAGGCCGTTTGCCCGAAAAATGGTAACATATATATGAGCTAATTACTATCGTGTAGTACAGATCTTATAATCACTCAGTATCAAAATGTTGTGCATCACAAAAGGGAGTGCTTCAATAATGAAATCGTATTGAAACATTTTGTATTTGTCATTTTATATTTTCTAAAAGGGAATGTTTTTACGTAATCAAGACTTGTAAAGTTATCTTTTCGAACCTGTTTATCAATAGGGCGGAAGAAGCAGCGTTGGTCTGTACCTGTCACCCTCACAGAAGTAATTGTCTGGATCAAGTTGAATGAAAAGCTACATTTTGCTTAATTTCGTCATGCTTTAAGGTTAATTTTTTCCCATAATATAACGTAAAGGTGTGGTTTTTAAGACAAAAATTTTTTTTGAAACAGTGAACATCAAGCAACACGACCGCACGGTCGCCAATAGCTGTAACTTAATTTGTGACACGTTTTATTTCAAGTACCCGTGGTGGAGTTCTAGCCCCCTCCTAATGCTCCTCCTTACGCCACTGGTCGTCTTAATGGCATTACTCAGACTTTTGTAAAAAGATTTTGCTATCTTAAGGGCCCTGTCTCGACATCAACTAATGATTACTGCGGTCTCTATGGTAGCGTTGTGAATAAATAATGTTCTTCGAAACATACAACCGACAAAATATCGAATTCCATGATTGTAAAGATAAAAGTCTTATTGTGGAAGCAAGAGTAGGCAATATCCAGTAGATGACAAGTGGAGCGTGTCGTGACTAGAGTGTCTTGCAGATAATTGTTGGCAGCAGATCCAGTAGAGTACAGTCTGGTAGGCGCGTCTGCTGCTGCACTAGTTGCTAGCCGTATAGATAACCATGTTATGTGTCCATGGAGACACCCCCATTGTTATTTTGAAACAGCGATTACAGAGTTAAATAAGGCTCGACGTCACCCACTCTCAACCATTTGCATCCAGTTGTTTTCTGTTGTTCAATCGTGTGAAGTTCTACAACTTTTACTGCTTGATTTTTACTGGATGTGATAAAACGGCCAATCAGTTTTATAAAACTCCGTAACACGACGATACTTAACGACGATACTTAATTATTATTATTTAGCTGATTCCTAAAGTTAAATGAATGCTAATATCAGGTCAATTGACGGTATAAAAAAAAAACTGCTACCTTAAAATTGTTCCCATATATAAAGTTCCATACATTAATTTCCCATATATTAAATTAACGTAAATAGAGGTCCTATAAATTAAGTTCCCATACTATAAGTTCCCATACAATAAGTTCCAATACAATTAGTTCCCATGCAATAAGTTCCCTTACAATAACTTCCCAAACAATAAATTCCCATACATTAAGTTCCCATACATTAAGTTCATATGCATTAAATTCTCATACATGACGTTATCATAGTAGACTAAACCCAATACAAACTTGCATTATACTGGGATCCCAATGTGTACCACTCTCTTGTTGTATACGTATTTTATTATCTTATCAAAACGAGTTTATCATTTAATTAAAACAATGCGTTCTGTGGGACATGGGTAGGGAACCATGTAAACTCGACATGAGAAAGGAACAGTGGCAGCTTTAGGTTTTGCCTTATAGCTTGTCGGTAGTGAAACCATTATAGCTAGGTCTGCCCAGTAACATCATACCACCTCGAGTCAAGAATTTGGACGGTGGACAGACTGTGTATAAAATGTTTATTGAATAAAACTATTCTACCACCTTCACCCCCCCCCCCCCCCCACACACACACACACCACCACCACCACCGCCACCACCCAGCAGTGTTTCTTCCAGACTTTTTTCTCCGGGGGGGCACTTGAAATCTTCGGGGGGGCGGTAAACTTTCTTCGGGGGGGCGGACACTGTTAAAAGTATATATTTTCTATATAAATTATATAAATTTCATTTCGTTCGGGGGGGGCGGTAAAAATTTTTCGGGGGGGGCTTCGCCCCCCCGAAGAGATGCCTGGAAGAAACTCTGCCACCCAGTTTCTCTAAGATAAATTTGGCGCTAGAATCCATGTTAACCCTCGTGCACTAAGGAGGAATTTTGTTTTTTCTAAATTTTAAAAATATTTACGGGACCAGAAACTTACAGAGTGTAGGAAATAATGTTTAGCAGAATACGTGGCAAGATTGTAAATTAATAATGGTCTTAAACACAATAGATAAATCAATAGTTTGAATTACAATTGTTGGGAGCAAGAGAAGATAATATCTAGAAGACCAATGGGGGCGTGTCGAGACTAGAGTTGCAGTGATAGAAACTGTTGGCAGCAGATGCCGGTACAATCAGGTGGGCGTCGGCTGGCGCTGTTGTGATAGAAACTGTTGGCAGAAGTGTCGGTTCAAGCATGTAGGTGTCGGCTGGTGACGCAGCAGTTGCTAACCATATACATCAACATGTGACGTAGCCACGGAGACACCCACGTTGGTATTTCCATAAAACTTGACGTCACCCAGTCTCCGCCAATAGCATCGAGCCATTTGTTCTTCCATCATTTCAATTTTAACAAAGTTTTATTGGTTGGTTTTTTTTTTGGGTGTATCTAAACAATGATAAAGGCTTATAAACATCATAACCAGACGACATTTTGCTGTTATCAAACGTCTAAAACCTTGGCTTGGTGCTAACATTATATCAGTTAACAATCGTACAAAACTGCTACGGTAAGTGTAACGGTTAATCTTTATTAGGATGTACATCAATACCTAACCATTTGTAAAGAAATTGTGAAAAACTACTATCAAGTAATTGAAATATAGACCAGTACTATTTTATAAACATGCTCTAAGTAAATACTGTAATAATAATTTTAATGCACACATATAAAGCTAATGAACCGCCTTGGGTAATCATATATGAGGGCACACGTAGACCAACACCCAACAATAGGACAATGTCCAGCCACATACATAACGTTGGATTTACTGCTTCCGTCAACCATCATTTAACCTAGGATTTCCCAACACCCAGATCCCACACACAATCAAACGACGGCATAATGTGATACATAACTAATGATTGATCATTAAAACAAATGAAGGAAATTATTGGGGAAAATCTACTTCTTTAAAATAAATTTTGCATCGACATCGCTTTATTCCCTATTTACCGCATGTAACACAATATAATTTTAAAAATCACACATGAACTAACTTAGTATATAATATTATATTAGAAATGTATAATAATTATGGCTGTGATTTATAGAAACCAAGAAATAACGACATAAATATCTAATCACAAATTTTAAACAAATGTCATTAGGGCCTACAAATAAAATAATTTTTAAATGTTTATTTTTAGATGAAACCTTGCGTGTATCAGTTGCTGTGGGTTGTCTGTATGCTGATGTCTTGTCTGGAACATATATTGGCAGACTTTTATCCAGAAATGATGAGTGTGTCTGAAGCTTGCAGCAAAACCATAGACATGTGTAAAGCTGAGTCAGAAGCTAACACTGAAGATGACTGGTGTACACTATTCAATTCCACAGTCAATGGCGTCAGCGCCTACCAATGTGTTGTAAGGATCGGACTTTGTACAGACGAGGAGTTTGTGGCTCTCAAAAATGGTGCCTGTAATCAGACGGCTACGGTCCAGCAAAATTCGAGTGTCCTGAAAACTTCTCTTTATGAAAGGATAAATCGGGTAATTAGCAGTTGCAAACAAAAAATAGTTGAATGTATTTTCGGGTCCAGCCTGGCCACAGTGTTAAAACAACAGGAGCAGTACTGTAAACTATTTACCAGTAAAACCAACACAGAATGTCTAAACACGCTCACTAGCGTGAGCTGCAACGAAGGTGAGATTGCGAGCCTACCCAATACATCCTGCTCGACAACCCAATCCCACCCATTTTCTGACGCCATCGCGGCAACCTCTCAACAATGTCAGTCCCGTATGGAGTCATGCGTCTTCGGCTACTCAGTGACGCGTGCACTGATTAGAGCTGAAAGGTATTGTGACGTCATGAGCCTCGAAGCCAACAAGACCATGAGCGAGTATAACGGTACACACTACTGCATGACCTCCAACTGCACTGACTCTGAATTTGTGAGCGTGAAAACGGCAGCATGCAGTGTTAATCATGCTACCTCTGGTCGTGCTGCTTCAGATTTTATAACGTGTTTGTTCATCATGTTTATCATGATTGAGCTGTCTAATATCATTCTATAGTTTAATACTACCGGATTATAATGATATGTGTTGAAAAACTCATATCTTTATAATATAAGATTAAATACATACTAATTAACCATAAGACATAATTGCACTATATATTTTTATATATTTAACTTCAAATTACAGATTTTCTATTTCTCTCTTCCTTCATATATATATATATATATATATATATATATATATATATATATATATATATATATATATATATATATATATGTGTGTGTGTGTGTGTGTGTGTGTGTGTGTGTGTGTGTGTGTGTGTGCCTGTGTGTAAAATATATTCAAATATTTCAAATATGATTTAATTGCTTCTGCGTAGCCATGGTGTCATATATGACTCTTGAGAGAGATTCCTGATCGATTATTGTTAGTGCAGTCTTTATAATTAACCATATATAAATTAATTAGGATTAAGTTATTTTAAGCTAAACAAAGCAAGAAAGTTTTCCGTCTAAACTTGTAAGTACCCCTTTTAACAATTTTCTAAATAAACACCTCTCTTAAAAATTATAACAAAGAACTGATGACTCAATAAATAACTGCTATATTACAACTAATACTCTAATTACTACTATTGATAACTGGAAACTGTTGTTTTTTTTTTTTGGAGGGGTGGGGGCGCTATTCATGTTTCGCTAATGCATTCCAGATGAGCATATTTAAAAATAGTTTTAAAATGATGACACAAGAGATGAAAATATTGACTTATTCCTTTCCTTTATTGCGTGGACCTAAGTCTTCTTGGCATAATTATAAACGTGGGTGCCTGTATCGTGAATTAACTTAAAATTAATTAAATTATTTTTCTTTGGATGTTGTTAAACGAATCGAGATGTTCTTTACAACAAAAGGCTTTAAGTGACTAAATTGCTTTATCTACCTATATATATAATTCTCTTAAGGGAGACGTTAGAAAACAAGCTGCAAGCGCGCCTTGCAGTCCTCTCTCTTCCTCTCTATCGCTACCACCCCCCCCCCTTCCACCTCACATGGTCTGGTGAGCTGTGGTTCACGCTAAATGTTTACATTTTACAATCATAGAGCCGGGTTTGGTGACGGCTATTAGGGGCAGATAATTTAGTTGGAAACGATTTTAAAATTAGAGGAGGTAACTAAGAGGAGGCTGCTTTCACGGGGGGATGGAGGGGGTTTAGTGTTTTAATGCACATATTTTCAGTGGCAGCATTGGTACTGTCGAATTCACAAATTATGAATTACTGGAAAGTAGAAAAAAAATTCATAAAAAACGTTTTAATAACAAGTTTTTATGTAATGATGCACTAAAAAGTAGAAAATAAATTATAGACTACTATTTAAATAACTATAAAGAAAAGCGTGGGTCACTTTAGTATCTATTGGATACCTTTCTAATGTTAAGGAAGACACACACGCTTTTCTTTATAGTTATTTAAATAGTAGTCTATAATTTATTTTCTACTTTTTAGTGCATCATTACATAAAAGCTTGTTATTAAAACGTTTTTTATGAATTTTTTTTTCAGTACTTTACATGTTTTATTTACAATAGAGTTACATGACTAAAAACCATTGCGCGCCTACTGAACATCACGTTCAGTAGGCGCGCAATGGTTTTTGAACGCAGCCATTACGTGATTGCGCAGCTATTGAAGGTGATGACGCGTGTGGTGTGGTTGGCTAGACATGCCTACTAATTCGGCCCAAATTTTAATTAATTAATAAAAAATTAATTAGGCATCCAATTAAGTCAAATTTAGTTTCAGATTGCATTGTCTTCATGTCTTGACCCACGTGCCAACTGTGAATCGTGTCGGTCAAGTAGAACTGTCCGAATTTTCACTCCTGCGTTTCTATCTAGACAAACTGTCGACAGACTGTCGACAGAGGAAGTGAGTTAAATAAAAGCTTGTAAAAAACAACAACTAAATAGCGGCGTATGATATGCCGCGGGTCTGCTCGTACTCAATATTAAACCAACGAACGCAAATCGTATCTGTCATTTAAAACGTTTTTTTTTGTGTGTTATTCATTAGGTAGTGTCGTTTTATTGCATGTGTTATGTCATTTCTTTATCCCCCAGTTTAAGATCTTATGGTTTAAAAATTATGTAAACGTTTTTTGTCAATATACTTGCTTTTTGAGCTTAAGTGTTGTGACGTTATTAAATCACAAAGCTAATTATAAATGTATTTTGTCTATTTTCAAAATATTTTCTGGAGAGGATTTACGTATTTTACAACAAAACTGAAAATTATTTTACTATCAAAGGTAATCAATTAAATATATACAAAATTAGTTGTGAAATTTTGTGCATTTTCTCGGTTAATTTTTTTTCTATAAATCTATTTTAATTAACACTTACCATAACATTTTTTACAAATAAATTAAATAAAAATTACATTACTTTCGTCTCATTCTTTAATTTATTTCTATGTCCAAATATTCCTTTCGTAGTTGTGTAAATGTTCATGAAGACGTTTCCCTGCAGTGTTTCTTCCAGACTTTTTTCTCGGGATATTTTCGGGGGGGGGGGGGGGGGCAAAAAAAAATTCGGGGGTGGGGGGGCGGTACACTTGCTTAGGGCTCAATCCCCCCCCCCCTCCGAAGAGATGCCTGGAAGAAACACTGTTTCCCTGGTACGTGTTTACTTGTAAGTGTATGAAAGCTTGGCTCGTGTAGAGAGCAGACTACTAGACCGAAAGTCTCGAGTTCGAATCCGGGTTTAAGTCGGTAGAACGCCCCTGAGTCCACCCAGGCATGACGTTATTAAAGGTGGCTGGGAATAGTGCTGACGACACTATGCCTTCATATACCGAGGTCACATAAACAGGTGAACTCTGCTTCACTTGCTCCATAGACTATCACTATACTGTAGTGAGGTTTCGATCACAAAATGTGTTCAACCCGTCTACTTGGCGATAAAACGCATTAGAATCCACTTATAGTTCCTACATAACAACGATTGACTCCACACATGGAAAATGAACTGCAGACACTGGTATATTTTAATTCTCCCTGATTAGCAAGAACACCTTATCTTTCTACAGCATCTGTATCCGGTTAGGTGGAAACCTCCGCGTATGATACGACACAATCGCCCAACCATGACAATTTCAACTGTAAGGTACACTACCGCATTCATTGAAGGTTTTATGAGCTTTTGTCTATACAGATCAATAGATTTTGTCAATGTAAACCTCCAACAAATGTCTAATGGAATAATTGATCCTATCATAATGCGAGGAATCAGGCATTATGCAACGCCACCCAGGATTCAAGATGTCTCGATATCTTGGTTGACATTGTGAATTTATACCAACGTACATTTTGCTGACTTTAAACGGTGTTGAACATGACTTTATAGATATATATAAATTGTGTACCTGTGTGACCTCCCCCCACGCCAACCCCACCTGCTACTTTGTCCAGAGAAGGTCTGGGATGTACTTCGTAAGTATTAGTTCAGCATCCAACACATTTTAAAAAGCTGTCGTTTGTCAAGTTTTCTGCTGTACTCATTGTCACAATGTTTGTTGACATTCGGCATTTGAATTTACAGACAATAAAACTCACGCTTTTTTTTTTCATGCTAATATTTTAATCCACTAGTAGGCAAATGACATGTGTCATGCTGATGTTGACGTTGCATAACTAATTATGTTGTCATCAGACGTAAGTTTTGGCGGGTGTGTTACTCCATATCGCTAGACATTTTAAAATCTCACACAAGAAAAAGTTTTGACTGGTGTTACTTAATGTAGCTAGACACAAAAATCTCCCCTTCTTCCCCCACCCCCTCCACGTCCATAGTTTTGACTGAAGTTACTCAGTGTCGCTAGGTCTATTAATATCCCACATGGAAAACTCTGGTGTGTAAGACAAAAGTTTTTCAAGTTTTTGTAAAATATGACGTCATCTGTTTTCCAAGAATCGCTGGCAGCTTAATAATGTTGTTACGGTATGTCACGATCTAAGACATTTCATTGTTTGATCTTTGCAGCGTGTGGTTGAACACTTCATTTTTACAACAGGCCTTGCACATGATTAGGTAGGAAAAGTGGTTCCAAAAGTGGTTCCACTTTGTGTTGCCAGAAAGCATATTTTTGAACCAAAATTGAATATTTTATAACATTTGTGAAATAAGTAAAAATCACTTCCGGTTTTTACTAAGGCTAGAATTTTAAACACAAAATTACTAATAATATAATAGTAATTTACCAAACATTTTAATTTTATTTGGATTAGTATAGTCAGTGTGTTGTTGTGCAAGGGGATGTTATATTATTTAAAATAAATAAACTACTAGGCTATATTCCATTGTAATAATAAGTAAAGCGTAATTAACATCAACATTTTAATATAGGCCTTATCAATCTAGATCGACCTCTGACTATCGGGTCATCTATTAACGATGTCACAACGATGCTGGACCTCCCCAAAAAAGCAAACCTAAGCCCCCCCCCCCCCCCCTCGCTGTTGCAGCGATTTTCATAAAATATTTAGACCTATGGGTTTTTCCAACATTCAATGTAGGCCTATTGATGAATTATTTTATAACAATTTATATAACAACTTTTAATAATGCAAATAAAGGCTTAAATTCAGTTTCTTAACATGAGTGGTTGTTGAACATGGAGAAGTGTCATCTTACTTTCTGAACCCCCTCCCCGTTGACACAAAGGTCCGAATCTCCCCCACCACCTCAAAGTCTTTTATGGACGACCACTTCAGCATTTTGCTATTATTTATAGGATATTCATTAATTAGTCATACAAACCTAATTACATTTGTTGCTGTGATGGTATCTCTGTCATTACAATTATTAAATAGTTTATCTTAACTCAACATTTCCCCTAACCTCATTTGCTATAGCTGCCTATCCTTATAGAAAACATCTTTTCCTCAAATATCTGGAATGCATCTGATCAGCAAGTCTTTTTCTTTTGTAATATATAAACAATTACAACATGTTCATAAACTTGCACGGCCAATAACAAAACATTACTAGGAAACAGGCAGTGATTATAGTTTGTTGTATTTGTGGTTGATGGTTAGTTATCAGCCATGCTTCACTAAGCCTGGTCTACATTTATTTCTGGTATGGCTAGAATTGACAAAAACCCATATTCTTGATTCTTCCTTTATCATTATGTTTTACAGCTATGATAGATAATTGCAAATGTAAGACTTATAGTGGTACTACATATTTGTGAACACATTTGCTAAAGCAAAAGTTCTTGAGTTGAAATTTTAATTCTTTAGGTTGTCTCTGATTCAAATTCAAAGCAGCTTTAACTGGTACCTGACTGGTTATGGACAGTAAACTTAGTAAAAGCTGTTTGACATTTTGCTGACCATACAATTTATTAATATGGAAGGGCACCAAAACTAGGTGAAATCTACTTCAGCACCATATTCTTAAAAACTATTTATAGTTCGCCAGTTTAAGTTAATTATTGAATTAAGGTAGCAATAATTAGTTTCCACATACACACCAGCACACACAAACAGTGCTGAAAAAAAAAATAAACATTACAAAGTTTATGTTTTCTTTTTTTAATACCCATATTCATTCAGAACTAATATTTAAAAAATAATTGTTCAATATGAACAAGTTTTCTTGGGTCCAACATGTATCCTTGGATCAGTTTTTAAATTGAGCTTCATCTTGACTTTTGTCTTCTCTGTATGCAGTTGTATAATCCACAGTATCTAAAAAAAAAACATAAATTTCATAAACTGTTATATTAAACTCATTATGTTTACATACTTTCAACTCTTAATGTTATAAATAAAAATATTTGTCTGTCTTATAAAGATCATAAAGGAATGATGTGTATTTATTTATTGGATTTTATGGGCTATCTAACCATTACCATTCATTAAAAATATAGGTATAATAGTTTACTTTTAATATTTTAATGTAAGGAGTTTTTCATTAAATACAATAGGCCTTCAAAAGAGTCCAAAAGTCATGTATATATTATTATAAAAAAAAGAAAAATGTATCAATAAAGATCTACTACTTATGTTTAGCCACCTCAGGAATTAGTTGAAAATTGATATTCAAACTAGGCTACTATAACTATCATTAATTCATACACATACTATAATAAATATTAGGATAATTATATTAATTTGATTAGTAAGTTAATCCATCTATGACAATTGACACCTTTTGGCTTTATCAACTATTCTGCATTTTAAATTCTAAAGATCACTACATAAGACTAAGAGTAGACTAAGTCATATATTAAGATAATTCATCATCATCATTCCTTTGTGGCCCCTGGGGAGCAAAGGGCTGCAACCACACATCTCCATTAAGTTAATTAAGTATAACTCAAATAAGACAGCTCTTTACTAGTAAGCCTACTCTTCTATTTAGTAATTTTTACTATTATTATTAGAGACCTAAAATTACTGTTAGCATACTAATCTAGATTAAACTTAAATTTTGGATATTATTTAATGTACTAGTCTGTAACTGTAACCTTTTATTTAGGCTACATGTAATTTTTACAGTTTAAAATTGTAGCCTTATTAAGCCTAATTAACTTTGCTTAACTTACATTACAAATACTAAATACCTACCCAATGACAGGCCTACTAGACTACTACTAAGCTACTACATCTAAATCTACAGTCTAGATAGGCCTACTGAAACTAAAAGTAATATGACAACTGTAAAAATTAAGCATACTTTATTTTTCTTACAATACTATTTTAAGCCTATAGACCTACTGCTATTAAATATGAATCTATTAGTTATTAGACTAACATAAGTCATTATAAGTCTAATTAGTAATTACCTCTAACTAGGCCCTAATCATATTAACAATGTAAGTATTACGACTGTCATCTGTATGATAGCCTAAATAAAATGTAATTTGTACAGATCTAGTAATTTAGTAAGTATTAACTATTAAAATTAAATTAATATAGAAATTATTGGCCTACTAAATAATTGATTCACTAATGTCATGATTTTGCAATTATGAGGTTGTGTATTATACCTAGTAACAGTATAGAGTACTATACTTACTAATACTACTACTATAGTAAATATATTTTAATAAGTAGGCTCTAACTAATTAGACTAATCATTTATTAGACTAGGTGTATGTAGTGCCCTACTAACTAATTACTAAGGAGTAAGATTAACTATTTACTATATGACTAGTCTCTAAAACTAGTCTATACCAGCTACACATTTATAATATAAACTATGGGCCTAATTTATTTAACTTATCTATTATTACTATTAACTTAAAATACTTCAATATACTTATTGAATTATTTAATATAGATTTTTATAAAATATATTTATATAGATCTAACTTCTAGATCTAGATCTAGACTAGAGTAGATCTCTTTCTCTACTACTTGACCTATACTTAGATCTACTGTCGTACAATATAAACTTACTTAACTAACTATAAGATCTATAGATCTAGTTAGTATTAGTATAATTGAGTATTAAGTTTATAAATTAGAATAGATCTAGATCTAGATCTAGACCTAGTGGTTAATAAATAATTAATTTAAACATATTAAAACGCTGTAACATACCACTAGTTACTACTACTAGGGGATCTAGTATTACTAGATCTAGATCTAGATCTACTACTAGACTAGATCTAGATTTCTATATAGTATATAGATTATTATAGATCTATAGATCTATCTATAATCTATACTAGATATCTAGATTTCTAGATCTATATTCTAGATCTAGATTCTAGATCTAGATTTTTCTAGATTCAAGACTAGATCTAGATCTAGATCTAGTAATAGATTCTAGATCTAGAATAGATCTCTAGAGTACTCCTCCTAGAATCTAGATTCTAGATCTAGTACTAGATTCTCGATATAAATCTATTTTAGTCTAGATAATCTAGATCTAGATTAGATCTAGAAACTTATGGCTAGATTCTAGATCTCTAGCTTAGATCACTCACAGAACTCACAGTCACAGTGAGTAGTCACAGGCCTAACTTAGCCACTAACAAAAATAATGAAACATGCGTTAAAATTTAAAAACATTCTACAAAAACATTTTGGTAACAATTAATAAGAATAATGTTAGATATTAGTAATCTGAGCATAACAGTCATAAAAAAATAAGCCAACTATAATGAAAAGGGATACAAACGAATTTTGAATGTCTGAATCGAACTGAAAATATTCTCTTGTTCGCCATTTTGTTTTCTTGGATCACCATGTCTGTATTTATCATGGACAATAAATGTTATGACTTTAATCTTTTTACTCTCCCTGGCCACTTCAGTTCAGTTCAAGGTGGGGTTGAGGGCGGTTTAATAAAATATTTAAATTTATACAATAATTCAAAATCATTTTCAACGGCTTATGTTCAACACAAAAATATGAAAATGAGTGTAATCGATGGTTCCCAAACGGCTTTAATTTTTGAAAATGTAGCTATAATTTTATCGCTTTTTATATTTTTTAAAATAATTTTTAAAAAATTTAGTATGATTACATAGACTTTTCCTACCTATTTCTAAAGTCAAACTTCCCTGCGAACACCAGATAGTTCCATTAAAGTGATTAGGTAGGTACAATGTTGTTTAGTCTAAAGTAGTACACAACTAATATACAAGGATTTTTTAAAAACCTCAGTTTAAAGTAATGCTAAATAGTTAAAACTATTAACAGTTAAAAACTCTATCTTTATATCTACATTTTAATGAACCAGCAAACATATTTATGTTTAAGCTGTAGCAGCAGTATGATAACAAATGTATTTCTTTCAAGACATTTTACTATAGATTTAACTCTTGACGAGCATTGGTTTATAGATAACTTTAAGTAGCCATTTGAATCGAGACATTTTGGAACGATAAATACAAGCGGAGGTTTTCATGTGTTTAGACAATATATTAGGCCACATATAAACCAACACAAACATATTACATATCTGTAGACCAGTAACCTAACGTATTACTACATTTAGGACCCACTCCTAACCCCATTTACACATACACATAAGCAGTTTGTTTACTAAAAATAGTTTAAATGTCAGATAAGAAACTAATCAAATATAAAACAATCACTTGTATCAAAAAATGCTTGCAATATTGTGTACATTAACATGTCTAAATGCGAGAACCTGTTGTGTGAATTAATTCATACAAACGTTCTATATATTTTTAATGTTGTAAAATAAGAATGTAGAAACCCAAAATCCAATAGCAGTGTTACATAACATTCTCTATACTATATCTTCACTATTTAAATCTAAATTTAACCAACCTCTCCACGCCATCTTCCCCTGTGCAAGATTTACAACTGAAACATATTTAATGATGTGGTGTGCAAATACAATATGTAATAACTCGATATAAATCTCGTATATCTTTAAAGTACAAGATTTTTAAAAATGTTATATTAAATAACATGAATCAATTTTTTTTCTAGATGACACCCTGCGTGTACCAACTGGTATATGCTGTCTGTGTACTGATGTCTGGTCTGCCACAGACATCGGCAGACTTTAGTACAGAGAGAGGGAAAGTGACTGAAGCTTGCAACAAAACGTTGGACACATGTGTCAACCTGGCTGGAAGTCCAGTCCCCTCTACCGACGCTGTGTGGTGTGCTCTGTTTGGGGCGTCAGCGCCTACCAGTGTGTTGTAAGGATCGGACTTTGTACAGACGAGGAGTTTGTGGCTCTCAAAAATGGAGCTTGTGGTCAGATGGGTACGGTCCAGCAACAGTCCAGTTCTCTAAAGACATCTGTGTACAGTCAAATAAAATCGACAAGCTCAGCTTGTCAAGACAAAATTGTTTCTTGTATTTTCGGGTCCAGTGTGGCCACAGTTTTAAAACAACAGGAGCAGTACTGTAAACTGATGAACCTTGGTATCTCGAATAAAATCACCACATGTCTTAAAGATGTTTGCACGAACACAGAACTAACAAACCTAAATGCAGCATCCTGCTCGACAACCCAATCCCAACCATTTTCTGACGCCATCGTGGCTACTTCACCAAAATGTCAAACCCGTTTGGAGTCATGCACCAAAGTCAGCTCCTATTCCTTTTCTTTGATCCGAGGCGGGATGTACTGTGAGTTTATGAACAAGGATGCCGACACAATGTGTAACTTGTATAGCGGTACGCACGTTTGCCTGACCACAGCAGGCTGTACGGAGATAGAGTTTTCCACACTAAAGGACGCAGCTTGCAGTGGTTCTCATGTTGTAGCCCCTGTCATCGTGCTAGCACTTGCCGTACTGTATAAGATTTTACAGCTGGTATTTTTATGATTGTTGTGTGACATTTATTTCAATAATTTAATATAACTAGATTATAACTTTTAAAAAAAACATTCATAACATTATAATTGCAATAAATAATTATTAACTACAATATGTAATATTAATATTTTTATTATTGAAATTTACACAAAGCTTTTAGCTCTTTCTGAATGTTAAGCATTGTCAAATGTCCTAAAATATACTGTTAACATAACACATTTGCCCTCATTGGCCTCCTTCATTAGTTCTAGTAGACATTCATCAACTTAAACTCCGCCCTCGTTGGTATTGTTTCCTTCATTAGTTCAAGTAGACATTCATCAACTTAAACTCCGCCCTCGTTGGTAATGTTTGTACCTCCCATTTATTCCAGCCTTAGCATCTGAAACATGAAACAAATGTCTGCATGAATTATGGTTTTAAAATAGTTCTTCATACAGACTACTCGATACATTCTTCAATGTTAAAACAGACCGAATATATAACGAGGACGGTGATGGTAGTTTCATACAAGAAGGGTTTCTTTCAACATCTGTGCGGGGAAAGGGGGGGGGTTAAGTTTTCAGTTTCATGGCAGCAATTATATATTAATTATATTCATCGTAACAAACAAGTGCAGACTTTCATCCCGTGTACAGTCAAGGGACGATAACATAGCGGACACCTTTGAAGACAAACGTAGCTACCACATTGATAGTCGGCTTTAGAGGAAACTGTCTTCCACTGACGAATATCTTTGTTGTGAGTAATGACGCTGCGTCAGTTAACTGAAACAGCACGTGGTCATAGAAACGCCTTCTATTGTGTGAGTTGATGTAGTGTGTGAGGTTAACTATATTTATGTTGTAATTGTACCAGGGAGCGTTTGATTCACTTAAGAACCTGTATCTTGTCCAGTATAAACGGACACTGGTTCCAATTTAAGAAAATTAACAGTTTGTTTTTATTTACACAAAAACATCAATCTGTATTCAGCGCGAATGACTCCCCTATTGCAGATTCTTTTTGTCTGCTACAACTCAATAATCTCTTATATTCCTCGACACCATCGTACTACAACCTATTCAACTGTGGCTCGATTCCAGACTTCAGCTATTATCTAACAGCTCGACCGTCTCTTCGTGCTGCTAAACTATCCAACCGACTCTCACCCCCTTGACTAAAACTCTAACGTTACCTCCTGCTCGCTGCCTGTGACTGACCTACACCAAAGTCTAACGTTAACTCCTGCTCACTGCATGTAAATGACCTACACAAAAGTCTAACGTTAACTCCTGCTCACTGCCTGTGACTGACCTACACAAAAGTCTAACGTTTTCGACACGTTCCAGACACTTTCCCTCTCTCCGAACTAAAGTCTGTGGACGACTGTGGCAGACAAGACATCAGCACCCCTCCCCACACCATTTGGTTAATGCAAGCTTTCATGAATTCTCTTTTTAAATACCTATTCTTTTATTAAAGAAAGCACTTGTTTTATTCTTTATTTCATTTCAGCGCATTTAAAAGTTTTAAAATTATTTTATGTAACTAAAAAAGGGAAATAAGCTCGCAATATATTTCTGTATTTATTCACAAGTAGCTTCCCTTTTTAAAATCTATAATATAAGGCTGATGGTAATGTGTCAGTCATTCTGTCATTCCGTCATTATTATAGATTTTAGATCCACATAAGTAAACACCACATGTTGTGCTTTTTACTTGCACCGCAGTGTTTTAATATAAAATAATATAGTATAGTTGGGTTTGTTTATATAACCACTAAAATTGTGTGTATAGTTGGCACTGTATTTACTCTTTCGCATAACGTGAATGAAATATTCAATAAACGCACATTGCTAAAATATAAACGAATCAATGTCAAATAATACTTTCGTTTAGATTACTGGAAAAATTGGATACATTTTAATAAGAGTAAGGTAAAAAAAACTAATTAATTAAAATCTTTTATAATTTTGCCAGGGGAGGTAATTTAAACAGAAATTCAACTCACTAATTAAAAATATGTGAATGCAAATTCTGCGGACGTGCAAGAAGGCAATATTGTTAGAATATTATAATTAGCATGGATTAATAAAATGCACCGTGGTAAGTAAAACACGGATATTTTTAATATTGCCTTTTGTTTATTTTATGGATAAGTTGGGGTATTATAGTCATTTACTAATTTGAATTAGGCGGTTCCGCCTGCGCCCCCGGCCGGGTGCGATTTAACGCCCCGGGCTAGACTGTGAGCACTATGTGTTTATATTTGCAATTAAGTTATGTAGTATTCTGAAACGGAGAAACTGAGAAATAATATATATAAATATATATATATATATATATATATATATAGAATTCGGCTGCTATTTAACGTTAAAATCAAAATCAAAACCAACTCATTTTATTGACATAAGCGATCGCTGGTCCGGAGGGTGTTATTTTAGGGAGCGTCGGCTATAAGCAATGCTTGAGTGTGAGGCTATGACATCTCGTATTTATTATTATAATTACGTGTGTGCACGTGTTAGATATTTTGAAAGAAATTGAATCTTGTGATGCAGACATTGAAACTTTAGTTTTTATGTTGAAAACCAACAATTCAGGAGTAAATTTGGGGGCCCCTAAAAATTGAGGGCCCCTGACTGTAGTCCCCTCAGCCCCCCTCCCCCTCCCCTTAATCCGCTACTGAAACGGATCAATGTGCAACAAATATGATGCGAGAAGAATTATTTGCAGACACACTCCCCCCCCCCCCATTTACTTCCCTCCTTACTGAATTTTTAAAATATATTATTTTTTATAGAAATGTGTACTTCAACCAGTGTCCGCCGTCCGCCCCCGAGAAAAATGTCTGAAAGAAACACTGGCATTTAAGTTGAATCTAGTTTGTTTTAACAAAGTCCCTGTTACGTTGAATCTAATTCGCTTGAACGTTGAATATCGATCTTCTTTAAGCTAGGTATTCGATTCGTTTAACCCCCCCCCCCCCCCCCCATTATGGATACAATATAATTCACAAAATGTCCGTCAGGATTTGAATATTTATTTTAAAGTTTGAGACTTTTAATGATTATTCACTTAAAATCGACTAAAAGGGAGGCTTAATTAATTGAATTAAATTTTAAATAAAACTACAAAATCTTTTCTCACCACGTGACAAATCACGTGATCTACATAAACACACAGCGTAGCCCCCCCCCCCCCCCCCCCCCTTGACGGGGCATTTCTTTTACCACTATTGGGAAAAAAAACAGGCTGTATATAAAACCTTATAATAAACTACCTCCGTCTTTTCACCTTGATAGACAGATACACTCGGCTGGCCTAATGCATTCAATAAACGACCACAACACATGCGGCATAACACTGTGAACTAGGTCAGGGTCAGGCGTCGCTTTTGTTTCCTAGAAAGTAAAACTGAAACAGCTTGAAATTTTGCTAATCGCAGTATATTGTACCCAAATAAACTATGGCTAATCGCAGAATATTGTACCCAGAAAAACTGGCTAATCGCAGACTATTGTACCCAGAAAAACTGGCTAATCGCAGTCTATTATGCCCAGATAAACTGGCTAATCGCAGTCTATTATGCCCAGATAAACTGGCTAATCGCGTCTAATATACCCAGACAAACTGGGCAAATCGTACTAGACGTAGCTAATCTAAATTCTCAATAGGTTTCACCTCAGTCTTTTTGGGGACGCGAGCTTATAGAATTTCTCAAAGAATGTAGCCCCTCCCACCCCACGCTACCAAATTCTAGTCCAAGGTCTCGAGTTAGGATCTCGGTATGGACTTGAAACAGGAGAAGGTTCCTGGTTAACCCAGCCGACTTACGTTAGGGACAATAAGGACGGTTGGGTATAGTTCTGATCACACCACCCCATCATATGCTGAGATCAAGAAACCTTACGTTAGGGACAATAAGGACGGTTGGGTATAGTTCTGATCACACCACCCCATCATATGCTGAGATCAAGAAACCTTAGAACTCTACTTCGTCTGCTTTATAAATCATAATGTCTGAAAGATGAACTTTATTTTTATTAAATATGTATAATTTTTTTAAAAAAATCAATTTTAGAAGGCAGTAAATTTAAGAGTGGCAATGTAAAGCAATCTGATTAAGATGTGTGCCGAAGGTGAACAAAATCAGTTCAAGTGTTTTGATCTCTATTCGTCTAGCTGAGAGGCACTGGAACATCATATGCTGGTGCATAGATTTGACAGGGCAGCTTTTAGCTCTTTTATCGAACACTGTGTACAATCACCGATTGGGTGGGATACATCGATAATTGATCCACTCGCTGACAGAGTTTCTTCCAGGCATCTCTGCGGGGGGGGGGGATTTTACCCCCCCCCCCCGAATTAAATGAAATTTATATAATATATATAGAAAATATATACTTTTAACAGTGTCCGCCCCCCCCCCCCCCCCCCCTGAAGAAAGTCTACCGCCCCCCCCCCCCCCGAAAATTTCAAGTGCCCCCCCCCCCCCCCCGGAGAAAAACGTCTGGAAGAAACACTGCTCGCTGATCAGAACAGCGTATTGTCTAATCAATCGAGCACTGCTATATACAGACGACGTGGATAGGTGTGTGTGTGTGGGGGGGGGGGGGGCTTTGCTACAGTTGGTAGATCGATTTAGCTGAAACAAATCTCATAATCAATAAACAGGCCATTTTTTTAGCGTGACTGCTAAATGAGAAGACACATCTAACCTTTGCACTTGAATGTGTCACGTGACAACAAGTTTACCTGTCTCCGAGGCCAAGCTGTGGCTCCAGCCTAACACAAGAATTCCACACGGTGTTGATTTCCACAAAGACCACATTGCCTTTTTTTTTAAACCTAACCAGGTGTGACAAAGCGCGCACACACACACACACACACACACACACACACACACACACACACACACACACGGCACCCTGGAGTTGAATGTAGGTCACCGAAGTAACCAATGGCCAGCCAGGATCAAACTGAAACTTGTGATTCCACGAAAGTCCCCAATGTGATAAGGGTGGTCGAGTTATTGATACACTGAGACAGTACCGCGCGGCGCTAAAGGTAAATGCATTTTTTTTTTCATATTTAAGGCTCTAAACACTACTGTTTGTGAAACTTTTAAAAACATGTTGTCATTAAATAGTCAACTTGGTGCGTTTGTAAGAAAGAAGAAAGGGAATACAACACCGGCATGTGGCCTAGCAAACGGATACTGCGGTAGTTTGTGGTCAGATTTTAAGTATTATGTAAGACTTTCTAACATGTACTTGTAGTCAAGTATGTTAGGGTTAGGGTGAGTGTTTGCATCAAATCCAAACCTTGAGAAACACTTGACTTGTAACAAACTAAACCTGCCCAACCTTCCTCTGTTAAAACAAAATGTATTTTTTAGTCGAGAATATATGTTCCTGTTGACTAATGAAGGGATTGAACAATCATAAAAATCAGGTAAAAGTAATTACATTTTAACAATAAGATTAGAAAAAAAACCTATCAAACTACAGATCAAGCAACATAAAACACCTATGTAAAGTCCTCAACAACGGTCAACATGGCATAGATAGACGACAGGTAATATCGTCATCACAGTCTATCTCTCTATGTTTTTCTACACACCTCTTTAACTCACACAAGCAAACACACAAACTCACGCACATTCATAGACATGGTGGTATACACACACGCTTACACAGTGGCGTGGCTAGGTCGTGTGTCACCCGGTGCGGCACCTCATGGTGTCACCCCCCCAGTAAAAATATAGTATATATATATATATATATATATATATATATATATATATATATATATATATATATATATATATATATATATATATATATATATATATATATATATATATAAGATCTACATAGGCCTATATATTTATATATATAGTTGCAATTGGTGTCACCCCTCCCAGTTTTCCTAATGGCGTCAATTTGTGCGCACATTAATTCATGTGGAAGAGGCATCGTTTTCATCCCAAATTATTAGATTTCGGTGTCACCCCTTCCCGGTCGTTGGTTGGCTTATCAGTTATACAAAATACTCAACAAAACAATTTCTCCTCTGTAAAGTTTGTAGTTGGTCTTACACTCTCCCGTCTCTCTCTCTCTCCCCCCCCCCCCTCGTCTCCCCACCCTCGGGTTATAGTTTTAAAGTATGCACAGTTAATAGTAAAGATATTTGTCTATAGTCAGTTATTACTATAGGTGAGTGGAGTCGCTAGGTCGTGTGTCACCCGGTACGGTACTACGTGGTGTCATCCCCCCCCCCCCCCACAAACAATATATATATATATATGTGTGTGTGTGTGTGTGTCGGGCTACATAGGCATAAAAGTATAATTTAAATATATGCCGCATAATTAATCATTATTACAACTGGCGATGCAATTTTTTGCCATGGTGTCACCCCACCCATAAATGTTGTCACCCGGTGCGTTTCTCACCCCCGCCCCATCCTCGCTACGCCTCTGATAAAGATGGATTAACTCTATTCATTAATTGAACTGGCAGCAACTTTCGCCATTGTGTCACCCCCCCCCCCCCCAATGGTGTAAACAGGTGTGGTGTACACCCCCCACTCACCGCCCCGCGACGCCTATGTACACATAAAAAGCACTTTACTCACACAAACGCATATAGCACGGGTACATAGCTTACGTTCAAACACAGGTACAAGTCTTACTTTAAACACGGGTACATGGCTTACTTTCAAACACGGGTACATAGCTTACTTCAAACAAAACAAAAGGGATTGGTATCTTAGGCAGTGATACTCAGGCCTATTTATCAGAACTGGCAATAATAAAGCAGGCATTGTTACACACATCGGGAATCTAGGCTTTCATGCGAAAGGAAGGAATAATATTAGGCGTAGGCAGTACAAACTTTCAATTTTTGTTTTGCAACCCCCCCCCCCCTCAAACTTTCATTTTGCACCCCCACCCCTTCAAACTTTCTATTTGCACCCCCCCCCCCCCCCCCTCCTCAAACTTTCGATTTGCGACTCTTAAAACACTATTTAATACTCGAATTAATCACTTAATTAAGTGGAATTATCATTTTTCTCCATATATTTTGCAATTTTTTGCCTTGGTGTCACCCCCCTAAATGGTGTCACCCGGTGCGGTCCGCACCCCCCCCCTCCCCCCCCCCGCCCCCCCCCCCCCCCCCCCCCCCGCCCTCGCTACGCCTCTGGGCGTAGGTTCGTGTTTTATTGTTGGTCTTTGTACAGAGGCGAGTCTCACAAGACTCATAGCAGTAACTGTCACAAGACAGCACTAACTGTCATAAAACATCACTAACTTCACAAGACAGCACTAGCTGTCATAAAACATCACTAGCTTCACAAGACAGCACTAGCTGTCATAAAACATCACTAACTTCACAAGAAAGCACTAGCTGTCATAAAACATCACTAACTTCACAAGACAGCACTAGCTGTCATAAAACATC
This sequence comes from Physella acuta, assembly GCF_028476545.2. NCBI lineage: Eukaryota > Metazoa > Mollusca > Gastropoda > Physidae > Physella > Physella acuta. Next base: position 561,210 of record NW_026731720.1, on the reverse strand, counting down.
ACTAACTTCACAAGACAGCACTAGCTGTCATAAAACATCACTAACTTCACAAGACAGCACTAGCTGTCATAAAACATCACTAACTTCACAAGAAAGCACTAGCTGTCATAAAACATCACTAACTTCACAAGACAGCACTAGCTGTCATAAAACATCACTAACTTCACAAGACAGCACTAGCTGTCATAAAACATCACTAACTTCACAAGACAGCACTAGCTGTCATAAAACATTACTAACTTCACAAGACAGCACTTACTGTCACAAGACAACACTGTCACAAAACAGCACTAACTGTCAGACAGCACTATCACTAAACTAAACGTACTGTAACAAGACAGCACTAACTGTCACAAGACAGAACTAACTGTCACAAGACAGCACTAACTGTCACAAGACTGGACTTACTGTAACAAGACAGCTCTGTCTCCAGACAGCGTTGACTGTCAGAAAACAGTACTAAATGTAAAAATACAGAAGTCATAAGACATCGCAGTCACAAGACAGCTCCTACCAAAACAAGACAGCTATAACTGTCACAAGACAGCTATCACAACAAGACAGTTATCAATTCGTTGATGATGTTCATTTCAGACACAGTGACAACACACACACACGCACACTGAAAACATGCAAACACACATACACACACGTTTCTTATTTCCGGGACAATCAAAGTCTATACACTCGTCACATGAATGTCACCCTGTCGTATTCAATGTCCTTTCAGTTTAGAAATGTACCATACTGCATAGGCCTATCAGTTTAGAAATATATCATACTGTATTGGCCTATCAGTTTAGAAATGTACCTTACTGTATAGGCCTATCAGTTTAGATATGTATCATACTGTATAGGCCTATCAGTTTAGAAATGTATCATACCGTATAGGCCTATCAGTTTAGAAATGTATCATACTGTAAGGCCTATCAGTTTAGAAATGTATCATACTGTATAGGCCTATTAGTTTAGAAATGTATTATACTGTATAGGCCTATCCGTTTAGAAATGTATCATACTGTATAGGCCTATCCGTTTAGACATGTATCATACTGTATAAGCCTATCCGGTTAGAAATGTATTATACTGTATAGGCCTATATGTTTAGAAATGTATCATGCTGCATGGCCTATCAGTTTAAAATATATCATACTGTATAGGCCTATCGGTTTAGAAATGTATCATACTGTATAGGCCTATTAGTTTAAAATGTATTATGCTGTTAAGGCCTACACGCTACCTTTTAAGTTCCACCAACAACGATCCCTAATGTAGGGCATAGGTCAACAAAATCGAAAGTTGAAGCTTTTATTACCGTGCTCCACTTAGAAAGAGGTGTGATATGGCTAACAAAGCAACTACCAAAATTCCTCATGAAAATAAATATTTAACAGACGCGCACCTGTAGTTAAATATTAAATTAAGAAAGAAACAGAAGATTATTTTTTTTCATCCTCTTCAACTTTCCTCTACCAAGACCTACATAAAATTAATACTATAAAGACTAAAAATGTATAGAAAAAAAACATGAAGTATGTACTAGTAACAAGTTTTAGAGAGATTTAATGACGTCTTATATTAAACAAAGGAACGGAACAGGCTGTGTTCAGAGTTTCTTCCAGGCATCTCTTCGGGGGGGCGAAGCCCCCCCGAAAAATTTTTACCGCCCCCCCGAACGAAATGAAATTTATATCATTTATATAGAAAATATATACTTTTAACAGTGTCCGCCCCCCCGAAGAAAGTTTACCGCCCCCCCGAAAATTTCAAGTGCCCCCCCCGGAGAAAAAAGTCTGGAAGAAACACTGGCTGTGTTGTTTTAAATTCTGATCGCCAAAACTATATAAGCAGCAGATAGCTTTAAGTACTAGAACTCTCCACTAGACGTAAAACCCGCAAGGGTAAAGGTCAGGGAGAGGGGAAGGTTCACACGTCAAATTTGAAATCTTAACCTAACACTAAAGCGTGAATCAGTGCATTAAAAATTCTATAAATAACTCATGGATCACGTGACACAAGCATTGGGTATCTGTGATGACACGTTTATTGTTGAAACTCTTCTGTGTTGAAGAACATTTATTGTCTTGGTTTAAAACTATCTTTAATATAATTTTTTAATTGAATGTCACCATTGTGGTAGGGAGTGGTGAGACGTTTTAATATGTGGTGACAGGACGGACTGAGTGGTGACACATGGATTGTGACACGGTTGGAGGAAAGATGTCACCATTCAGAATGTGGTGATACAATTAGACAGTGGTGATACATTGACTGTGACATGTTGGAGAGGGGGGAGTGGCACTATTGAAAAAATGGTGATACAATTAGACAGTGGTGATACATTGACTGTGACATGTTGGGCGGGGGATGGCGCCATTGAAAAAGTGGTGACACATTACAGCGCTATGTAGCTATCTAATCTAAAACACAGTAGCTCTTGAAATGAGACCTACTATTGTTCTATTGGTGACTTGCTACTTTTCTTCTAGTGATTTACAACTGCTTTACTATTGACTTACTACTTCGCTACTGCTGATATCACGAGGGTAAAAAAACAGCTTGAAAGTTTTTAATGATGCATAAAAATGATGTGATAGATCTACATGCAATTAAAGTTTGTTATAAGACACTAGGTCTAAGGATCTTAAATGACATGATTGATGAGAGAGTGAACTGATACGTACGGTCTCTCACTGTTCAGATTTTTATAATTCTCTCCACTCTCCAGAGATATGTGTTCAGGTCGTATTGTCAGATACCCATGGACACTTTAACATAGAGATTGCACCGATTGTTATCGCCCTTGAGAGCAGATCTCAGTAAAACCGTTGCATTCGGTTAGGTTGAGAGGTATAAAAATGGTAAAAATTGATATGCCATTAACGTCAAGAGAAAGCCACATAATGAGGAACATAACTGTGTTATCTGGGCAGAGATAAGTGTCGACAGTGTGGTTAAATAGGCCAGATAGAATCGTGTCAAGTTATGAGGAATAGAAAAGATTTTTAACTGTTATATTTAGTCGATTCCAGTTTCTTTATAATTGTTTCAAGAGATCAGTTAGTCTAGTTAAGAAGTCCCTTAATGTGGTTCATACATATGCTAGCTAATAGGACGCTTAAAGTTTGTTCAACTCATACATATGCTAGCTAATAGGACGCTTAAAGTTTGTTCAACTCATACATATGCTAGCTAATAGGACGCTTAAAGTTTGTTCAACTCATACATATGTTAGCTAACAGGACGCTAAAAAGTGGTTCAACTCCTACATATGCTAGCTAATAGGACACTTAAAGTTTGTTCAACTCCTACATATACTAGCTAACAAGACGCTAAAAGGTGGTTCAACTCATACATATGCTAGCTAACAGGGTGCTAAAAGGTGGTTCAACTCATGCTAGCTAACAGGGTGCTAAAAGGTGGTTCAACTCATGCTAGCTAACATGACGCTAAAAGGTGGTTCAACTCCTACATATGCTAGCTAACAGGACGCTATATGGTGGTTTAACTCCTACATATGCTAGCTAACAGGACGCTAAAGAGTGGTTCAACTCCTACATATGCTAGCTAACAGGACGCTAAAAGGTGGTTCAACTCATACATATGCTAGCTAACAGGACGCTAAAAGGTGGTTCAACTCCTACATGTGCTAGCTAACACAATTAAGGCGTGGGTCTATCTCAACTTAACGACTGCCCATAAAATAAATCACCAGTAGTTTTTATTTTCATTTTTAAATATTTAAGTCCTCTTGCGGTTAGTAATTGTGTGCGAGGGTGGAGGGTGTGTATGTGTGTGTGTGGGGGGGTCCAGTTTATTAATGTTGTGGAGGAGTGGGGGAAGGTGGTTGCAGTTTAATGTTGCCCAAACTGGCAGCTGTCAAATAAAGTCTTTTAATGATTGTTGCAGCGAGTCACATGTTATTGCAGTCGATTTTTTTTAATTCAGGACACACGTCAATGGCATGTGTGTCAGTCTTTGTCGGGTGTGGTTTAAAATGCTAAATAGGAATTTGGTTTAAATTGCAAATTTGGTCTCACTGGAGTTGTAAACTGCGAAGGGCCAGGTAATGTTACAGTGGAGCAGTGATTGGTAACGTAACAGTTGATCAGTCAATAGCTAGTCAGGTAACGTTATAGTGGAGCAGTCAGCTGTGACTGGCCAAGTGTGTGTGTGGGGGGGGGGGGGGTCATGTTATTACATTAAAAGATATATATCTATATATGTTCCGTAATGAACAAAATATTCTAGCTCCAGTATCGATCCTTCTGCAGCCTGACAGAGTGTGAGAAATCAAACACGACTCCGTATTGAGATGGATTATGGTTTATTTACGTGTACTAATATGAATCGCCTATTGTACTTGACTACACACTACTTCTAGTGTTCTCAACTATCTCCTAACAATACTCGATCTCTACTCTAACTACAACTGCTTACTACACGCTCCAATGGTCAACTGCTAACGCTATATATCTCCCATCTGACACTTCAATGGTCAGCTGACCGTCTCACGTGACCGGTCAGTTCGTTCCAGTGCCAAATGCGCTAGCTATATAGTTTCTAGTAGAACAACTATGTCTTGATCCAGATATTTTGTCTTGATAAGCCTAACCCAGGGGTAAGCAACCTTTTGAGACGGATGAGCCAAAAGTTCCAATTTACAAAATTTCTCATTTTTTAAAGAGCCACTGAGAGCCACGGGGCTGGCCACAGTTGTGGAGTTGGGCCTTGTGCCCAAGCAGCTGTCAGCTGTCTGTATACGCTTTACAACACCGAGTTTTTTAAAAAATACTTTTATTTTTAATTTTAAAACAAATACAGTAACATCCCCCACCGTTTTGGTCGGTATTTACAAGGTAGTTACATTGATGTACAGTAAATGAATAGCTAATTTAGTGAGTAAGTATATAAAATACATTGGGTTTAAGGCATTTTGGTTCAACAAATGGACAGAGGCTGGTTTGGGACATTTTTGCCATTACATGTGGGTCAAGGTTTCATTACATTTTGTAAAATGCTTTTTTTTCCGCCTTAGACATGCTTTACTACACCGATTATTAGTGTTTTAATCCTGTTTCAAGTTTTTTTTTTTAAATAGTATGTATTTTGATGAGTTATGAAAACGAAATAATTTAATTATTATGGAACTGGCGAGCCGCATCCTGGCATCAAAAGAGCCACATGCTCTCACCTATAACCCTATCTATTTTGTATCCCTGAGACCAGTGTTTCTTCCAGACTTTTTTCTCGAGGGGGGGGGGGGGGGCACTTGAAATTATTATTTTTGGGCGGTAGACTTTCTTCGGGGGGGGGGGGGGCGGGGCGGACACTGTTAAAAGTATATATTTTCTATATAAATTTCATTTCGTTCGGGGGGGGCGGTAGAAATTTTTCGGAGGGGCTTTGCCCCCCCCCCCCCCCCAAGAGATGCCTGGAAGAAACTCTGCCTGAGACTGTCATGTTTCATGATTACTTACTGTTTTAAGATGTGTGTTTCTTAATTAAACTTAAATAAAGTAAAAACCTTGAAATTATTTTCTTTTATTTCTGTAGAGAAACACGATGTGGAACCACAAGCTCCGTGTGTGTGTGGCCCTGTTTTGGCTGACCTGCTTCACCGCTCACACGTCCGCAAATTTCAACACAGTCCTGGGGTCTGTGACAAAGTCCTGCAGCTACACAGTTGACCAGTGTGTTGTTCTGGCTAACGTCACGCGACCGACCACCGACGCCACGTGGTGCCAGCTTTTCGCCATCACCAAAGACGGTGTGACGTCATACCAGTGCCTGGTCCGGTTCGGGTTTTGCACGGACGAAGAAATGGTGGCTCTGAAGAATGCCGCCTGCAACCAGACGTCTGCTGTCCAGATCAAGTCCAGCGATCTGAAAAAACGTGTTACCGGTGCAATCAAATCAACCACAACATCCTGCCAACAAAAAATCGTTTCGTGTGTGATGTTATCGAGCGTGGCTACTGTACTGAAACAACAAGAGCAGTTCTGTAAACTGATGAACCTGGGCATCAGTGGTAAAGTTACGACAACTTGCCTGAAGCCAGATTGCACCATCACAGAAATCTCTAGCCTGACAGCAGCTGCCTGCAATAACGAGTCGTCTCAGTCCAAACCATTGTCTAAAGCTATAGTTGAATCAACACAGGCCTGTCAGGACGGAATTGAGGTTTGCACATATTCGTCATTAGCTGCCTTTGCTTTAATTAGAAGTGAGCAGTATTGTAATGTGATGAACCTTAAAGAAACACAAACAACCTACCAATGTTTGAAGGATCGTGGGTGCACAGACAGTGAGTTCAACAATATAAAAACGGCAGCCTGCAACAACTCCTTCACGGGAGGAGTCTCCAGAGCTTGCGACTACACGGTTAACCTGTGCCTTCAGTTGTCTGGGATCCAGTCCATCCCTAGCCTGGAGATGTTGTGCCAGGTCCTGGACATGTCTAAAGACGGCGTCACGGCGCACCAGTGCCTGGTCCAGCTGGGGTTCTGTACCCACGAGGAGTACGTCGCCCTCAAGAACCGGGCGTGCAGCCAGAACTCAGCGCCCCAGCAGCCGTCAACTGCACTAAAGCTGTCTGTGTATCGGACACTGGCAACGACAAGCGACACATGCCAACAACATGTACTGACCTGTGTCTTTCAATCGAGCATCGCTACGGTTTTTAAGCAGCAGGAACAATTTTGTAAGATGATGAACATGGACATCAACGGGCAGACGTCCGCTAAATGTTTGGCTCAAGGCTGTGGAAATACTGAAATATCCAGCCTCAACACCACTGCCTGCTCGACACCACAGTTTCGTCCTTTATCTGACGCCTTGTTTGCTCTCTCACAAAATTGTCATGCAGCTATAGAGACATGCACCTACTCCACCTACTATGCTTTTGCCCTAATTCGAAGTGAGCAGTATTGCAGCGTCATGCATTATCAAGATGTAACAAATACCTCCGCTTGTTTAACTCGCGCAGGCTGCACAGCTGTAGAGTTCCAAACCCTGGAAACGTATGCCTGCACTGGCTCAAGGTTTGCCAACACGTCTAAAGCTTGCATGTACACGATTGACAGCTGCATACAACTGTCCGGCGTCCAGTCCATCGACTCAGATCGAGAGTGGTGCGCGATGTTCGACATGTCCAAGGATGGAGTCACAGCCTACCAGTGTTTGGTCAAGTTCGGTCTGTGTACCGACGAGGAATTTGTAGCTCTTAAGGCTGGCGCGTGCAATCAAAAAATTCCCGCACAGCTGATGTCGAGTGCGCTGAAAAATTCAGTGTACACCTCCATCAACTCGGCCAATGACTCGTGCGTTCAGCGCGTGATCTGGTGCATCTTCGGCTCCAGTATAGCCACGATCTTGAAGCAGCAGGAGCAGTACTGCAAGCTGATGAACCTGGGCGTCCGCGCCTCCAGCACATTCGTCTGTCTGAGTCAAGGATGCTCCAGCACGGAGATGTCAGCCATCAACACTACAGCCTGCTCCACCACCCAGTCCCGGCCATTGTCTAACGCCATCGTGTCTACATCACAGGCTTGCCAGTTAGGAATTGAGAACTGCGCCTATTCCACATACATGGCGTTTGCTCTTATCAGAAGCGAACAGTACTGCAATGTAATGCATTTTAAAGATAAAATAACAACTCAACAATGCTTGACTGAGCAAGGATGTACAGAAAATGAATTCAAACAGTTAGAATCGGCGGCCTGCATTGGGTCGTACATTTCTAAAGCGTGCATGTACACGGTGGAGGCCTGCCTAGACCTGGTGGGACTGGAGAGCGTGAGTAGTGACGCGGAATGGTGCAGTCTTCTGGCCATGATTAAAGACGGCGTCTCGGCCTACCAATGTCTGGTCAGGTTCGGCCTCTGTACGGGCGAGGAGTTCATCCAACTGAGGAACGAGAAATGTCGCCAGAACTACGCACCTCTCATCGTGTCTACAGAACTGAAGAAATCCGTCTACAAGACAGTCACATCGACGTCTGAAAACTGCCAACGACAGATTATTACGTGTGTTTTTAGATCCAGTGTGGCGACAGTTTTAAAACAACAGGAACAGTACTGTAAGCTGTTGAACCTCGGCGCAGGCGGCAGCACAACTTCTGAATGTCTGAGCAACATGTGCTCCAAGCCAGAGATCGACCAACTCAACAGGTCAGCATGCGCCTCGCCGCAGTCCATGCCTTTCTCTAACACAATATTCAGCACCTCAAAGAAGTGCCAAGACGCGATGGAGTTCTGTACGTACTCGACATACTTTGCATTTGCTTTAATCCGCAGTGAGAAATATTGTGAAGTCATCAACTACAAAGACCAGGTTCCCGCATACGTTTGCTTGATAGAACATGGCTGCACCTTCGCGGATATGGCCAGCCTCAACTCCTCGGCATGCGCGGGCTCACAAGTAGCAGCCGTCTCTAAGCCCTGCAGCTACACCATCAGGGAGTGCATCACCCTGTCGGGCGTCCAACTGGAGAACACAAACATCGGCTGGTGCAAGCTACTCACCATGTCAAAGGATGACGTCACGGCCTACCAATGCCTGGTCAAGTTTGGGCTCTGCACGGACGAAGAGTTCACGGCCATGAAGAATGAAGCCTGCGGTCCGGAGGCTTCCGACCGGCTGACCTCAAGCCCCGTGAAGACGTCTGTGTACAACGCCATCAGCCAGAGCAATGACAGCTGCCAGCAACAGATCCTGACCTGCGTGTTCTACTCCCCCGTGGCCACGGTGCTCAAGCAACAAGAACAATACTGCAAGCTTTTGAACCTCGGACCTGGCGGGGCAACAACACGGACATGTCTACAGTACGCTTGCACGAGCGACGAGATCGATCGGATAAAAAACGCGTCATGCATCAGTGAACAGCCGGCTACGTTCTCCGATGCCATCGTCTCCAGCACCATGACCTGCCAGGTGGCCATGGAACAATGCACCTACTCCACCTACTACCCTTTTGCTTTGATCCGCAGTGAGAAGTACTGTGACGTCATGAACTTTAAAGACCAGGTCACGGCCCAAGTCTGCCTAACATCCGGTGGATGTACGGACGCGGAATACAAAACTTTGAAAACTGCCGCCTGCTGTGGCACTCGAGTATTTGCCACACTTCTCCTTTTAACTCTAACATTGGCACAGGTGTTTGTTTAAACCGGTTTTAAATTAATTTTGCAATATTTTTTTTATATTTTAACAGTGTGTATGTAATATAAACGTTATCTTAACAATATAATATACTTTAACATAGTGTTTTCAGATGGCTGGTTTATATGTCCAGAAAAAAGGCTAAAGACCAAAAGCAAAAGAAAAAGGTCCAGGAAAAGAGTTTAACAAATATTAAGTTTTGTAATTTTATTACCTACTAACAAAAAAATTTCAAAATTAAAAACATATTTACTTTTAACTGTTTGAATTGTAATTTTTTTTCAAATTGTAGTCACATAATATATTATGTAGGCCGATAAAAAAGGGGCTTTATATATATATATATATATATATATATATATATATATATATATATATATATATATATATATATATAACTAAATTTTAATTTCAAGCAAGAAAACTATTTCTAAAACTAAAACTTGCAAACATTTTTGGTAGTTCGCCATTAGTCGGCTATAGGTAATACTGTAGTAAACATAAATTTCAGACTCTCATTGTCCTTTATTTCTAGATCATGCAAGACATTTTTAGTAAAAAAAATAATTATTATTAACAGTTTGTACATTTTAAAATGTAAGCAGTTTCATTACAGAAATTAGTTACAGTTTAGAACGAGTATGAATCGTAAGTTTAACTTCTTTAATTAACTCCACGATTAATTTTTTTAAAAAAATGAAATAGGACCAAATAAGATTTTAAAATATCCGTCAATCAGATGATTTTGGATGTGAATGTAAAATAAGTATCTGTAAAAGACTGTAATGATTTATAAAGGGACTGAACTGAGTTTCTTTCGGGCATCTCTCTACAGCAGGGGTTCCCAACCTTTTTTTACTCTAGAGCACATTCTAAAATATCGGTAGGGTGGCGGGCACCACCTATTTTAAATCGAGAAACTCCTTCCAGAGGCGTAGCGACCCTTCCCGTCACCCGGGGACAAATCTTTTGATTTACACCCCCTCCCCCCTCAAACTTTCGATTTGCACCCCCCTCAAATTTTCGATTTGCACCCACCCCCCCCCCCCCTCAAATTTTCGATTTGCACCCCACCCCCCTCAAATGTTCCATTTCCATCCCCTTCAACCTTTCAATAATGTTTATGAAAACAATTCTGTCTCTGTCGAATAGTGAGAGGCGGGCACATACGAATCGTTCGGCGGGCGACATGGCGCCCGCGGGCACGGGGTTGGGAACCCCTGCTCTACAGCATTCCCTCCCCTCACCACTCCCTCCTCCGAGGATATAATTAATATAGAAACTATATAGCCTACTTTAACATTACCCACCTTCCCCACACGGTTATTTTAGGGACTCCCCCCCCCCCCCATCTCAAGAAGTTTTAAGTGCACCCTTCCCCCCCCCTACCCCTAATAAAACTCAATGCAACCCCGGGCTGAATTAATGTTAAGTACGTTTCAAGTCGGATGAATTTAGTTTCACCTTTATTTTTACAAGACAAAATTAAAATATAATTTAAACAATTTTATGAATAATTTTAAAATATGGGCTAAAACATGCCTCCTTATTTTATATAAATATTTTTTTTAAAGCGTTGCCAACAGGTATACAATACGTACAACAATATATATTATAGTAAAAACGCTAATTCAAAACTCAAATAAGCAAAATTAAAACAGTAAGAGGAAATAGGCATAAATTACAATAATAGTAAAATAAAAAACAGGTTGCTTTAAGACTTATTGGCTATATAAGTAATAATGTTAAAACTGATTTTTTTTTTTTTAAAACATGAAAAAAAACAGTAATTTAAAATCAGATTTGATCACTATCTATAACACGGCTGAAATTACGTAATTTGTTGACAAAACAATCCTTTAGCTGCAAGGTTTTCAACAATAGAGATTAACACTGTAATAGCTCTAAAGATCATTGGGGCCTTCCATAAATGAATTCTCGCTCTTTGACGATTATTCTGCCACCCCCCCCCCCCACCCCCTTTCCCCACAAAAGTCAGTGAAAAAAGTTGTGTTCCACTAGACCAGGAATCTCTAAACTTTTCACTCCGAGGGCCGCATTAACTATCAAATTTCAGTTCGGGGGCCAGTTACTTCCGGGCATGTCTTTGATTTTTTCTGCACAAAGTTCTTCAGCCATCACCAAAAAACGATTTTTCCTTGGACAAAAAAATCTCCGCGGGCCGGATGAGAGGACTTCACGGGCCGCATCCGGCCCGCGGGCCGTAGTTTGGAGACCCCTGCACTAGACTAAAGCAGAGATCTACCCAATACGAGTTTTGTTTTTTAAATAAGGGGAAACAACCTTGTCATGATGATTTTGCCAAGAAATACCACTTGAGTTATTTCACTTAGCCGAAAAAAAAAACATGAAGTAAAAATAACTTAGTAAAATGTTTCTAAATCTATGTTAATATTAGATCTTTTTTATCAAAAGTTATTACAACTCACCACACAACAAAAGTTTGTAAATGTAAAATAACTGCTAAAATTCAGTTGAAACTACCTTTTTTCTAATGTTGATTTTAACCCCACCCCCCTTCTCCACTCGACTAACAAAGTCAAAAAGGTTTTATCGTTTCAAGCCGTAGCAGTTATTTTAACAGTTTAATTATTAATAGTTTTATTTTATAAATAGATAATTCAAATTAATACTCGATGTGATATCATTAGAACCAATTTCGTTTCATGAATGACATTTTAATGCTTACAAAAACTCCAGCAATCAACACCCAGCCATCAGTAAACTATGCTGAAGAGAAAAGTTGGACGTGGTTTAACTCCCTACATGTGGGCATGTCACTTATAGGTCTACTTCAGTCAAATGTAAACTATTCGTTCTGTACTACTTTACTCTCTCTTCTCTCTTAATCCTCATCACTCCCTGTGGAGTATAGGGCAACAACAAATCTCCGCCATTCCACTCTGTCTTGGGCGAGCCGCTTTAGTTCATGCCAGGTCTTGCCGGGTACTACTTTACACAAGTGTGGAATTTTATTTTCTCAATGTTAAAACCGTTCAAACTGTGTAAACATACATTCACTGCAGACGTCATGACATGGCTCCCAGCATTCCCTCTCACAGGGGTGACCACAGTCGCAGGTATTCATGCAGGGATGGTTGCACCTGTAGACATTGTGGCTCACCCCGTGACAACTGCGGCGACACACGTGACCACAATTCAACCTCTTCAAACATTTCCCGCCACATCCGCCATTCTCAACACTTCTAAAACCACTCACGTCTTTTATAACAGTAATACGCTGGTGTCTTTGACATCTGAGTCTCAGCTCTTGACCCATATCCCCTCGACTTTCTGCCGTCTGTTTTATGGATCTCCACAACTTGCTTTTCGAGGCCAAAAGATCAAAGTTTCCAATAACGTACAGGCCGTACTGCGCCCTGGATAGAGCCACACATACCCTGTTGTCTGTGCTCAGAAAGCCCACTTCACCTTGAGAGTTGCTCCTGACTAGCGACAACAGAACTATTGTATTTTGCTCACCCTGGAAGTTGTCTACTGTTGAAACATGAATACATTTCAATTCGTCATCGTCTGTGTGGTCAATGTTCTCCTTGATGAGGGCCACCTGACCACCATACGTAGCTAAGATGGTAATGTCGTCAGGAGAGTAGCCTTGGTCGAGCATATAACAGGCTAGCTCAACCAAGTAATCAGCTTCGTATTCATTCACTCTACTTTTGCTCTGCTCAACTGGACGCTCGTGTTGTTTGTGGTTAATAAAGAAAATGTTTTTTTCCATTCCTCTAATGTCTGATCTATCCATAACAGATGCGCTATCTCTGAGGTTGGGATAAATGTGTTTCATATACACGGAAATTTCCGGTCTCATGCGATGCTGGTCCGTGAGTTGTACGCAGCAGAAGTCATTGTTCACGAGACGTTCAAACAAGGAAATGTCAAGCCCGTAGTGGTGTGCCAGTTGATAGACTTCCGTTTTCGGCCTCAGCTGCTTGTGGTCGCCAATGAGGATCAGATGCTGGCAGTGTTCGCTTAAAGCCGTGACGATGTGGGCCTCAAGAACTTCTGCTGCCTCCTCCACCACCACAATTCTGGGTTTAACGGCCTGTAAAAGTTTTCTGTGCTTGGCTGCACCCGTGGTCGTCATTCCAATCACTTGTGCATTTTCTAAAATTTTAACATCCTGTATTAAATTCACTTCATTTTTCCTATCAAGAGCATTTTCATAAGCGTCTATCAAATCTTTCATCTCACTATTCAAAGATTCTAAAAGTCTATTTATCCAAAGTTTATATAAACTGTACCGCGCATGCATGTCCAGGCTCCAAATACCACGTACTCTCCGTTCTTCGTCTTCTGTCATTGGCTTTGCAGCTTTTAGTTTTTTTACTACTTGCCCGAACGATAAAGCCTTTGAATCAACATCCCAACTGCGTGTTTCGTTTGTTTGGGTTACGTCATAGGTTATGTCCACTCCCATCAACTTAGCTCTCTGTAAACTCGTCAACTTTCCCTCAATCTGCTTCTGCCTTGAACTTTCTTCGTCAACTTCATTGCCAAAAACTCTCTGATCTCTTATTTGAGAATATTCCTCTTCGTCGTCAAAATGAACTGTGCCTCCCTTCAAATGTGTTGTCTGAATTTCATCGATATTGTCGAGCATTTCCTCTATGTTTTTACCCAACAGCCAATCTCGAATACTGAGACCCATCCTGGTTATTTTGTTCAACACAGGTTGGGAAATGACACGCTGAACGATCTCCTCTATTGAGTCAGTCATCCTTGGTTGGCCATACTTGTTTTTATACTTCATATGCCAGAAACGGAAAACTTTTCTTTTAACTGAGGCAGGGATCGAAAACCGAAAATCTAAATCTGATTCAGGGAGTGATTCTGTTTCAGCCATATACAGTTGGACAAGATGATATTCTACAGCTTTGATCAGCTGCTGCTCCAACTGTACTTTAGAAGCGTTCAGCCAAGCATGGATTCCTGCACCTAACTGCCCTTGGTGGGTAGAGCTCATAAAACGACCAAGCAATCTTTCATCTTGTATAACTAACTGAATATTTTGCATTTCAATAACCAAATCCTCGATTTTTCTGCCCAGTTTATCCATTTCCCGATAACAATCTTTTAAACTGTTTCTGGCGCTGAGCGAAATGTTCTGCTTTCCCCTGAGTCCACTGAGGTTAAACTTCTGCAAGGCTTCACAGTTCATTCTCCCGCCTACCCTGACAATACCGTCTGGACAAAACTCTAACATCTCCTCCAGGAACTGGTCAAGGGCGTGGTTCGTGTAGCAAACGACAAGAATCGGTCCAAATGGGTCTGATTGTACTTGGCCACTGGACAGGTTTTCCAATAGGATTCTCATAATTTTAAGTCCAACAAACGTTTTACCTGTTCCAGGGGGGCCCTGGAGCAAAGCAAGTTCTTTGGTTACGGCGTTTAGGATTGCGTCCCTTTGTTGACTGTTTACACATAATGCATTCCCCTTTGGCCACCGATGTGTCTCGAGTACAGGAAAGCTGTTGTCTCGTCTCCTGTAATTACGCTGACATCCACCATCTTTCAGCATACACGATAGGTCATAGCGCGTTGATGTCCTTAAATATGGCGGTGGATCAATATCGTCTTCTTTGCCGTATACTATGTAATCCTCAAAGGGAAGATTTTTGCCTACCATCTCCTGTAAACCCTCTAACACGTGACGATAAGCTTCGAAAAACGAAGGGTTTTCTGTCATTGTCAAACTATCTTCCACTGAAAATCTGTAAACGTCTCCAAGACAGTTCTGGAACTTGACCCTCAGCACGCCTCGTTTTAACTCCTCTCTATCCATCTGCGAGACGGTCGCGTAGATGATTGACCGGAAGTTGTCTTTAGATAAACAAACCAGGCTGCCGTAGATGAGACGTTTTTCGGTATTCCACCTCACAGTTTTTAGTTTTTCCAAGTCTAGAAGAAGGATATGCTCAATGCCGTTAAAAACATTTACTCCCACTATATGGGTGTTCTCATAGTACAACATTTCAGAACCTGAAGCACCATGTTGCCTGTACTCACTGATACCTTCGCGAAGTGGCTGAATGAAGTCCTCTCTCAACAACCGAAACATCACATCTAAATAATGTTCTTTATTTCTGTAGGATCCGGAAACTTTATTAGCTCTTAGAAATGGCTTAAAGTTTTCTTCCATGTCTTCCGTGGTTGGAAAAATTGACAAGTCCCTAATATCGTCAGGTGCATCATCAGCGTCTCTCCAATTCTTAACCATCATTCTCTCCCCTTCGTCTATGGCATCATCAACTGAATAAAAGATTTTTTGAGTGTCTTCTAAAAGTTCTTGATCATATTCAAAACATTCATTACCGTCAAAAAGATCCAAAACTTCGCGACAGTTTTCGATATCTGCTGGCACCATTCGAGCTGTTTCTTGAATGTAAATTAGAAGCGTATTTATGATATCCGGTGAAGTGTCAAAGCCTTGAGATTGTAGGTAATTAATGATAAGAAAATTATAAAAATTTGATGTGGCCAAGATATGAAGTAGTTTTAAAAATTTGTGTTCATGTGACTTTACCTGTAGCACGGTATCTAGGCTGGCCATAAATAAATCAATACAATCTGTGCTCACGTTATCATCATTCAAAAAATCCTCCAACTCCTTACAACTTGACACCATCCAGAGAAGAAGGGTTGCTGGGTCATCTTGCATGTTGGCCCACTGTTTAAGCCGACCGTAACCAAGGTAACTCCTGCCTCTCCCACCCGAGTGTCCCCGTTGGCGTCTCCCTCTTCCTTTGGTATATCTTCTACTCATTATCGTTTCTGTTCGGAAAATTAAATTTAAAAAATCATCAATATTGTTAACAATTTTTCAATATTTTTAAAGCCTTTTTGAAAAACGGTTTAAAAGACATTTTCAAATTTAATCTTTATTCATTTATCTACTTAGGGTTAAATATTATGTAGGAAGAAACCTTTATAACTCCGTGTGATTTGTATTTCCAAATCACCAGATCACGACCGTGTTTTTGTTGGCTTGTATTTAGTTCATATTGTCTGTCTCTCTGTCTCTTTGTCTATCTGTATTTTTATTTTATTTTTGCTTGACTGTTTATTTGCTTGATTTGTATTGTTTTTCTATTTGTTTGATTGATTGATTGGTTGATTCTTTTTGTAATGTTGTAACTCAATTTCGAACCATTTTTAATACAGCGATTTCGTTCGAACTTTTAAGATACCTTCTTCTTCGATGACAATGAAAGAATGTCCAATTTTCGATGTAACTAACTGCTCAATTTGTCATTTAAATTTATTTAAAGATGTTTATAGTCAGTAACAAAAGAAAGATAACTAGTTAGACACGATCCTCCGATCAGTCAGCTGCGCTGTAGTTCATGCCGAATGTTTATGTTTTGCGTTCTTGTTTGCCTTTAGGTTTGCGTTTGTGTTTCAATTTGTGATTGCGTTTGTTTTGGCGTTTGAGCTTGTGTTTGTTTTTATGTTTGTATTTGCGCTGATGTTTGTGTTTATGTTGCATTTGTGTTTGCGTTAGTGTTTGCGGTTTTTTTGTCATGGTCATTTACAGTTAGGATTTTCACAGAGGGATACAAAGGGATACTTCTCAGAAATTTACTCGAATAACCTTTACATTAATAAGCTTTTAAATGAAAATGAAAAATTGTAAAATATATTTTCTACATAATTTTTTTTTCTGTTTCATCGGTAGAGGAGTGGGGTTGGTCTTACACCGGGACACTGCCTCCTCTTTCCCTACCATCATGCACAAAAAGATGCCTAAAAGAAACAGTGCAATCAGCTCTTGTTTTTTTTTTATGTCAAAGCCCATGCTATTGTTGAAGGCTTGATGTCGGATAACATAAGCTTAAAATGAATGTATAACTAATAATTTCAATTATGCTATCAATGTGATCATTAGGATACTGAACAGAGCGGATATGAAACAAAAGATATCGTACATTATGCTCTTGCAGAAATCGATCTAGAATCAGTGGCGTAGCGAGAATTTTTGGGCCCATATGCAAAAATTAACACTGGGCCCCAGCAGTGTTTCTTCCAGACTTTTTTCTCCGGGGGGGGGGCACTTGAAATCTTCGGGGGGGGGGCTCGCTTCTCCCTTCCCCGAAATGATGCCTTGGAGAAACTCTATTCGTCAGCCGTTAGGCTACAACAGAGTGAAACGAAGAAATCAACTGCTTCTTCCGATGTAGGGTTTTAAATAATATAAATGTTCTGTACATTTTATACATCCTAGTTGTTTATTAATGCTATATTATTATGTAGGTTTACAACCCCGTAGTTTTGTAAGAAATGTACATGCTTACAGTTAATTTGTTTTTGTTTTTCAACGACCCAAACACAGTAGGGTCACAACACGGGGGTAGACGGCTAACAACATTTAGGCGTGAAATCATGACGAAACATTGTAAAATTTACTTTAAAAATTATGTTGTATCCAGCTAAAATAATAAAAAATAAGTCATCATATACAGTGTTTATCTGTAGCAAGCATATCCATCAGCGTTGCTGCGATCTAGTCCCACATACCAGTGTAATGAAACAATTTGTAGGGGTTTCAGCAACGCGTTACCAATTGTGTATTTGTAGTCGTGTGACCTTGTTTTCTAAAACTGAGATAGTTAAAAGGTAAACAACGCCACTGTTATTGTTTTTCGGATCTTTGTTGCTGGGGCGCGGGTTCGTCCAAACTACCGGTCAGACGCCCTTTAGCTTGCTGTATGAAAGCATTGAGTGTACGTTGATCATTCTCCGTAATAGTGAAGTTGAACACCTTTCAGCGAACGCTTAAGGGTGTCGCTGGAGTGACGTGTTCCACTACCATGTGTAGCCGATTGCTACCCCTGTTCGGTTTAATCATCGAGCGTAAGGGTCATCCGTAAGCCGGGGTCGCCGAAGACCGCCCCTGTTGCTGTTTGATCGTTGAATTAAAAGGACCCCTACAGGATCCCTTGTACTCAGGTAGCCGCTGGCTATCTTGGGGCGCCCAACCTTTACTACTGCTGATGCGCCTCTTATTTGATTTAGTTATCGATTTTAGTAGCCCTCCGTACCCTTAGTGAATGGCGCTCATTAAATGAATATAGGCGCTGTAGAGCTCACGGGGGATCCCAGGGCGCATCAGGTAACGCGACCGACGGGTGATGCTAATTTGACCGCTGCGCCTAACATTCAAATTAACGGACCCCAGGTGCAAAAATAGCCGCTGGTAAATTAAGTGGCAAACAGCACCGCCTTACTGCCTGGGCGCCGCCATCAAAAAAGTAAAATTTAATGCTAGAAACCTTCCCCAGAGATTCTTTCAGGCACGTTTTCAGAAAAATGTCTGGCGAAAAACACTGCCTAGAGTATTCTCAACAACTTCCCAAATTTTCTCGGCGATTGGATGAAAACCAAAAACTTATAGGGTTTGTAGCTCCATATGGGCCCTGTTCGACCCCCCCCACCCCCGACCCCCACACACGCACACACACACACACACACTGAATGCAAATGCAAATGTACAGTAAGAAAGGACTGGGGGCCTTTTTGGAACTTTAAATTATTTCTACAGTAGAAAAGAAACTGAATTTCCTTTTTCTTTTTAAAAGTATTTACTTAAAAAATATTAAAATTCCAATATAAAAGTTTTAGCTTTTTTCAAGCGGGAAAAAGGCCCCTATTTGCTTTGGGCCCCTATGCCTTGCTTACGCTAGCTTTACGGTAGCTACGCCACTGTCTAGAATCGATGCTCTTTAAAATCTAACAATAACTTGATTTGGCAAGCTGACAAGTACGCAAGTGCCTAACTGACTCTAAAAATAACCAACACGTCATGTCTTTGTACTGTTTGGTTACGGCTAGCTCGTCACAGACACTGGTTTTAAACTAATCCAATCCTATATTAATCCAGAAGTAAAAAAAACCGATAAGACTGTTGTATTTCAAAGGCCTTATCCACATAACTGCATAATATACTTCATGAGTAAAGACAATATATGTTATTAAAAATCTGAATCAAAATAAAATTGTTAAGCAATATATACTATTCAGTTTTAAAATATAATCATTATTGGGGACGTAAACACAACGGCGTTGTCTGACAAAGGGCCGCAGTTCCTCCAAGACTTAATTAAGCTTGAAATATAAGTGTTAAAAGGTCGCATTTTCCTGTTAAAAAAATAGATTATATATGATTGATTTATACATAAACCACCAAACAATAGAGCTTTGACAGCTTTTTGTTGGTTCCGCAATGTGCACAGTTTCTTCCAGGCGTCACTTCCGGGGAGGGTAGGGAGGAAGGGCTCTGCACCCCCGAAGAAAGTCTACCGCTCTCCCGAACGAAATTTAATTTATATAGAAAACATACTTTTAGCGGTGTCCGGCCCCCCCCCCCCCCGGAAAATATCAAGTGCCCCCCCCCCCCCCCCCCGGAGAAAAAAGTCTGTGCATACTGAATGTGCGTACTGCCAGTCCATCCACTTTTTAAAAATTAAAAAAAAAATAGCCCAAACTTTTAGTTTTGAAACCAACATAGACTAAGAGATAAATTAAACTTACAGTTAGATAAAAAGCCAAACACAAAACAGAATTTTCTAGTTCATAGAATCCATCACACGGCTAATAGAACATATTTTAAGTTGAAATATCAGTTTAGACTAACTGAATGTCAGTCTAGATAATCTGAATGTCAACTGTGATTCTATAAACGTCATGTGTCTTGTTGCTATGCAGAATCGATTACGTACAAATAGCGTCATAGCTGATTCAGAGAATAAGTTTTAGTTTCAATTCTTTGGAGAAGTATGCCAAGATATTTCTGTTTTTGTTTCAGGTAGGGGAATTCCAAAGGTAATAATGAACATGTATATTTCCAATATTATGTATACCTCTTGAAGAAAACGAGCTAGGGGTCATCCATAAATGACTTCACGCTTTTTTTGAGGATTTTTACCCCCCTCTCCCTTCCGTCACACATCGTCTCAAAAAGTCAGACCCCCCCCCCTTAAATGACGTCACACATCAGCATACAAACCCCCCTAAAAATGCAGTTGAATTTATTTTTTTTTAAACATCGATATTTTTCCAAAATATTGTCTGAACTCTGTCAAATTAAGTATTTTAATCAATTCCTATTACAATTTATTAAAACAGTTTTCTGAAATTTCACATGTAAGTAAAAGATCTAATTCTCTACCTTCTGTTAAATTTTGAGTAATTTCCGTTGACCGGAAGTACTAATTTACGCTATTTCCGATTTCTCAAAAAACGCATGTAAATTTATAAAGTACTAATAATATCCCGCACTTTTATGCACATTTTATTAGGCGTTCACTTGGTGTGCAATTCTTTTTTTTTACGAGATTTTATTCTATTATAAAAAGTTTAAGTAATTAAAAATGGATTACATATATTGTCTATGTCCTGAGTTGCCATCCCTCGTAGTTTTATATTAGAATATTCGAGAAAGTTTAGGGGAGATCACTCTCGGTTTATTAATGATAGAATACGAAACAGCGTGGTCGAACAGTAGAGCGTTCGGTCGGTCTTAAGTACGAATCTCGTTCCGAACTCGGAACTGCAGGCCTCGCAGAGTCCACCCAGCTCTAATGGGTGCCTGGCTTACATTGGGGAAAGTAAAGGCGGTTATGCATAGCGCTGACCACTCCACCCCTTCATCAGCCGAGGTCAAGAAACAAGTGAACTTTATTTTGGGTCTGATAGGGGAGCTTTACTTTTTATGGTAATCCTATTGGGTTTTTTTCTTTGCTGTCTGATCTCGCTCTCATCAAGACCACCTTTGTTGCGTTTATATTTTCATCCGTCCACACTACGTAGCTGACCAATCTGATTGGTCACATCCCAGCCAATCCCTGTTCAAGATAAGTTTCCGTCTATCCCCAGCTGGTGTGAATCTGACTGGAGTTGAATGTAATGTATGACCTTAGGAGTCATCTCTTTGACAAAGTCACATTGGCTAATGGCTTCAAAAACCAAGGAAACTGGGCAACAATGTTCCCTCTAAGGACCAAGAGTGTGTGTGCAAAAAATATGTTGTGTGCGCGGTGCTAAAAATGACTTGGGCAAGTTAATATGTATGTTTAAGCTTGCAATTAAGCAGAGTAATGAAGGCATGCATTTTGATAAATTAATAGTATAATGTGTAGGACTAATGAAACGTATGCAAATTAAAAGAAGATACAAATCCCATCTAAATAAAATAAAATACACAACAGAAACTTTTAGAGTTATACTTAGACAACAGGTTATATGGTCGACGTACTATGTTAGTGTAATGCAATCGTATGTTAAAAATGTTAATACCATAACGGTAATACAAATACAACAGTTTAACATGTAAACCATTTTAAAGAGATGACTTGAAAACAAAATTAGCTAACCTTTCAGTGGCATTTATTGCAATTTCTCGCGTCTAACCTTGCCTTGCTTCCACACCTTATATGCTTTGTTTAAATCCACATCCTCTCCAGCATTTAGATATAATTTAATTCGCATTAGATTATCCAAATGTGTGGCTTTAAGTCTATTTCGTGCTTGTACTTTAATGCTGTTCATAAGACTAAAACCTAGATCGCAATCAGCGCTGGATACTTGAAAAGTACAGTATGTCAATTAACTTTGCCAATGAGCTAAATTGTTCATCATTTAAAGCAACTCCTGCGTTTTCAGTTAGTGAATTTACTGAACCTGATTTGAGTTTTTCACTGATCTGAAATTTGAAGTCATTTATTGCGTGATAATTGACTCTTCATTTGTTGTTTGTAACACGTCTTTGTACTTTACGCACAGTTCTTTGATATCTTTGACGCCAGACTCAAATGCGCAATTTCTAAAACCAGTAGGATCAAAAGCTGAAGAAAACTGCAGTTTATCTCCTGGAAACCTTACATTTAAATGATCGCAGACCGATCGTATAAACTGCGTGATTTGTCTTGTGTCGATTCCTACGTTTTCATTCAAAATTTTCTCGGATTTATCATTCTAAGAAACATCTTCAGTCAGGTATTGTGCTTCTAATTTGCGTATTCTAGAAATGCAAAATTGATGTGCTTCAATAGATGATAAATTATTTCGCTGCAACAACATTGATAGATTAGCTAATTCAGTTAATACATCATTAACGGTATAAAGCGCAATTTGATACAGGTGATCTTTTAATGATTTCAAAACATAACAACAAACAGGATCATTTTAGTCTTGGACTTGTTCTTCACAGTAAGCAGCTAAAGCATCAATATTTCTAACACAAGTACTGACAGCAAAGTGACGTTACAACCAACGAACTTCATAAATTGGTCGAAAAGAAATTACATCCATATCATGCACCTTGGCCTATTCTTCAAGTGCGCCCTTTTTACTTTCTCGTATATACGAAGTATAGAGAAAGTCTTGTAATCGTGCAAAAAAAATTCGAGATTTTTGCAAATCTCGACGTTTTGCATCTCACTGATACGGAAAAACATAATTTTGCAATCTTGTCCGTATGTCTGTGTGTCTGTGTGTGTGTGTGTGTGTGTGTGTGTGTCCGTGTGTAAACACGATAACTTGAGTACCGTTACAGCTAGGTTGATGAAATTTCATATATAAGTATTTAATCAAAATCGTAGATCCGTATCAACTTTTGAGCGATTTCCGATAACGGAAGTGGTACTTTTCCTACTTTGAATTTTTCAAAAGCCTATAACTTGAGTACTATTTCAGATAGATAAATGAAATTTCATACGTAAGTAAAAGATCTAATTCTCTACCTTCTATTAAATTATGAGTCATTTCCGTTGACTGGAAGTAGTACTTTACGCTACTTCCGATTTCTCAAAAAACTAATGTAAATTTTAAAAGTAATAATAATATTGCGCACTATTATGCGCTTTTTTATTTCGCGTTCACTTGGTGTGCAATTAATTTGTCTACGAGATTTTATTCTATTTTTAAAACTTTAAGTATTTAAAATGGATTAAAAATCATGTCTATAGCCCGAGTTCCCATTCCCTGTTATTTTATATAAGAATATTCGAGAAAGTTTAGGGGAGATCACTCCCGGTTTATTAACTGAAGATTGAACTCAGTGCTGTTCAACAAGATGGGGGACCTTAGCCTTCAATAAAGCAGCTAATCCCTTCCTACGGCCTAACATAACCGATGCCCCGTCTGATGTTATCATTACCATGCGGTTCATGTCAAGTTCATGTTCAGTGTAGTACTGTGTTATGGCTGCCTCCAGAGCTGAGGCATCACATGCGGTAAGCTGAATTATTCCACCAAAAACGGTTTTGTAGAATAAAGAATTGACTGAACGAAATTTAAAATAAAGGATTAGCATTTTATGTACAGTTATGTCAGTACTTTCATCAACTATAAGCGTGTGGAACGATGCTACTCGAAGTTCTGTCAACGTGTTCTTTACAACCACCTCGTTGATTGGTTCAACAAACTCAAAGGCGTTATTCTTACTTCGCCAAATGTCTGATATAGAAACATACTTACCCATGTTGTTATGAATCAGTTGTACCGACAGCATCGAGGCGTGCATCCCAAATGCGAGAAGAACATTATCCGTTAGGATTCGAACTTGATCCTCGTTTGACCGCTGGCACTCAACTCGTTCTTCTCGCTCAGTGTTAGTTTCAAGTACTAGCAGCACAGAACTTACACTTCAGATGCTTCCTAATTCAACTGAAACATTCTTAGAATCTGGCGTATCGGTTGTCACTTTAACTTTGAGCCATTCCAGTTTAAACGAATCTCTCGTTTGTTTTTTTTTTTTGCTGCATTGTTTTACCGCTTTGTCCACACATTTTTCTTTTCAACATGTTCAAATAGCACAGAGTAGTAAACTTTTATTGCTTATTTACTAAACCAGTCTGTGAATACTGAAACAGTTCGATCAAGGTGGACGTAATAATCCCAAGAATTGGATATATAATATATGAATCCTTAAACCAAACAGCAAAAACACATCCACCTTTAGTAGAGTAGATTTTGCATCTGACTTGGGTAAACCGTCAAAGTATCAAGGTGATGGGTGGGGGTTGGGAGATGGGGAGGGGCAGTGGCTATAGAAAATAAAACCTTGCATGGTCGGCTAGTAGCCACAATCCCTTTCAGGTATTAGGTCAGTTTTGGGGTAAACCATTAAATCAAGCAGAGGGAGTGTCACCCAGACATCACATCGGAACCCGCCCCGCTAAGTTGAGAGTTTCCATTAACTAGATCTGTGGTATGACAACCGAGGTCACCCCCTCCCCCAGTCAATGATACCCCTTGGTTTCTGTTTATGCCCCAAAACACAAAGACTGTTCGTTTAACAAAACAGGTACTAAAAATGTCGCTTAATTCAAGCCACTGACCACAATTTTTTTAGTGAATCAGGCGTGCCCAACGTTCTGATAATCTGTGCGCGGCATCAAAAAATGTCTGCGCGGCATATTTGTCAGTGCTGCGCGGCCGCGCAGCCGCGCAGCTTAGAGGGAACACTGCTGGGCAATGATTAAATACAGTTACAAACACCGAATACCCCGGGTTTTTCTCGTAACAGTCAACAGCACAAAATTCATTCTGGTAATTTCTTCTTTAGGATTCGTGTAACATAAACGCACATATTTTTCACTTAGATCGGTCAGTGACCTTACATTTAACAAATAAGTTAACATACTAACACAAGACAATCACCATAGTTTTGCAATCTTATCCGTATGTCTGTGTGTGTCTGTGAACACGATAACGTGAGTACCGTTACAGTTGGTTGATGAAATTTCATATACAAGTATTATATCAAAATCGTAGATTCGTATCAACTTTTGAGCGATTTCCGATAACCGAAAGTGGAACTTTTTCTACTTGCAATTTTTCAAAAGCCTATAACTTGAGTACTATTTCAGATAGATAAATGAAATTTCGCATGTAAGTAAAATATCTAATTCTCTGCCTTCTGTCCAAATCGGTTGACAAAAAGTAGTAATTTTCGCTATTTCCGATTTTTCAAAAAATGCATGTGAATTTATAGGTGGCCGGAAAGAACCGCAACGGAAAAAAGCGCAACGGAAAAAAGCGCAAAACAAAAAGCGCAACGGAAAAAAGCGCACACGGAAAAAAGCGCAAAGAGAAAAAAGCGCACACAGAAAAAAGCGCAAAGAGAAAAAAGCGCAAACAGAAAAAAGCGCAAAGAGAAAAAAGCGCACACAGAAAAAAGCGCAAAGAGAAAAAAGCGCAAACGGAAAAAAGCGCAAAGAGAAAAAAGCGCAAACAGAAAAAAGCGCAAAGAGAAAAAAGCGCACACAGAAAAAAGCGCAAAGAGAAAAAAGCGCACACGGAAAAAAGCGCAAAGAGAAAAAAGCGCACACGGAAAAAAGCGCAAAGAGAAAAAAGCGCACACAGAAAAAAGCGCAAAGAGAAAAAAGCGCACACAGAAAAAAGCGCAAAGAGAAAAAAGCGCAAACGGAAAAAAGCGCAAAGAGAAAAAAGCGCACACGGAAAAAAGCGCAAACGGAAAAAAGCGCAAACGGAAAAAAGCGCAAACGGAAAAAAGCGCACACAGAAAAAAGCGCAAACGGAAAAAAGCGCAAACAGAAAAAAAGCGCAAACAGAAAAAACACAACGAAAAATGTGCAAAAGAGAAATTTAGCACAAAGACCATATGGACTAGATGACACATTTATACATGACTGTTAGGGCTGCTGTAAGAGTGTCGTGTTTGATCACGTGATCTACTACCATTTAAAGCGTACCACTACCATGTGCATTTCTATCACCATGTTAAAGGCGATAATCGCTTTACACAATGCCTATTATTTTCTTGGTCAATAATTATTCAACTACTATTCTCGTATAAATAAACATAAAACTAGCGACATTACACGAAGTATCTTTCACATTTTCCCTAGTCCGAACTATATATATATATATATATATATATATATATATATATATATATATATATATATATATATATATATATGTCTAGTACAGTTTACGAAACTTACGAACCTCGCCGATACTTTTTTGGTAGGTAGGTGGGTAAGTGGATAGGCGGGTAGGTGGGTAAGTGGTAGGTGGGTAGGTAGGTAGGTAGGTAGGTGGGTAGGTGGGTAGATAGGTAAGTGTGTAGGTGGAAGGGTGGGTAGTAGGTAGGTAGGTGCGTCATGATGTGAAAAAAATATTAAATACATACTTGGTATTGTGGTGAATGTTGTTACGAGAGATATGACGAATGCATGTTTGATGACGCGGATGAAAGAGAGTGAAGTTTTGCCATAGGAACGGGTTGTTATGGTATGCAAGCTAGGTAGTTCGGACTAGGGAAAATGTGAAAGATACTTCGTGTAATGTCGCTAGTTTTATGTTTATTTATACGAGAATAGTAGTTGAATAATTATTGACCAAGAAAATAATAGGCATTGTGTAAAGCGATTATCGCCTTTAACATGGTGATAGAAATGCACATGGTAGTGGTACGCTTTAAATGGTAGTAGATCACGTGATCAAACACGACACTCTTACAGCAGCCCTAACAGTCATGTATAAATGTGTCATCTAGTCCATATGGTCTTTGTGCTAAATTTCTCTTTTGCACATTTTTCGTTGTGTTTTTTCTGGTTGCGAATTTTTCTGTTTGCGCTTTTTTTCTGTTTGCGCTTTTTTCCGTTTGCGCTTTTTTCTGTGTGCGCTTTTTTCCGTTTGCGCTTTTTTCCGTTTGCGCTTTTTTCCGTTTGCGCTTTTTTCCGTGTGCGCTTTTTTCTCTTTGCGCTTTTTTCCGTTTGCGCTTTTTTCTCTTTGCGCTATTTTCCGTTTGCGCTTTTTTCTCTTTGCGCTTTTTTCTGTGTGCGCTTTTTTCTCTTTGCGCTTTTTTCTGTGTGCGCTTTTTTCTCTTTGCGCTTTTTTCTGTGTGCGCTTTTTTCTCTTTGCGCTTTTTTCCGTGTGCGCTTTTTTCTCTTTGCGCTTTTTTCCGTTTGCGCTTTTTTCTCTTTGCGCTTTTTTCTGTTTGCGCTTTTTTCTCTTTGCGCTTTTTTCTGTGTGCGCTTTTTTCTCTTCGCGCTTTTTTCCGTGTGCGCTTTTTTCCGTTGCGCTTTTTGTTTTGCGCTTTTTTCCGTTGCGCTTTTTTCCGTTGCGGTTCTTTCTGGGAACCGAATTTATAAAGTACTAATTATATTCCGCACTATTATACACATTTTGTTTTGCGTTCACTTGGTGTGCAATTATTTCTTTCTACGAGATAATTATATTTTAAAAAGTTAAAGTAATTAAAAATGGATTTAAAATCATGTCTATATCCCGAGTTGCCATCCCTGTTGTTTTATTTAAGAATATTCGAGAAAGTTTAGGGGAGATCACTCCCGGTTTATTTTTAATGGATAAAAACGTTTTAGCAACAAGCTTTTATGTAATAATGCACTTAAAGGGAGAAAAATATGATTTTCTTCAAATATTACACACACTACTATTTAACTAAATATAAGGAAAAGCGCGGGTCACCATATTATCTTTATTAATATTTGGGAAGAAACCCACTCCTTTCTTGGTGGTTATTTAAATAGAAGTGTATTATTTATTAAAGAAAATATTTTTTTAATTCTTTTTAGTGCATTATTACATAAAAACTTGTTTTTAAAACGTTTTTATGCATTGTGCTTGTAAATAGTACGTCTCCGTGCTTTATTTATTAAATTTTAATCAGTTCATAAAATGCTAATTAATAAAATAATTAAGTCAAATTTCATGTTAGATTGCATTGTCGTTGGGTATTGACCCACGTTCCAAGTTTGAAACAATTTTTTCAGTTAAAAGTGCTAAAAATTTCGCTAGGTAGTTTCGATCGATGACGACAGAAAGACAGAAAGACAGACAGACAAACAGACAGACTGAGGAAGGAAGTTAAATAAAAGCTTGTAATAAGCGTAATTTAATTCAGGTGGTAGTTTGTAGCGTGCGCTAATTTGTTTAGGCCAGTCCTTTTACTTTCAGTATACGAAGTATAGAAGAACTTTTGTAATCGTGAATAAAAATCGAAATCGGGTTTTTCACAAATCTCAACGTTTTACACCTCCCTGAGTCGTAAAAATATAGTTTTGCAATTTTGTCCGTATGTCTTTGTGTGTGTATGAGTCTGTATGTGTATATGTGTGTGTATGTCTGTGAACACGATAACTTGAGTACCGCTACAGCTAGGTTGATGAAGTGTCATATATAAGTATTATATCAAATTTGTAGTTTCTGTATCAACTTTTCAGCGATTTCCGGTAACCTGAAGTGGAACTTGTTCTTCTTTTGATTTTTCAAAAGGCCTATAATTTTGAGTACTATTTCAGATAGATAAACGAAATTTTGAGTAGTTTCCGTTGACCGGAAGTAGTACTATACGCTATTTCCGATTTCTCAAAAAAAAAACGTATATGAATTTATAAACTACTAATATTCCGCACTATTATACACATATTGCTTGCCATTTACTTTTTTTCTATGAGAATCTATTCTATTTTATAAATTTTAAGTATTTAAAAATGATTGAAAATCATGTCTATATCCCGAGTTGCCATCCCCCGTAGTGTTACATGAAAATATTCGAGAAAGTTTAGGGGAGATAATTCCCGCTTTATTATGTTCTATCTTTGGAACAGTCTGTGTTATAATATGTTACACCGTTGGATTATAAGTTAGTTAGAAGAAGGTTAAGCAAGTGATACACAATAAATACCAAATTATCAGAAACATTCATTGCACACATCGGGATAAAACATGGGTATTTCGTTGATTGGTTGACTGTATAATGAAACAAGATAGAGGAAACAAAATTACTGGAATCCAACGGACAAAAGCACCAAGTCTTCTTGCACAAAGTCAACAACGCAATGCAGAACCAATTGTACTGGTTGAAGAAGCAGTAATAGCCGGTTTAATAATAGTGGCACCGCCCATGACGGTCTGATTAGAATCTAAACCAATGTGGAATTCAAAAGCATTGTTACAAAATTAATTGTTACAAAATTCAATCAGGATCTAGACTTTCTTTTACTGTATGATTCGAAATTAGATGGTAACAGCAGTGGATAACGAAATAAGAGCAACGAAAAGGTGGCGGATTGGGCGCAATATCAGAAAGCTACTAAAATCTAAATAGCATAACTAAACAGGTGCTTGTGTGAAGTCCACGGGGAAAGAGGAAGAGAAGGAGACAAAAAAAGTCATGAAGGAAATTGTTTGAAATAGAGATGGGGGAGGCTGTATTATCAGGGATCAATCTTCATAAAAATCAAATGAGTTGTCGAAGTGTTGCCTACGATTATGCTCATTAGGATGTCGAAACTAATAAAAGAAGAAAATCAAGAGTTTAGACCAGTGGCTCTTAACCCTGGGTTCGATCGAACCCCAAGAGGTTCGGTGAGTCAGTCTCAGGGCTTCGGCGGAGATCAAGACACACACCCAACTCATATGATTCACGATCAGATTTTGTCAATGTGGACGGTAAAACTATTTGGAAGGGAACGGTGAATGCACATTATGAAACAGGTGGGGTTCCGTATAGAATCTGGTGCCTCGTATCTGAAGTTGTGCTCGTATCTAAAAAAAAATCTCGTATGTCAGGACACTCGTATGTCAAGGTACTAATGTATATAGGCCTACAGCCTCGACATGTTACATCATACAAGCCACGCTCAGTCCCTATTGTCACACCCCTTACAAATAAAACAAATCCAATTTATAAAACGACGCCATGTTATAGTTCCCCCCCCCCCCCTTCATTATTACCTAAATGTAACGTTTTCATTTTTTGTGTCGTTTATAAAAATACAGAATATATTAAACTTCACATCTGATACTCCCGGTCCCCTGTTCCCCCTCCCCTCAGAGCACATAGACGTCACTTATTGCTGACATTGGTAAAAGTATATACTTTCTTAATTCTATTTCGTTAGGTTCGGGAGGGGGGGAGTTATCCTAAACTATTTTATTATTAAATTTTGAAAAACTATGTTAGGTCAAATTCTCTTCTGTTTTTTGATGACTTCTTGTGTGACATATATTGAGGTTATGCACCGGTTGACACCAATACCAGTGACAAAGTTTCTGCATTTGTGTAACATTGGTGAACATTGGTAACTTAAGAAATGCTGAATGGGGCTTTTTTAACTGTTTCAATTGCTAACCGGTTTTCTGTTCTATAATATTATATCTATTTTATGGCTGTATGCTAGGCCTACTAGTTTATGTAATTTTATAACTTTACCTAACGGCTAGTTGATTCCCTATAGGCTTACATGTATTTGGATATTGTGTACTTTTTAATAAAGTTGAGACAACTAGCGGGACCTAAAAAAAGATGGCCGATAAAAGGTAATTATTTTATAATAATCGGTGTTTACGAATATTATTTTTATTAACCGCGGATTATTAAATGGTTTTTATAGTTTAAAAATCAGTAAACATATTTTCTTCAACTTTTCTATCCATTTTTAATTAAAAGCTTTGAGTACGTTAATAGTTAATGTTGGTTAGATGTTTAATATGGGAGGATCCAACAACACAACACAACAATCACAACAGTCACACACAGTTGAGTCAAGAAGACTAGACTCAACAATAGTTTGAGTCAAAATAGCTGATTGAGTGATTTTTTGAACAGTTGAAGTTGAGTACTAGACTAGTTCTAGACTTCTAGATCTTGTGTAGATTTAGATATAGATCTGGATGCAGATGGCAGTACAGCCAATACGCTGTCACCTTAGGGCGGGCGGCTTAAGGCCTAAGGGCGCCTAAGGCTTAGCCAGTTAGGCTTATGTTAGCCAATAGCCAGCGGTAGCCTTTCAATCTATTACTTTAGCCTTTTTACTTTTTAGTAATAAGTACTAATAAGTAGGCCCTAAAGTGTAAAGTTTTTGTTAGGCCTACCTTTTATATAACAACATATTCATATATATAGATATAGGCCTACAATACATTCAATATCATTATTCAATATCATTTGTCATTATCACACATTGAATTTCAATAAATGAACAGACTGGACAGATAACATAAACATTAGGCCTATTTATATTATAATAATATTGTTAGGCCTAATAGCCTATTAACATAAATATTAAATAACATTGAAGAATACTTTGAATTGTACATTGTCATTACCATGATAACACCATTCATTCCCCACTCCAAGCCTGTGAGTATGACATAGTATGTTATACTAGATCTATAAATATACTGATAGGATATAGAATATAGATCTACTAGACTACAGACTACTTAAGTAAAGTAAGTTCCCTTACAAATCTGACACTGACAGTCTATGTCTCAATGGATGGGGCAAGTGAAGTGGCATATGAAGAGATAGTGTGTTCAGCACTATGCCTAAATGCCTTTACTTTCCTTAACGTATGATAAGAATCCATCAGAGCTGGGCGGGTTTGATAAGAATCCATCAGAGCTGGGTGGACTCAGGGACGTTCTACTGACTTTCTTACTCCCCCTTCGAACTTGAGACTTTCGGATAAAGCCTAATGTAAAGCTAACTCTCTTTACTTTTATACATTGGTAATTCTAAACAAGACAAATTACAGCCTTTGGTGATTAATTATAATTGAAATCCCATTCCCTTGCAGATATAATCCTGCTACATCATTTGTAGGAGGAGGATACTCTGCTGGTAAGTTCAATTGTGCTTTCAACCATGAACAGTAGTAGTAGACAACAAGTTATATAATATATAGATTTAAGTTGCTTAGTTGTATTACTCATTTTAAAATTAAAATAGGTTTAATTTTAGTAAAGTTGCAGACTGACGCCTAGGCAATGAATGGCCTATTTATCAACAGAAAATTCGCAAAAATAAAATAATTTCCATTTTTTTTTTAGATCAAAATTTTTCAATTTTCAAAGTTTTATCATTTATTCTTGATAGCTCATCTAAAAATGTGTAAGAATAATATTGATTAATAGCCATAGGTGTTTAATAATCTACACATATTACTGTATTTTAAAATAGAAAATGATTGCTTCAATGATAGCTTTATTTGATAACTTTTTAAATATCTGATTTAAAAATAAAAAGTGAAGCATATTTTAAATTTAAAAATTGTGAAGCCTTTAAAATTAGTGTTAACAAGATTTTAAATATTTTTTTTAAGGCTAGGTAGTTGTCATTTTCTCTTAAAGCCAGTTTGATTTGCCTCTAATTAAAGATACAATAATTGAGCTTAACGTACATTTTTTAATATATATTAAGTTGTTTTAACATTTTTTTAAATCTATAAATCTAGACGTGGAGAAATAAGTGTTAAAAAGCATTGTCTATAAGTTTTCAAGATTTATAATTTATTGATGGAACATAAGTGATTACTGAATAAAAACTTAACATACAAATGACATATTTACACAGGCCCACACATGCAGCCAACACAGGGTGTCCCTGGGATGGTGCCCTACATGCAGGCTGGCATGCCCATAAACAACATGATGCAACAACAAATGATGATGGCACCAGGCTTAAGGTTTCCTATCCAGGTTAGGCTTTTTTTTTGCTATTGGCTTGAAGCTACTTTTTTCATAGTTCCTTAAGAGATAGAAATAAACTTTTAAATAAAGAAATTTCTAACCATAGTTTCATTATAAATATGTCTCTCATAGCAGGGAATGCGAATGGGCCCTCCTAACACTCCGCCACCCCCCTACTCTGCTCACAATACAACAGCTGCCATGCCTACCAGACCAAGGTAATTATTATAATTTATTGATTTTAAACTCTTAACCCAAATGTTATGTAGTCAGTCAAATAATGTAATTTTAAAAAGGCAACAAGACCACAAAATTTAGGAGGAGAAGGGTTTAAATAAACTTTTTTTTAAAATCAAGATGATGGCAAAAAATAAACATCTTGCAACAGATGTTGGACAGTTTTTAATCTGCCATACATTTGATAAATGGTGATAGTAATTACTGTTGGTGATTAATTGTTGTTGGTTTGTGTACTCCCTATGTTAACTTAGTTTGATGGTGAATCTAGAAGATGTTGTATTTGTGTGATACCATAAAATATTCAGTAGCTTTGAATAAAGTATTGTTATTCTCCTTTTTTCACTCTATTTTTTAAATGTCGTATATAGAGCATCATTAAACAAAGCAAAAGAAGGTGGTCAACAGTCAGAGAAGGAAAGGTTTTTTGAGGAGCAGAGAAGGAAGCTTCAACAGTTTGGGAGGCCTGGAAGTGTGAAAGTTGACGAGGGGAAGCTCATCGGATCTATTTTTAGTGCTGACACCAAAATGGCCACCTCTAAAGGAAAAGGTATCTTGATGTTTTTGGGATATTGTGTGTAATTTAATAGACTTGAAAATATGTGAAAGCTATATTTTGTATTGAATTTCTTTAATAATTGGGCCATACTTAGGACACAGCTCTAGGCTCATTCAAAACATGTGAGGGAAATTAAAAATAAAGTTAGAAATTCTTACTTTCTGATATATATGAAAATATATAAAGTCTGTTCAGATCAGGCATCTGAATTTTAAGTTTTTCTCAAACCTAGTATAGGAAAAGTTAAGTACAATTCATACTTCAATTTTTAAAAATGTAACTACACAATTACACCAAAAAGACGCAAAAAAACAATTTTGAATTTTTAAAATCAGGATGTTCTGTTTATAAAAGTAAAAGGTTATAATTTTTGTATAGCAAAAAGCTTAAAGGATAGCAGTGTTTAATTATTCCATTTCACATTGTCTCAGCAGCTGCTACCCAGTCTGCAGATGACGATGATGGATTTGGTGACTTTCTTCAAGGGCCATCACTCCAGCAGTCAGCTGTAAAGAAAGAAGAAAGAAAGGTAACCCATGAATCTGTTGAGGTGATAGCCCCAGGACCAGAGACCAAACCACAAGAAGAAAAGAAAGGTGTGTTCAGAACATTAGGATCTATCTTTCAATGCAAGCAAAAATTGTATTGCTAACACTGTTCTTCATTAAAAAGTGAGAAGTATTTAGATCACTTTTATTGATAATAACCAAGTTTCCAGTATTTGAACTTTTTTTTTTTCAGATTTAGCATCGATTATGTTAGAATATTCAGATCTTAGTGCCCCTAAAAAAGCTAAAGGCTTCCACAAACCCACTCTTAATGAGGTTCAGAAATCTGGCCACATAGATACTCATAGATTGAAAGGGTCCAGTTTTCATGAAAGTGACCACGCCAGGAGCTGGAAGATGCAGGCTGAGGACTTGGAGGGATTGTTTCAGTTGCCAGGTTGGTGTGCACATGCATCTCACTGTGGTTTATCTTTGCCATCATTTACAAATACTGATTTAAAGTAATCCATTAATGGCATCTTAGCTTCTAATTCGCAGTGCTAGCATCAACCTAATTGTTTTTTCTTTCAGCAAAGGCAAAAAAATCGCCGCCTGCGCCATTGCCAACCCATTCCCCGCAGCTGGTTCATGCAGCTGTGCCTGCTGGTGCTGTCATTCCTCCTGGGGAACATGTCATAGCTTTTGGAACAGGTTGGTATCTAGTTCTAGGCTAGAACTTAGAGAACATTTTCCTTAGCTAAACGTCATAGCTTTTGGAACAGGTTGGTAACTAGTTCTAGGCTAGAACTTAGAGAACATTTTCCTTAGCTAAACGTCATAGCTTTTGGAACAGGTTGGTATTTAGTTCTAGGCTAGAACTTAGAGAACATTTTCCTTAGCTACACATCATAGCTTTTGGAACAGGTTGGTATCTAGTTCTAGGCTAGAACTTAGAGAACATATTTTCCATTAAATCTGTTTTCAGTGACTACTTAAAATAACTGTTTGTTTATTTAGCTATACATAAAGAAGATAACACTAACAATATAAACTGCTGTTGGATGGGACTATTTAGTTCAATAACTTACAACCATCAACTAAAAAGTATTCTCTAAAAAATAATTTTAGGGTTGCTTTACTCTTTATTTCTTTCAAATGCCTATTTTTATCTGAGGTTTAATAAAATGAAACCCAGTGCACTAAATGACCCCATTGTTATCTAAAAAAAAATGTTGTTAAGTAGATAAGAACTCACTGTAATTTTGTTGAAGATAAAGTGGCATAGCTATAGTTGTTGTGTAATTCTTTGGTATGTTGTCTGTGTACTAAACTTTTTACTTTCTTGAATCCGCTTTTGGTGTTCTTGTGATTTTTACTTTCTCGTATATACGAAGTATAGAGAAAGTATTGTAATCGTGCAAAAAAATCTCTTGAAATTTTAACAATTTTCACCGTTATTACACCTCAGTCCTTCATCACATCCGAAGTATAGAGGACTTATTTTAATCGGGCAAAAATTATCAATACAGATTTATCAAAATTAAGAGGTTTTATGCATAATCCATTCTGAAAAACTTGGCTTTGCAATTCTGTCCGTATGTCTGTGTGTCTGTCTGTCTGTGTGTAAACACGATTACTTGAGTACCGTTACAGCTAGGTTGATGAAATTTTATATATAAGTATTTTATCAAAATCGTAGATCCGTATCAACTTTTGAGCAATTTCGGATAACCGGAAGTGGTACTTTTTCTACTTTGAATTTTTCAAAAGCCTATAACTTGAGTACTATTTCAGATAGATAAATGAAATTTCACATGTGAGTAAAAGATCTAATTTTCTACCTTCTGTTAAATTTTGAGTAATTTCCGTTGACCGGAAGTAGTAATTTACGCTACTTCCGATTTCTCAAAAAACTAATGTAAATTTTGAAAGTACTAATAATATTGCGCACTGTTATGCACTTTTTTATTTGGCGTTCACTTGGTGTGCAATTCTTTTGTCTGCGATATTTTATTCTATTTTTAAAACTTTAAGTATTTAAAATGGATTAAAAATCATGCCTATAGCCCGATTTCCCATCCCCTGTTGTTTTATATAAGAATATTCGAGAAAGTTTAGGGGAGATCACTCCCAGTTTATTTTTTTCAAGAGTGGTAAATAGCTACATTCTACAAGTGCCTTCTACAAATCTCCCAACAACATTCAATAATAAACTATATTATTTTGTTTTAATTTTTTACACTATTTTTATTTCATGCAGGGTCCACTGTGATGAGCCCTCCACTAGGTCCACCCCCATCTTACTCAGAGGTTGTAAGCCCCACCGCACTGGCTAGTCCAACTAATTTCATGACCACCAATCATGTTAGCCCAGCTTTCAGCCAACCATTCACTGGTAGCCACAGCACCAACCATGTAAGTCCAGCAGTCGGCCAACCCTTCTCTGGTAGCCACATCGCCAACCATGTTGGTCCAGCGGTCAGCCAGCCTTTCACCACTGGCCACACCAACAGGAGCCTGACCCTACCAGAGTGGTGCACCCACAATGAGGAGCAGATGCCCCCAGTGTACAAACATGTCTGGGAGGCTTCTTTAGTGTAAGTACATTACTGCAGCTATAGTCTAGTACATGTCTGCAGCCATAGCCTAGTACATGTCTGTAGCCATAGCCTAGTACATGTCTCTGCAGCCATAGTCTAGTACATGTCTGAAGCCATAGTCTAGTACATGTCTGCAGCCATAGTCTAGTACATGTCTGAAGCCATAGCCTAGTACTGGTGAACCACCAGTTTCTGGCTTATAATGCACCCAGCTTGTGTGTCAGGTGTTTGAAAACAACATGTGATAAATATTTTGTGATAACTTCCTTCTGAACTAGTGCAGTTTAAATATAATAACAAGAGGATATATTTGGTAGAAAAAAACATTGTGTAAGAGCTTACTATAAGTCAATTAAAGTTAGACAATTAGTATTAACTTAATTGTGATCTAATTTTCTGTGCAGTTGGTTATCTATCTTGAATTTGATATCAAATTTCATATTGACAACCAGCTCACTATTAGCCTAATCAGGCCACCTTTACACCAAGTTGTGTGCCTCTTACTTTACAGAGACAACAAAATATCAACAGAACGACTCTACCCCATACTTCTACTTAGTGGCTTACCCAGAGAGAAGCTAGCCCATATTTGGTCATTATGCAACACAGCAACCCCTGGTCAACTGGTCAAGCATGAGCTCTGGTTGATCCTTGCCATGATAGCTTTAACTCAGGTACACAGGAACATCCTAATTTGTCCTTAACTCAGGTACACAGGAACATCCTAATTTGTCCTTAACTCAGGTACACAGGAACATCCTAATTTGTCCTTAACTCAGGTACACAGGAACATCCTAATTTGTCCCCATTGATTTGTGTTGAATTTTTTTCTGGCCAATTGCTGTAGAAGTTTTGTTAATTTTCATTGCCTTAAGAACAATTTCAGTAGTACACGTGTACATAAATTATTAACCTCACATTTTTCTAGTTAACTATAACAATGATTTTGAAAATGCTATAAAAATACAAAGGACTTAAGTTGTCTTTAAAGATAAATTTCCATTCAATAGTAAAGAATATTATCTGTTTTGGCATAAATAGCCTGGAGTATGTTACAGCACTAAATACAATTCACATTGTTTCTCTTTCAGCACCAATACAATACAAACACCATGGACATTTTGGTGGAATGTCCTGTAGCACCAGTGCCTGCTTTAGCTACTGCACAAGGTAACATCAATAATTTTAAGTTAATGGCAAAAATAATATGTGTTAATCTATAGCTACTGTACAAGGTAGCATCAATAATTACAAGTTAATGGCAAAAATAATATGTGTTAATCTATAGCTACTGTACAAGGTAGCATCAATAATTACAAGTTAATGGCAAAAATAATATGTGTTAATCTATAGCTACTGTACAAGGTAGCATCAATAATTACAAGTTAATGGCAAAAATAATATGTGTTAATCTATAGCTACTGTACAAGGTAGCATCAATAATTACAAGTTAATGGCAAAAATAATATGTGTTAATCTATAGCTACTGCACAAGGTAACATCAATAGGGATAAATAGTTTTAAGTTAATGGCAAAAATAATATGTGTTAGTATATGATTAATAACTCGAAGAAACTTGCCTGAATAGCATTTGCCCAACGGCTGTTTACCAGAATAGCCACAGTGCTTGATTTTCCTGAAAGCAACATACCAAATGGCAGATTTCCTGAAGAAAATGTATTTGTTAGTTTTATAACACAAGTGTAACCTTTCAAAGAAAACATTTGTTAGTTTTTTTGTTAAGATTGAGCTTAATTTTTTTTTGATTTGAGAAATCGCTGAATGTTGTTGTTAAGAATCATCTTTTCCTTCACTAAATATTAGAACTAATTCATGACATGTCACAGTTTAAAAACTTGTTATGCTATTTTTTAAGTGTTATTGAATATTATATAAAATCTGAGATGAAAAATTTGTTTTGTCAATAGAAAAACTAAAAAAAAATTGTTAGGTTTAATTTTACATATTTTTACTTTATAAATTATCACAAGCAAACATTAAAAAAATTCTGGCTGTTGTCCCAGTTCCACATGTGGGAGATTGATGAGTTTGGGGAATTGGCCTGTTTATTATTATACTCTCTTACTTGAGGTTTAAAGTTTGCAGAAATAAACGTTTTTTTAATGTGTATGACCACAGACACAGGCCCACCTGCCACCTTGCCTACCACCCCCATGCAGCACCAGGTATACACAGCCCACACACCTGCAGCCACTGTCCCACCTGTGGCAGGTGTAGTCCAGATGTCCCCACCCAACAATGTACACAGGGTGCAGCAGCCCAGGCCCCAGCTGGTCACCCCAGCTGCTAGAGGTCACTCCACCCTGGCACCAGAAGATGATGACTTTACAGACTTCCAGGCAGCCATACCTGCCATGTCCAGTGTTGGCAAAGGTCAGACAACTTTTCTTATTGCCCCATCTACCTGGATATCCTCACTATGCTCCACATCTAAATTAGCGACTTAATTAATGGTTAAATGATACATACACATTCACCAATTAAACTTTCGTCAAGCTTTTTTATTAACAAGTATTTAAAGCCAAGATGTATGACTATTATTCTCTAAGCTTGTGGAATATCTAAAACTAATATGAATGATACTTTACTGTAAGCCAGCTGATTATTTGTACTAAATACATCAAACAAGCCTTATACTAATGAGATACACTGCCATATAAACTTAAATTAGCTTTCCTTTAATAATAATTTAATATAATGTTGTATGGGTCAAACTTGGCTTGTGGTATTATTTTTAGTTCTATTATTTTCTACCCAGGGTCCATATGGTTACATTTTTCTTTTTACCTCAACATTTCTCTTCTGACTACATTGAAACTGTTATCCAAATTTGCATGTTGCCATTTAAAAGATCTGTATTCCTCCGCAAAGCTGGTTGTAATGATGCAGATATGTTGTCAAAAAATGGAAGCTTAATTGTTTTTTTACTATTGGTTTGTGGGTAGGGGGAGGGGTGTAAGATATAGTGTAATAGAAATAGTTATACATTTTATAAAAATATATACATATATGCCTTTTGCCTCCCAAAAGAAAGAATTGAAATAACATTAAACGCACCTCTTGCACTAATATAAGCTGATGTACATTATCTCCAACCACAAACCACTTGATTGATTTTCTTCCCCTCATGTAACATCTTAACTAGACGAGGCTTATGGAGAGTTTATTGGTGGTGGATCTGGTTATGTGGTCTCTGCACCCCTTGCCTCCCTCCCCGCCACAACCCACACCATCACACCCCAGCTTGACCAGCTGCCTCCCGCACAACTGGCGCTAGGCTCGCTGCCTGTAGATGATAAGTACGGCACCAATGTGCGTTCCTTCTTCTGCAGCAGCGACTCCTCCACAGGCAAGTGTTTGTCCCACATTCCTCTAGTGTCACTTGGCATAGGCCCTTGTCTGCTTACAACTAATGCTTCTGTGTTTATATTGTATCAAGTTATTTCAGCTTGAGTAACTAACCACATCAGCTTAATGTCTTCAGCAACTTAAGACATTTTTTAATCATTTTAACAATTAAATATGAATTTAATATATTACAGATATAACATATCTAAAACATGTAATTACAAATTAGCAAGAAATAAAGTAGAAATTTCTTATTTATTTGTGGCTTAAATTTCTAGTAACTAAGCTGAAGGATTAAATTTTTTGTAGTTGTGAAACCAGAGTGGCCAGACTTTTGATATTGTTGGCATAGCTTGTTTTGAACTAATGCTGCTTTGTTTTGTTGTTTACTGCTATGACTGCTTGTGTGCTTTTCTAAAATAGAACAGTAGGTTTTCAAAATATTGTAATCAAACACTGTAGCTAAGCAGTTGTAGTGTGACATTGTTGAAACCAAAGTTAAACTATTGTTTTATCACAAGTGTGAAGCTTGCTAAACTAGATTTACTATAACCAAAGTTAAACTATTGTCTTGACATAATTGTTATGTTAACTAGACAACAATGTCAACATACAGTACAACCAAAGTTAAACTATTATCTTGACATAATTGTTATGTTAGCTAGACAACAATGTCAACATACAGTTCAACCAAAGTTAAACTATTATCTTGACATAATTGTTATGTTAACTAGACAACAATATCAACATACAGTAGAACCAGAGGGAAAATGTTGTGTGGATACATGTGTTAAGTTAGCTAAACTAGATGTAATATCCTAACCAGAGTAAAACTACTTTATCACCCTGGCATGAAAATGTGGGTGGGTACAATTTTGTTGTATGTAGAAAAAACTGGGACAGGTACAATTTTGTTGTATGTAGAAAAAACAGGGGTGGGTACAATTTTGATTTATGTAGAAAAAACATGGGCGGGTACAATTTTGATTTATGTAGAAAAAACTAGTGAAACTGTATTATGTGTGTTGATGCAAGTTTGATATGAGAGCAAAAGAATAATGTAACTGCATTTCTCTCCGCCTTATTCAATTAAAAAAAATTATATTTTTATTGTAGTTTAGCTACATCCCTTCTTGTTGCTAAAAAAGATAATCCTTTGACATGATATGTACAGAACTTAATTGTTTGATGTTGTAAAGAAAAATATTGTATTGCAATGTCATTTGATGGATTTCTAATGGATTGCTGCCCTTATAAGTATCCCTACCCTATTTTTTTTGTCATGAGCTTTTGAAATGTAGATATTTTTTTAGCTTTCATATAAATACTTACTCATTTTTAAATATTTAGATCCTTATCATTTAAGTAAATTATCATTTAAATTTTATTTGTTTTAGAAATGATTTTTTAAAAATTGTAATCTTAAACGATTGGGGTTAAATATGTTTTTTACTTTTCTAACTGTGTCTGTTAGACCGCTAAACTTTTATGTTAATGCTAGAACTGCATGGTACAGCACTGCACTATTTGTGATTGACATTCCATTTAAAACCATGTAGCCAGTTGGAAATACTTTAGGACTGATCTTGTCTTTATACCCACGATAAAATTCACAGGTCACACTTCTCCGAGTTTTGAAGATGACGACTTCACAGACGGGCGCGACAGTCTTAGCCAGGTTTCCACATCAGAGCAGTCAGAGAACGATGACCTGAGGAACTTTGAGTCTTACGTAGAAGAGTTCCAGCAGAAGAAGGAAGTTCCGGATGGCAGCCCACTGCATTGTCCCTTCCCTGCTTTTCAAAAGAACCCGACTGTCAAGGCTACCAAAGGTGTCAAAAGTGTTGGGAAGGCTGGTGGGCTGTCCGCCTTCCATAAACCTCCCTCCAGCCAACTGCCTGCTGGGACTGATAGTACCGTATTTAGTGCAATAAACCATACAGTACCCAAACTACCAGATTTGACAACACCAGCTGTGTCTTCCAAAGTTTCCTCTGCAATCCCCAACAATAACACTGATGATGAATTTGCTGACTTTAAATCTGCCTCCGCTGTGCTGTTCCCAGCAGCCTCGGACCCACCCTCAACAGAAGGGCCCTTGATAGGGGATGAGGATAAGTACGGCGCCCTCAGGGTTCTCACACTCTCACAGCCCTCACTCTTTGAACAACCGGCGCCACCTGATGCCCAATCAAGCACAAACAATGAAGCAGTTGCCATTGATGAAGAAGAAGAGTGGGCAGATTTCTCTGCTGCTGCACCCACCACGGACCACAGCATCGGTTCCGCTGCACCCACCACGGACCACAGCATCGGTTCCGCCTCCCCAACCATTGTGTCTTCTAAAGAGCCTGGGAAAGCTTCGTCCAAGAAAGAGGATATTCTGAAGCTGTTCAGTGTGAGTGCAGCCTCCAAAAGCCCTGTCACTTTCTCGTGCGGGAACTCTGATGTCACCAGTGAGGGCGGAAGTAAAAATGGTATTGTGGCAGCTTCTTAGTGTACAGATACCTGTTGTCATTGTGTTTACAAATCTTGTCCCACTTCTCATGTATCTCCCAATATCTCAGGTCTTAGTAAATACAATAAACTTGATCAATCTGACGGTATTACACATTTTTTAGCTTACTAAAGTACATTTTCAAATGAATTATTTTTTTTTTTAAAAATGTTTACTAGTAAAAGCCTTAATTATTAAAAAAAAAATATTGAAAAAAAATTGAGAAAAATCAATTTTACTACTTTGTATTGGGGTAACTTTTTCTATTTAGATGTGAAAACTTTCTAGAAGTAGCTGGCTACAAATGTCATATCTTACTAAACAAATGTCAGAATACATCATGAATTATTTGAAATATCTACTAAAATGATTTAAATGTATAAATTAGAAGTAAAATAATATTAAATCATAAATACTTTTTAAAATTTCAAATTCAAACATTAATTTACTTTTAACCCTTGGCTTAAATTACTAAGCCAATCTATGTCGTACAAAAATATTAGAAAGTTTTTTAATAAAATATATCATTTCTTTTTACAGTAACCTTCTAACTTACTGTAACACCCCTCCCCACTTTTTTTTGTTGATATTAATAGGTGTTGGCACTAGTAGATGTAGTAGATGTAGCTCCCCCAATTACCTGGTGTTTTACCTGTTTGTGTTTACTAAGAAATTATTCCAGCTCCACATTGATGTTGACTTTATCACCCACCAACCCTCAGGTTCCCTGTTTGGCGACGACATCAGCACGACCTCCACCCCATCCAAATCCCGCGGGCTGGACACCCAGTCCCTCGGGGACCAGCTGTCCTCCAGCAGCTTCTCTGAACAGGAGTCCACCATTGGCTGGGTCCACGAGAGTTCTGGAGTGGACAGCCACTGGGCCA
Source organism: Physella acuta (assembly GCF_028476545.2). Lineage (NCBI taxonomy): Eukaryota > Metazoa > Mollusca > Gastropoda > Physidae > Physella > Physella acuta. Next base: position 517,900 of record NW_026731720.1, on the reverse strand, counting down.
GCTTTGGTGCCAGCGACAGCTACGAGCCCCCTGGGTTTACAGCCAGCCCCAATGACAGTCAGGTGAACAAACTCAGCTCTTCTGGCACTGCGGTCACGGCCGGTATGTTTGACACGACGCTGACATCATCTCTCCCTGGGGTTGTGCCCAACACCAGCAGCAGATGGGATGTCTTGCCACAAAGTCCTTCACTATCAAGCACCTCCTCACATGGGTACACCAACCCCCAGAACATTGACCCACCCGGGGGTTTCAGCAGCCAGACAGGGCAGGAGGATGAGTGGAGTAGCTTCAGTAGCGCCCAGGCTAAAGCTGGCGCCGCAGACGAGGAGGGAGACTTGAGTGGGGAGGCCAAGTTCGTCACCATCAAGAAACAAAATCTGGGCACCAGTGAGATCATGGGGGTCTTCAAGGTTCGGGATGACCCGGCCACACTGTCCAGCTACCAGCTGCCTCCCCAGGCCTCAGTCAACAAAAATATGGCCAGGTCAGTCTGCTCTTATTAAATGCTCAGCTGTCAAACCCCTGCTCTTATTAAATGATCAGCTGTCAAACCCCTGCTCTTATTAAGTTATGTTAGATAATTACCTGTCAACTTGCTCTTATTAATTTATGGGTCTAGGTAAATATTTTGTCAGCCTGCTCTCATTAAATTACATATTTAGGTAAATTTTGTCTTATTAAGCCCACAGCTTATGTACCTATTCTAAAATTCTCTCATTCTTTGTTTGTTCTAAAACCATCTGTCACTTAAAATACTTTCTTGTCATACTAGCCAGCAAACTAACAATGGCTGAGTTTGTACTTATCTGATAGCTGATTTACATAATACCTACAAATTATTCATAGAATGTTACATATATACCCTCCCCCCCCCCTCTTTCCTTAAGCTTGTTTTATGAGCTACAAACTACCTAAGCTACAAACTACCTAAGCTACAAACTACCTAAGCTACAAACTACCTAAGCTACAAACTACCTAAGCTACAAACTACCTAAGCTACAAACTACCTAAGCTACAAACTACCTAAGTTACAAACTACCTAAGTTACAAACTATCTAAGCTACAAACTACCTAAGTTACAAACTACCTAAGCTACAAACTACCTAAGTTACAAACTACCTAAGCTACAAACTATCTAAGCTACAAACCATATAAGCTACAAACTACCTAAGCTACAAACTTCCTAAGCTACAAACTACCTGAGCTACAAACTACCTGAGCTACAAACTACCTGAGCTACAAACTACCTGAGCTACAAACTACCTGAGCTACAAACTACCTCAGCCACAAAACTACCTAAGCTGCTAACAACCTAAGCAACAAACTATCTAAGCTACTAACTACCTAAGTTACAAAATAAATAAGCTACAAACTACCTAAGCTACAAACTACCTAAGTTACAAACTACCTAAGTTACAAACTACCTAAGCTACAAACTACCTAAGTTACAAACTACCTAAGTTACAAACTATCTAAGCTACAAACTACCTAAGTTACAAACTACCTAAGCTACAAACTACCTAAGTTACAAACTACCTAAGCTACAAACTACCTAAGCTACAAACTACCTAAGCTACAAACTACCTAAGCTACAAACTACCTAAGCTACAAACTACCTAAGCTACAAACTACCTAAGCTACAAACTACCTAAGCTACAAACTACCTAAGCTACAAACTACCTAAGCTACAAACTACCTAAGCTACAAACTACCTAAGCTACAAACTACCTAAGCTACAAAACTACCTAAGCTGCTAACAACCTAAGCTACAAACTACCTAAGTTACAAACTACCTAAGCTACAAACTACCTAACCTACAAACTACCTGAGCTACAAACTACCTGAGCTACAAACTACCTGAGCTACAAACTACCTCAGCTACAAAACTACCTAAGCTGCTAACAACCTAAGCAACAAACTATCTAAGCTACTAACTACCTAAGTTACAAACTACCTAAGCTACAAACTACCTAAGCTACAAACTACCTAAGTTACAAACTATCTAAGCTACAAACTACCTAAGTTACAAACTACCTAAGCTACAAACTACCTAAGTTACAAACTACCTAAGCTACAAACTACCTAAGCTACAAACTACCTAAGCTACAAACTACCTGATCTACAAACTACCTAAGCTACAAACTACCTAAGCTACAAACTACCTAAGCTACAAACTACCTAAGCTACAAACTACCTAAGCTACAAAACTACCTAAGCTACAAAACTACCTAAGCTGCTAACAACCTAAGTTACAAACTACCTAAGCTACAAACTACCTAAGCTACAAACTACCTAAGCTACAAACTACCTAAGCTACAAACTACCTAAGCTACAAAACTACCTAAGCTGCTAACAACCTAAGCTACAAACTACCTAAGCTACAAACTATCTAAGCTACAAACCATATAAGCTACAAACTATCTAAGCTACAAACTACCTAAGCTACAAACTACCTAAGCTACAAACTACCTAAGCTACAAACTACCTAAGCTACAAACTACCTAAGCTACAAACTACCTCAGCTACAAACTACCTCAGCTACAAACTACCATCACAACACAACAAATCAGTGTGTGAATATAAAGATGTTTCTGTTACCCTCTCAAGGAACACACACCATCCACCTGGTGCCGGACATGGGTACAGGATGCCATCAGATGACGACATGGGTCCACCTCCACTGGACTTCAGCCATGATGAAGACGAGGATGAGCACACCTTCTCCAGGGGTTATGATTTTGATGATGTCATACACCAAGGTCCACCTGCCACCATCTACAGTCCATTTGGCTTGAGCCACTCTAGTCCACTCTATAGCCATGCTGGTGCCAACAGAAAATGTAGGTTGCTCCATATGTACCACTTCTTTTGTTCATATGGGATCATATGTCACACCATTAATAATAGATATGGACCCACATTGTAATCATTAATGCTAAAAACATGTATTATTCTGTTTTATTAATCTCCAAGTTCAGAATGTTATCTTTCCATTTTTTGTCTGCTAGAATATGTAAGTATCAGGGTACTTGTTAATGTTATGTTTGAATTGTGTAACTCTCCAGTGAAAGAAAACAGGGAAGACAGTGGTTCAGTTCACAGCCTTGACCTGCCATCCAACAAGCAGTCTGACCACTATGGCAGTGACAGTGTCTCATTGTCCAGCACAGATTTGAATGGCAGTGAGATCAATGGTGGGGGCACTGGAGTGGTCAGTGCTGAGTCCAAGTCCCTGGACAGCCTTGACCTCAAGAATGATGCTGCTGACTCAGAGCACAGCTACAGTGCTAAGGATGGTGAGGCTTTGTTGTTTTTACATGGATCAGATATAGAAAATAGAAATAAAGTTTCACTGTGTTTATATGCACCAGTCATAAAATTTGATAGACTCCTGTTATATAATGTTTTACTACAGCTAATTTTCAGAGAGAAAAAATTGCATGGAGGGGGGGTGCTACTGTTATAGATAAAGCCAAGCCACTGACAACAGATTTGCTCATGGGAAAGAACATCTGCTCCCCTACGATCACACACACACACACCCACACACACACAGCACATGCTGTTACCTCTATCTCGCTGGCCTATATTTTCCTGCTGGCTACACATCTGATTTGTTTATGTTGGTACTGTGCTTGTAACATGTGCTTATCTCCACACTAATTAGGTATGTGTCTCACACCTTTACTAATTATAAAAATGATTAAAAAATTCAAAGCTTTCCTTGTGAGGAAGCATGTAATAAAACAAGGTTTGGCTGTTTTTATTTACCCTTAATAAATCCTGTGTTCTTGGGAAATAGTTGATATGACATTAACCTTTTATGTTATGTAATTCAGAGACTAAATACAGTGCTGTAGTTTTATAATAATGCTGATGTTTACACAAAACTTGTGTTAATTAGCTGTCCTGGCCAATCATTGTTGATGTTTATTGCTTAACTCCATGAAGCTCAGATCCTGTCAGTCACATTTTGAAACACTGAACAAAAATCAATATGTGTCAACAATATTGTGAGAAGACAACAGTAACTTTTTTTTAGCTTTGGACTAAGTTGCTGTAGTTAGTTATCAGACCTGTGTTTAACAAGTATGCTAGATCTACCTATTGTTATTGTAGAAACATAATTTTTTGCCAGTGAGCAATTAGCCAACGTGTTTGTACATGTAAGGCAGTGTTAGGTTAGCGTAATGTACTAAATATGTGTTGTGTGAGTTAATTAAATATTTTATTGTTGTGTATTTGATTATTGCACTAAATATTGTGTTATGTAAGTTAATTAAATCTTTTATTGTGTTGTGTGAGGTAATTAAATCTGTGATTGTGCTGTATTGCTAGATGTACAAGCCAGCAGTACTCACCATCCCATCCAGCCCCAAGAACTGCTCTCCTCCATGCCAGACTTTGCTGATAAATACAACATCCAGCATGAAGCTCAGGTTAGTTCTCATTGACTTTCATTGCTCCCTCATACCTGCATAGAAACATCTTAGCTCTTCTCTATTGCATTGATTAGATTTACTGTATTAATGTCTGTAATATAATCTCATGGACTTTAAACCCAAACAACAACAATGTAGACAGTGTAGATTTTTTTTAATTTTGATAACAACTGTCAAAATGTGTATATTTTAATTTAGTGGTGTAATTTGACTTGTGTTGTGATATAAATCATTTTTAGTGTGATGCCATAGAGTTCATGGATTTTATTTCATTTATCTTTAGTAAAAATGTGTTTATTTTTAATTGTAAATAAGTTTTTATCTATAAAGTGTCACCCTGCTTAATTTTTATGCTAGTTGTGTTCACATGTAAATCTTACATGACTCACAGAGTCAAGTAAATCAACACACATTTAAACCTCTTATATAAGCTGGAATTGTAGTATAACAAGTGTTGTAATTTATTTATAAGAAATTAAATGAATAAAATTAATAATTTTTAACTGACCTTTGTCCACAGGGTAGTGACCGCTATGGCCACTACTGGGAGCACTGTCTGAGCAACTGCTGCCGTGTGATAGCTGAGGCCAACACCTTGTTTAACACCATCAGCAGCTCCTCTGTTTGTAATGAGGTCCTCAAGTCCTCACAGGGCTCTGGTTATGTAACAAGTAAGTTCCAGCTCCTCTGTCTGTAATGAGGTCCTCAAGTCCTCACAGGGCTCTGGTTATGTAACAAGTAAGTTCCAGCTCCTCTGTTTGTAATGAGGTCCTCAAGTCCTCACAGGGCTCCGGTTATGTAACAAGTAAGTTCCAGCTCCTCTGTCTGTAATGAGGTCCTCACAGGGCTCTGGTTATGTAACAAGTAAGTTCCAGCTCCTCTGTCTGTAATGAGGTTCTCACAGGGCTCTGGTTATGTAACAAGTAAGTTCCAGCTCCTCTGTCTGTAATGAGGTTCTCACAGGGCTCTGGTTATGTAACAAGTAAGTTCCAGCTCCTCTGTCTGTAATGAGGTCCTCACAGGGCTCTGGTTATGTAACAAGTAAGTTCCAGCTCCTCTGTCTGTAATGAGGTTCTCACAGGGCTCTGGTTATGTAACAAGTAAGTTCCAGCTCCTCTGTCTGTAATGAGGTCCTCAAGTTCTCACAGGGCTCTGGTTATGTAACAAGTAAGTTCCAACTGCTCTGTCTGTAATGAGGTCCTCACAGGGCTCTGGTTATGTAACAAGTAAGTTCCAGCTCCTCTGTCTGTAATGAGGTCCTCAAGTCCTCACAGGGCTCTGGTTATGTAACAAGTAAGTTCCAGCTCCTCTGTCTGTAATGAGGTCCTCAAGTCCTCACAGGGCTCTGGTTATGTAACAAGTAAGTTCCAGCTCTTCTGTCTGTAATGAGGTCCTCACAGGGCTCTGGTTATGTAACAAGTAATTTCCAGCTCCTCTGTCTGTAATGAGGTCCTCAAGTCCTCACAGGGCTCTGGTTATGTAACAAGTAAGTTCCAGCTCCTCTGTCTGTAATGAGGTCCTCACAGGGCTCCGGTTATGTAACAAGTAAGTTTTAGCTCCTCTGTCTGTAATGAGGTCCTCAAGTCCTCACAGGGCTCTGGTTATGTAACAAGTAAGTTCCAGCTCCTCTGTCTGTAATGAGGTCCTCAAGTCCTCACAGGGCTCCGGTTATGTAACAAGTAAGTTCCAGCTCCTCTGTCTGTAATGAGGTCCTCAAGTTCTCACAGGGCTCTGGTTATGTAACAAGTAAGTTCCAGCTCCTCTGTCTGTAATGAGGTCCTCACAGGGCTCTGGTTATGTAACAAGTAAGTTCCAGCTCCTCTGTCTGTAATGAGGTCCTCAAGTCCTCACAGGGCTCTGGTTATGTAACAAGTAAGTTCCAGCTCCTCTGTCTGTAATGAGGTCCTCACAGGGCTCTGGTTATGTAACAAGTAAGTTCCAGCTGCTCTGTCTGTAATGAGGTCCTCAAGTCCTCACAGGGCTCTGGTTATGTAACAAGTAAGTTCCAGCTCCTCTGTCTGTAATGAGGTCCTCACAGGGCTCTGGTTATGTAACAAGTAAGTTCCAGCTCCTCTGTCTGTAATGAGGTCCTCACAGGGCTCTGGTTATGTAACAAGTAATTTCCAGCTCCTCTGTCTGTAATGAGGTCCTCAAGTCCTCACAGGGCTCTGGTTATGTAACAAGTAAGTTCCAGCTCCTCTGTCTGTAATGAGGTTCTCACATGGCTCTGGTTATGTAACAAGTAAGTTTTAGCTCCTCTGTCTGTAATGAGGTCCTCACAGGGCTCCGGTTATGTAACAAGTAAGACCAGGCTACTCTGCTTATACTTTGGCTACAGCTTTCCTTTAGTTGACCACACAGCTCTACAATTTTATATTGCTCATTTAAGTTGCTTGTTTAAGGTTAGCTTGTAACTATTTACTTGTTTTGTTAGACTAGACATGTTTATAAAAATAATTTCTTTTATTTGAAGGTGTGGTGGAAATATACCGAGTAGTTTGCAGAATAATGACTTCTATGAGGTCCACCGGTAAGTTGTGTTTTCAACCAATTACTCTGTTTGTGTAACAATCATTTCACCTGATGAGCTTCAGAGTTTTTGGTTTGTCCTGTAGAATCCACTTGATTTAAACACTCAACAAAAACATCAACTGTGGATGTACTTTGAATGAACTTCTATTTTTAATTATGAGACAGCTTGGCCTAGCTGCTTACCCAAAAGTCTTGAGATCTGATCCCTGAGTCCACCCAGCTCTAATGGGTACCTGACCTACATTAGAGAAAGTAAAGTTGGCTAGGTATAGTGCTTACCATTCTACCTATTCAAATACTGAGGCCCTCCAGGTTCTAAAGGCTCACTTTACTTTACAATTTTCAACCATCAATGTGGTCCTACAATTGTTTTATTTTGTTGTCAGCCATATCAACATCAGAACTAGAGCAAACTGTCAAGGACATTGACCTTGCCTGGAACAACCTGACAGCATTCCTTGTTGGAGCTTCTCTCTTGGTAAGTTCCCAGTCTGTGTATCTTTGTTGCTGGAGCTTCTCTCTTGGTAAGTTCCCAGTCTGTGTATCTTTGTTGTTGGAGCTTCTCTCTTGGTAAGTTCCCAGTCTGTGTATCTTTGTTGTTGGAGCTTCTCTCTTGTTCCCAGTCTGTGTATCTTTGTTGTTGGAGCTTCTCTCTTGTTCCCAGTCTGTGTATCTTTGTTGTTGGAGCTTCTCTCTTGGTAAGTTCCCAGTCTGTGTATCTTTGTTGTTGGAGCTTCTCTCTTGGTAAGTTCCCAGTCTGTGTATCTTTGTTGTTGGAGCTTCTCTCTTGGTAAGTTCCCAGTCTGTGTATCTTTGTTGTTGGAGCTTCTCTCTTGGTAAATTCCCAGTCAGAGTATCTTTGTTGTTGGAGCTTCTCTCTTGTTCCCAGTCTGTGTATCTTTGTTGTTGGAGCTTCTCTCTTGGTAAGTTCCCAGTCTGTGTATCTTTGTTGTTGGAGCTTCTCTCTTGTTCCCAGTCTGTGTATCTTTGTTGTTGGAGCTTCTCTCTTGGTAAGTTCCCAGTCTGTGTATCTTTGTTGTTGGAGCTTCTCTCTTGGTAAATTCCCAGTCAGAGTATCTTTGTTGTTGGAGCTTCTCTCTTGTTCCCAGTCTGTGTATCTTTGTTGTTGGAGCTTCTCTCTTGTTCCCAGTCTGTGTATCTTTGTTGTTGGAGCTTCTCTCTTGTTCCCAGTCTGTGTATCTTTGTTGTTGGAGCTTCTCTCTTGGTAAGTTCCCAGTCTGTGTATCTTTGTTGTTGGAGCTTCTCTCTTGGTAAGTTCCCAGTCTGTGTATCTTTGTTGTTGGAGCTTCTCTCTTGGTAAGTTCCCAGTCTGTACATCTTTGTTGATGAGTCCTGTATCAAACCCAGATCCCATTATTTTGTTGACTAGTACATCATCCACATTAAATCAACAGTTAAACCTATTTAAACGAGAAAAATGGCCCGTTGAGGAAGGATACAACGGGCGCTAGGTTGATAGTGTTGTATGAATGAAACTCTTCACGCCAACCACTTAGATTAGACAAAATTGCTTTTTTATTCAATGTTTACTCGAGAATCAATGACGTCATATTACTGTGTGCACTCTCCGGCTTGATACTATTTTCTACTATATGCTAAATGTGACATCATATTTCGTTTCCGTTTTACTATGCATGTTTTTAATTTGCTTGTGTTTTCTCTAGAGCATTCTTGTCAGATACATAGATAGATACATAGACAGACAGCGAAACTATTATTATAGATACCATAGTCATGGTGTTCAACCTGTATAGTAGGCTTATGATGTTATACTTGGCCTGTTGTCCCTATATTAACCCTACACTTGCCAAAGATCCACTTTGCTTGTTGTCCTTACATAAACCCTACACTTACCTAAAGTCCACTTGGCTTAAGAACGTTCCTCTGTTTCAGCCGGAGCAGTCGACCCTTGTGTTCAGCAACTGTGTCCTCAAGTCAGACTCTGACCACGCCAAACAACTGGCCTGTGGTGTCTGCCTGCTCAACGTGGACACCAACCCTTTCAACTCCGGCGCTGGCATCAACAGCTGCAAGCTGACCTACGCAGGCCGCCAGTACCACGCCACCTGTGCCAACTTCTGGGTCAACTGTGTGGACCAGACCTTGCCCTCATTAACTCTACCTGAACTGTTATAGTAGTTATTTATAGATCATTGTCTAATGTTTGAAAATCTATCTGTGAAAGTGATAAAGGATAGATGTTGTCCTCATATCTCTAGTTAGTTTACCAATGAAAAAATCCACTCGCTATCACCTAAGATGTTACAAAGTAAATTCTATTTTCAACATGGCGTACCAAGTTGTATTTATTGTGATATTGTTAATAATCCTGGACTCCAAAACTTGATGCATACATTTTTTTCCTGGTCATTTTGGATCCACACATTCCATTGTTGAAGGCTCTGGTTCACCCACATCAGCTCTGTACTTTTGTCTGCTTTCTTTAAATAGCAGCAGGATTTGGTTTCAACAAAGCTCAAGCTATTCACACACAATTTTTATTGTGTTGCTATCCTCAAACTTTTTTATTGTATATTTTGTTTATTTTTTTTTTCATGCATATTTGATTTTAAAATGTTATGATACTTGTAACTAAAATATTTTAAAACATTTTTAAGAACAGTGTGGGAACAACATTAGATATCTCTGTAGTGTCATATAGACTGGTACAGCTACACAAGTACCTGGGTAGTTGACTTATGGCATCAGGGAATCTGGCTTGGCTTAAATAATTGGGATAATTAATTTTAATGCACAATAATAATTGATTTCAGTTTGTTGTACCATACGTTGCACCCTAGGAAACTATTGATATTCCAAAAATATCCACATATTCACCAGTATTAAAACTTTGACTTTCTTGTCAGTGAATTAAGTCACAATGTTATATCTTGTTAGTTAAATTATACTAAATGGTCTAACCAATCAAACTGTTACAAAAACAGATGTATTTGAATTCAACTGTCACTGGTTATAGTTGGTGTAGATATCAAATATTGTAAAGCCTGCGTATGTATGTATATATATATATATATATATATACTGTTAGCCTGGTGTTCACAACACCTGTATCAGTTTGGTTACTGCAGGTAACTTACCTGTAGAGTTCAAATCTGGTTGGAATGTCATGTTTCCATCAAATAGTTCTTATTGTTTGGGGAGGAAGATTATGACAGATATTTTGAATTTGTTGTAAACTAACTGTGCAGTAAAATTTTGTTTTGTTTTTTCCTGTGGCTTTGTTTTACATTAGTTCAAAAAATAGTTTTGTCATGTTTAATTTTATTTGTTAATGTCTACATTATGTTAGAATGTATAAATAGCTGAAACAGTTGGTTTTTTACCTTTATGTCAACATGTTAGAATTTTTAACTAGTTGAAAGAGTTGAGATGTAACAAATATAACAAGGTTTCTCTGGAATCAACATGCCAGACATTGCTTGACATATTTCTCCTTAGAAAAATAATTTGCACTGAAAATGTCATAACTTTGTCTTGGTTCTTTCAAAATAACTATTTAATTGTGATTATCCATCATTTATTTTGTTAATGTTGCTTGTTATTTATATGATCATTTCTGAGTTGCAATGTTTTTCAAGTTGTGATACATATATATTTCTTTGACTGTCCATTATTTCTTGTTGCTTTGTTGTTTGGCTTTATTTTATTGTTGGCTAGTGTCTGTGAAATATTCTACCTAGATATGCTATACATTCCTTTCCAAAGCTGGTTTTGTTGTGGCAATATTTGTGACAAGTTACTTCCCCTTAAAGAGTTGATGTTCTTTGATCAAACATTATTGTAATAGCTAGCTGTGACAACTTCCATTGCTTACAAGTGCTTTACTAACATGGATAGGCCAATTGTATTGGATTTTGTTTTGATATGTAAAGAAATGATTCTAAGGAATTATCTGCAAATAGCTAGTCATGACAATTTTTTGTGGCTTACAATACAAGTGCATTACTATTGATAGGTCAGTTGTATTAAATTTTTCTTAGGGGGAAAGTATAAAGAAATTAATTTAGGATTGCTGGTTTTGTACTATAGGGAACTTAGTTTTACATTGTTAATTAATGTATCTACCTTATGTTTTTGAATAATGAAATGTATATGTGTAGTTCACCCTAAAATTCTTGAAACGCTGTTGACCTTGGTATTAAATAGTCTGGAAACATAATGGACAATAGAGGGTTAAGTGTAAACATCATAGGTGGGTTTTTTTGTTTTTAAAGTTTATCACATGTTACAGCTTGTCTAGTGTTTACATGGTTTCACTGGTTGTCTAGTGTTTACATGGTTTCACTGGTTGTCTAGTGTTTACATGGTTTCACTGGTTGTCTAGTGTTTACATGGCTTTACTGGCTGTGGCTGTCTAGTACTGACCTTGTTTATGACCTTATGCAAGCGCATTAGCTGGTGTTAGCTGTTGACCTACTAAATCACAGCCAGCCACACAGATCATTGCTGGGCGTGTTGTGGTTTCAACTGCGCCTGTGTCTGATTGATGTCTCCCCTGTACCTACCACCCCACCCCCTACACATTGCCCCTCCTGGCCTTGTGTTATTGCCACTGATCAAAGACGGACATGTTTGTACACACTCTCACAGACATTTTGTACACACTCTCACAGACATTTTGTACACACTCTCACAGACATTTTGTACACACTCTCACAGACATGTTTGTACACACTCTCACAGACATTTTGTACACACTCTCACAGACATGTTTGTACACACTCTCACTAACATTTTGTACACACTCTCACAGACATTTTGTACACACTCTCACAGACATTTTGTACACACTCTCACAGACATGTTTGTACACACTCTCACAGACATTTTGTACACACTCTCACAGACATGTTTGTACACACTCTCACTAACATTTTGTACACACTCTCACAAACATTGTGTACACACTCTTACATCAGTTTCTTACGCAGCCGGTGATTTCTTCTTGCAACATTCAACTAGCAGATCAACTTAAAGTTCTAGTCAGTCAAGAACAATAAACTCCTGTGTGTCACTTGTTCATTCTTTAGATCAAATTACTTTATAAAACAAACAGAAATAAACACATGTATCATAAATAATAATTATACACACATGCATACATTTATTTATTTAAGAGGGTGTAATAAACAAAGGGAATACTATTTTTTGTCAAGATGTTTTTGTTAGCCTATAACCTATTAATGATGATGTCAGTAAGAAAAACAACAATTTGACACAAATATTGTGTTGTGAAGTTAATTATTTTAAAGCATTTAGTAGACTTTGAAAATGAAATGATTTCAATAAATGTATATGACAAAGATCAAAGTTTGGCATGTTTATCCTGTGTAGTGAACCAGCTGCTGTTTCTGAAAAGCAAATGTTGGGTAAATGATGTGTATGAACCATTATTTTTTTTTTTAAAGTTAAATTTAGACTAAGGTTATTCTATTCTCGCAGTTTTTGGTCCTTTGTAAAAATTCATAGGATTTCTATGGCAGTTGCCAAGTTTTAATTAATTAGTAAGAAAATATCAGTGACTTGAGAACAAAACATTTGGCCTCCCACGTTGAAAAAAACCTGGCATGTCTGCACGTAACTTGCCAAATAACAAGTAAATTATTAACAGGCCTGAGTTACAACCATTACACGATAGGGCAAACAGGCACGTACGCCGTGCAGGCAAGTAGTTCAGACAAATTGCGCTTCAGGAGTTTAAAAACTGCAGGGCTTTTTTTCAAAGAATAATTGACAATTTTTTAACTGCCTTAATTGCATAGCCTATTTTACATGAAATAAAGTGCTTACAACGTCTACAGCTCTAGCTTTCCTACATGTAAACATCTTAAACCTTTATAGATATTTTTTTTTGAGAACAGCCTTTGTTAAGTAAGAGTAGTGCGATATGGTCCTAACTACGTAGTTGGTACTTGTCTCATACCTGATGATGAGGCTACCAATCTCTGATAGAGTTATCTGACTTGAGTTTGGGCAAAACAAAGGTGTTTGATAACCAGATGAACTCTACTTCATCTTCGTACTGAACCTTGTTTTGGAACTGGATTATAAATTCAACAAAAATTGCATTTATATGAAAAAAAAACAGAAATAGCAAATACCACACATGTTGAAACTCCCACTTTTTATTTAGTGACCTGGGTTTGTAAGAAGATGTGTGTTGACTTTGTCTACTTTGATCCTTAAGGCAAGCGGCCGCACCTGTTTGGTCAAATACGTGTGTTTTTTATCCTTGTTTACTTTCAACGCGGTACTGCTGAAGTCTATTCATTGTTGACCAATCTTATTATGGTCCATGTTGACATGGTGTCACGTGTCTAAAAGGCTGGTGTGTGAACACACCTGGCTGACAGCCCTGAAACAAAATGGTGGTCGACCTGTGACATGCGCAATGAAAGGAAATCAAACAGTTTCAACCTTCACATTTTATGTTAATTAGCTGCACACAGGGTTAGGCGAAGGATTTAGTTTTAGTACGATTAAAAAGGTCCTGTACAAGCAGAGGCGTAGCGAGGGGGGGGGCGGGGGGTGCGGACCGCACCGGGTGACACCATTTAGGGGGGGTGACACCAAGGCTAAAGATCGCAAAATATAGGGAGAAAAATTTGAGGGGGGGGGTGCAAATCGAAAGTTTGAGGGGGGCAAATCGAAAATTGAGAGTTTGCCCCCGGGAAGGGTCGCTACGCCTCTGGGAGGTGACACCATTAAGTGCCGCACCGGGTGACACTCGACCTCGCTACGCCACTGTATACAAGTGAAACCTTACTAGGGAAAAATATTTTTGCAATCAGCAACATTGGTTTACTAAAGTTTACTTGTTGTAAGTAGATTAGTAGGACCAGCAGTATGCCTGTCGCTCCACAATATATTTCTCTGCGCCATTCTTTCTTCTGTCATCCCATGAAATTGTGTTACGTTTTGTGGGTGTCCTCGCCTATTGGTCGAACCCAGCCCTTCTCACACTCCATTGCTTTCAAATGTCCTGCTCCAGCTTTTTTTTTTAAACGCCCAGAGGTAGAGTTTTAAACATCGTTTGCAGACAGAATGAGGATGTCATGTTAATTCTAAATACTGATAATTTCTCACAATTTTTTGCAACAGGTATCTTATGTTACTCGACTGAATAATTCAAATATTGCCAAAGTACACATTTTTGTGATTGATCTAGTTAAGATGATCATATAATTGTTCGATTAGATAAAACACAACGTACATTACACAATATTTAAGATTTTGGTCTATTGCTATTAATATTTGTGAAGGCCGAGCATATTTGTTTTATTAACAGCGTCTACGTTCTGTTGTCTGCCCATCTCTATCACTTAGGTTTAATATAACCCTTGTCAGTCGAAATAAAGGAATCCCTTTAGATGTGCTTTAGATCACAGCACGGATCGCCATTTTGAATGTGGATCTGTACACCGCGATGGCGGATGTTTACATACTGAAGATCCGTGACGTCATATGCAAGGGCTCTATACCCAATCAGTTACGTGAGTTGTATTCACGGACGTTTGCATGAATTTTAAATTTTATACCTGAGAACCATGCACAGCCTCAGATAAGGGGCAGAGAATTGTCATTCAGAGCTACTGGTTGGACAATGAAGCAAAGTATTTTTTCACTGTTTCGTAAAAGCATTGGACGTTCATTAAACCTCTTCACATTTTAACAACCAATGCTTTTTACTAAACATTTCGTTTGGTTTTATTTATAATTTGTAGTGCATTTAAAAGCTATTTAGTTTAGGAAAAGAGAATGGAGTTGGATAGGACATACACTGTGCAGACATCAACAGGCAGACATTGAGATAGAACCCTTAATGAAAGCGTAAAACTTAATATCTGAATAAGAAAACTAGAATCTTTAAGACAAAACAAAGACATACACGTAATGAAAAATTCCCCCATGTAGTTTTCTAATTACATGGGAGAGAAGTCATTTTTTTTAAAAACTATACGTAGAAAAATTGATAATCCTAACATATGCATTTTTTTTTTAAATTTAACTCTAGTATAATTTACATAAATTTAAACCTAATTAAAAGACGTAAGTACATTTATCAATATTAAAATTTAAATTAATTTCCAAACTTTTACTCAAAAATGAGACATGTTATTTTTTTCTTCAAGATTGGAAGTTATAGTATGATAAAAGGTAATATGTTGGCCTATTTCAAATTTTCAAGTTTCAAATATTGTAATTTTGGATCCCTAGCAAACGGGACATTAAATACTAATTAGTAAGATCTCTTCACTTTTCATTTACACAACTGTAACACAATGTACATCTTTACAACACAATGTATACCTCTGGATCTAGTCGGATGAAGAGTACCGACATCTTGGTTTCAGGTGCCAGCCAAATACCATCTGACGTGAGACACACTACTTTAACCATATCCGGCCTCAATGTCCTGCAGTCAAACGTTAAAACATGCTTTGATGGTATTCGTGCATAAAGGCTTTTCATCCAATGTGGAACATACATACACCATTTAGACTCGCCACCACTTACATATAACAGTCTCACATATAAATCTCACCACCACTTATATATAGGTCTCACCAAATTTATGTATAACATTTTCACTAATACATATAACTCTCACCAATACTTACATATAAATCTCACTAATACATTTACCCCTTACCCACACTTACATATAAATCTCACGAATACGTTTAACCCTTACTCACACTTACATATAAATCTCACGAATAAATTTTAGTCCTTACCCACACTTACATATAAATCTCAACAATACATTTAGCCCTTACCCACACTTACATATAAATCTCACGAATACATTTTTAGCCCTTACCCACACTTACATATAAATCTCACTAATACATTTTAACCCTTACCCATACTTACATATAAATCTCACTAATACATTTAGCCCTTACCCACACTTACATATAAATCTCACTAATACATTTTAACCCTTACCCATACTTACATATAAATCTCACTAATACATTTTAACCATTACCCACACTTACATATAAATCTCACAAATACATTTTAACCATTACCCACACTTACATATAAATCTCAACAATACATTTAGCCCTTACCCACACTTACATATAAATCTCACGAATACATTTTAGCCCTTACCCACACTTACATATAAATCTCAACAATACATTTAGCCCTTACCCACACTTACATATAAATCTCACGAATACATTTTAACCATTACCCACACTTACATATACATCTCACGAATACATTTTAACCATTACCCACACTTACATATAAATCTCAACAATACATTTAGCCCTTACCCACACTTACATATAAATCTCACGAATACATTTAGCCCTTACCCACACTTACATATAAATCTCACGAATACATTTAGCCCTTACCTACACTTACATATAAATCTCACGAATACATTTAGCCCTTACCCACACTTACAAGCTCCATTAACATTATCATAGCCCCATGGGCCGGTGTGGTCGAGTCTGTAAAGCTCATGGTTGCTAAACCGATAAGTCTCGAGTTCGAACCATCGGGCAGATGAGGCTCCCTAGCTGGGGACAGCCACTCTTCTAGGAGAGACAACTCCAAAATCAAACATACTGCTGCCTTGTTCTTTGTTCGACAGAGGCTATGGAAGCAAATCTAGAAGAAAAAAAAAGGAAGCTGAAATCGGAGTATAACAAGTTGACACGTAATACTTGATTTTTTTTTAAAAATACCGTAGCCTCTACCAGACAGAATGACCGTTACATGCCCAGCTGTGATATCCTTAGTCAGGCCCTAAATAGGTGCTCTCATCTGCTATTGAGATTACAGACAAAGGCAGTGCTTGAAAGTACGACGTCCTTACCACACATGAGTTATTTAATAAGGGGTTCTCAATTTTTCATACCTACCATCACTTGATCTGCAGCACACACACACATGTCATATATATATATATATATATATATATATATATATATATATATATATATATATATATATATATATATATACAGATCTATACACCTCTTGTCGATAAATTCCATTGTAATATTTTAAACCTGCACCCCACCAGAGGCGTAGCGAGGGGGGGGGGGGCGGGGTTGTGGACCGCACCGAGTGACACCATTTAGGGGGGGGGGACACCAAGGCAAAAAATAGCAAAATATATAGAGAAAAACTTGAGGGGGTTGCAAATCGAAAATTTGAGGGGGGGGGGGTGCAAATCGAAAATTTGAAAGTTTGTCCCCGGGAAGGGTCGCTACGCCTCTGGGGGTGACACCATTAAGTGCCGCACCGGGTGACACCCGACCTCGCTACGCCTTTGCACCCACCCCCACAAAATAAAGGAGTGTGCCCGCCACTGATCGCTAATCACCTTTCCGTCTGTTAAAGAGTGCTAGAAAAAGTCCCATGAAATGAACGGACAGTGTGTGGGTTTGATACCTTTTTTGCGCTGGCCGTTGTCGCTGAATGCGTCCAAATATTTGAATAGGCCCATTGATTCATATCAAACTCGTCGATAATGCTAATATCTTTTCAGTGTTGGAGCGGAGAGAGGAAAGGTCAGGGGTCACCCAGCGAGACAGTAAGATTGTGAGGATAGAAGTTTTTAACATGGGTTTTAAATTGTATGGAGAGAGAAACGTTGGGGATTTTATTTCGTCAATCGACGGGTCTCATAATCTTAAGGATTCCTAACTAATTGTCCCGTACTTTGGTAGGGCTATCTAGATCATGTACTACATTTTTTTTTAATTCCCCCTATAAAGATTATTGTAACGATTATTTGGAAAAGTTTTCTTTACCAAAAGTTTATTTGGTGGTTTGGTAAGCATCTTTATGATTTTATACAATACATAGACATTAGTTTTACAACTATGCCTTATGGGGTTATATATCGTATATGGATTGTGTAAGTTAAATGTAGTAGGCTAAATATAACTAAGGCTAAACTATTCATTTTTATCTATTAGCACAAACATTATGCAGTATGGTAAAAACCCTACGTATTCTTTCAAATAACCAGTCTTTTCAGCCAGCATAATATCATCCTTCCCCCCCCCTCCCCCATCCCACACAGCCTTAAAACCACCAGCTACTCATATGTAGGTTTATTCCAAATCTCCCAATAATAGTATTTTATAAGGTCTATGTAGATCTACGTCCGATTGATACACCTTAAAAAAGAGCTCCCCCATCACAGTTCTAGAACCTTCATTACGGCGCAATGTTTAGCCGCCGGCGAGAATCGCGTCGACCCAACATGCGGGCAGACGACCAACAGCATTGAGCGCCACATTTAGCACGGAGAAAGGCGCGAAGTAACAGCTGAGCGAACTGCTGGAGTGGCCTCTTCAGACATGCCTTTGATTTAGTACGAGCAGACGATGACAGCACTTGATGGGAGTGACCTAATGACCTAAGGAGTACTGTCGTAAACAAAACAGTAAGTTAAAATTGTTTTTTAATTTCTCAAAGCAAAACAAATATTTTTTAATTCATTTTTTCAAAACGTTTTTGTAGAGTATTCCTTAAAAATGGTAGATTCTAGATCTTTATGTTAATTGATATTTAGCCACTTCAGTAAAGATACATTATTTCCAAGAGAGATAAATCGTTGAACAAAGCAACACGTATTTTTTTTACTGCTTACAATTAATGATTGTATCACGGTGCATTAAAAAACAATATTCTTTTAAACCCCCTAAGACAATCAAGTAGGGTATTAAAGGTTTTCTTTTTCTGCAGCTGTTTCGGTTAGGATTAGGTTAACGGTAGGGGTTAGGTTAGGGTCATAATGTCTAAGCCAGACCCAACAAGACCTGGCTGTTTAATGAGCGCCAAAATTAGGTATCCAACAGTTTTCCGCGCTTGATTGATCACAAAAAGAAAACAATCAAACATCTGCGCATGTCTTCTTGACTCTGTCGTATTTAACGGGAATATTTGCTTCACATTTCTGCGACCTAGATGCTTAATAAACCTTCAAGCTTTACGTTGAGTAATTTATTTTGTTTTATGCGTTTTAAACATAGATCTAGAACACAAAATGTAAACAATTTTTTTTTCTTTTTGCAACAACAACCTTCGTGTGTACCATCGTGGACTTGTGGGAAACACAGACCACACAGCAAGAATAAATGTCTGCCCTCACAAAGCATAGTTCAGTGGTCTTTCGTTGAGCATTGCCGAAGAATAGCTTGAGTAGTATCCAATCTCGACTGGGCATAATGCGTACCACACTATCTTTTCATATGCCGAGGTCACAGAAACAAGTGAACTCTACTTCACTTGCCCTATAGACAGTCAGGTTTGAAAAGGGAACTTTTAGTATCCAATCTATCATAAATAGCTTGAGTTGTATCCAAACTATCATACATAGCTTGCTTAGTATCAAAACTATCATCAATAGGTTGAGTAGTATCCAGTCTATCATAAATAGCTTGAGTTGTATCCAAACTATCATACATAGCTTGAGTAGTATCCAAACTATCATACATAGCTTGAGTAGTATCCAATCTATCATAAATAGCTTGAGTTTCCAAACTATCAAACATAGCTAGAGTATCCAATCTATCATAAATAGGTTGAGTAGTATCCAAACTATCATAAATAGCTTGAGTAGTATCCAATCTATTATAAATAGCTTGAGTATCCAATCTATCATAAATAGCTTGAGCAGTATCAGATCTATCACAAACTGGATGAAACAGATCTATGGTGTAATCATAGTTTGGGGCCGAATGATTTATTAGCCAGCAGTGACGTCAGGATGTGGTGACGTCAAGATGCGGTGTGGATAAATGTTGTGAAGTCTAGATGTGTTGACGTCTGTAAGCTTGATATCATGTTTTCGTAATGTCGAGTTCTAGTGACATCATGTTGAAAACACATCGAACTAGATGTTTCAGCCAGGCATCTAAACTTTTATTAGTTTCCGTCCCTCCCCCGAACCCCCCCCCCCCCTCCCCCCACCCCAATTTTAGTCCGCCCCGCCTCACCAAAAAAATTTACTAAACCTACGCCATACTTTATTAGGGACAAAAAACCGCAGCTCATTTAAATGTTCAATTTTTTCATTGTGTAACGGAATTAAAGTTTCCCTTTCAAACCTGACGGTCTATGGGGCAAGTGAAGTAGAGTTCACTTGTTTCTGTGACCTCGGCATATGAAGAGATAGTGTGGTCAGCACTATGCCCAGCCGCCTTTACTTTCCCTAACGTGAGTTAGGTACCCATCAGAGTTGGGTGGACTCAGGGACGGTCTACTGACTTGAACTCGGATTCGAACTCGAGACTTACGGTTAAGCAGTCCAGCTCTCTAGCGCTAGACCACTCCGTCCTTGTGTAACGGAATTAGTTCTTGTATTATATTCAAATTCTCTAAGAAAAATGACCCGAGATTTCCGTGTGCTTTTTTTACGATTTTTAAAAATTCAGTCAGACGATAGAGAAAATTCCGTTTTGTGACTGAATGAAAACTGAAATGTTTACATTTTACACAACTGAGGACACCATCAGTAAGAATAGGAAGGAGGAGAAGGGAGAGAACTGTGTAGACTAATTTGAATATGAAAGGGAGGTCACTCTCAGGTCGATGGTCGTCGAGTTTACGCTGGAGTAGTGTGAAAACAAAAAGGAACGTGGATGTCGGGTTCAGGGGTTTAGGGGTTGGGTTCAGGTAGGTTATAACGACACGTGTAGGCGTTTAAATGTTTAGTTATGTCACCTGAACGACCGAATCTAAAGGAAATACGGGATGGAGGATCATTTATTTTCATCCGCAGAAAACGTGTGTATACAAATACTTTCCTGTTAAGTTTGGCGCAGGTAAGACTAGGTGCGGGGTTAGTGTGAGGACTGGAGCTGAGCTAGGGAGCTAAAGCTGAGTTTTAGATCATGTGTTGTAAGTGGATGATACTTAGTTGTAGCGTCCCCCCCCCCCCCCCCCCTTTAGAAAAGTTGGTGGCGCTTTTAACCAGTCACACACTATCCTGTAACCGTTTTTATTTTGGAATCACTAAATCGATGTAGAACACAAATGAGTCTGCAGAGCCGAGTTGCAGCCAATTTGCTGAATGTTGAATATGTATTATTTAAAATATCCCTTTGCGGTTTAGCGAACTCGACAAAAAAAAAAGTCTAAAGCCTACCAAACACAAGAGATGAAAGAGAAAGTTGGAGAAGATCTGATCTATAGTGAAGCAATGGCCCGTAACCGTCCTTTGTTATTTCACGCGCGAATAAATTAGAACCTCAATGCAGCGTTTTGTTTTGTGGTAGAGATGCGCTTGGGTTGTTTGGACAAGATGCAGGCTGCGTGAATTTGTTGGATAAAACCCAAACTGTATTACTAAAAGTGTCAATGCTGTGTTACTTTGCTGGACAAAACCCCAAAGGCGTATTAATTTGTTGAAGAAAACTCATCGTTATATGGCTTAGTTTGATTAAAAAAAAACATTGTATGACTTTATTCCCCCCCCCCAACATTGCATAACTTTACTGGACAAACCCCAACATTGCATGACTTCCCCCCCCCCAACATTGCATGACTCCCCCCCCCCCAACATTGCATGACTTCCCCCCCCCCCCCCCCAACATTGTATGACTCCCCCCCCCCCAACATTGCATGACTTCCCCCCCCCCAACATTGTATGACTTCCCCCCCCCCCAACATTGTATGACTCCCCCCCCCCCCAACATTGCATGACTTCCCCCCCCCCCCCCAACATTGTATGACTTTATTTGGCAAAACTCCAACACTGTATGACTCAGTTGAAGAAATCCCCTTTACCTTTTTAGCGTTCTGCAAATGAAGTGATTAAAAAACCATCTTAAAGCGATTACAATAGTCGGCATTGTAGTCGTGAGAATTATATAAAAGACAGTAAAAAAACAAAGCCAAACATCAAGCTGAATGAATGAAAAAGGAATCTGAAATTATGTTTTGTTTATTCAGTTTCTGATGTGCAGAGGTGTTTCGTCAGAAGTTTGTCTACCTTGAGGTATAATGACAATCTTCTCAGTGCGTGCCCTCCAACTTCATAAAATATTCCTCACAAGAGCTCCATTCATTTAGAACTAGAAAAAACCTATTTGGCTGAACACAGAGTTTAAACATTGGTCAGGACAATCACGTAGATGCAGTTCCGCGTGAGTGCGTGTCCGAAACTGCGGCTCTTCTCCCTATACTAATTACACTACCACCCCGTATATCCACCTACGATACCACCCTAAATACCACATCCACTACGATATCCACTACCACCCCACACTGCCACATCCACTACTACCCCTAATACCAAACCACATCCGCTAAAACACCTTATACAACACTCCATAACACCCCCACTACCACACCAACTATCACACCAACTACCACCACTACTACTACCACATCAACTACCACCACTTATACAATACCACATCCGCTAAAACACCCAATATAACACTGAACAACACACACACTATCACACCAACTACCACCACTACTGCTACCACATTCATTACCACCCCAATACAACACCCAATACCCCTTTCCACCACTACCACCCACACTTTTACCCCAATTCACACCATCATTTACTGTTTGGATTTGTTATGGTTTTTGTTGTCAAACCCCGACATTTCGGCATTACTACAACATCAATAAGACCAGTTCACTTATTTATACCCAGCCTATCAAATGTTTCATGATAGTTTTTTTTATGTCGCTAAGTGGGCTTTAGGAGACACGAGGAAGGCTTACCAACGTGATATAACTTGCCTTTTGGTCGCTGTTTTCTCTGTCTACACTGGTGCATACAATGGTCAACACTGTGTGGCCTGCTGAACTTGAAATAAATGAAGGCAACTTTTAAAAAATTTAGTCCCAAAAAGTTGGCCTATCGGGAGGTTGTGTTCAGGCTTTTAAATCGAATTCTTTATTGTATTCCCGTGAAGATTCTCTTTAAACTCCTGCTGTTAATATTTCTTACAATTAATACACTAAATCGTGTAACACTTCACGAATGTTCAGTCTTAAAGCCCCTGTATCACACTACACCTGTGGTCAGTCTTAAAGCCCGTGTATCACACTACACCTGTGGTCAGCCTTAAAGCCATGTATCACACTACACCTGTGGTCAGCCTTAAAGCCCGTGTATCACACTACACCTGTGGTCAGTCTTAAAGCCCGTGTATCACACTACACCTGTGGTCAGCCTTAAAGCCCGTGTATCACACTACACCTGTGGTCAGTCTTAAAGCCCGTGTATCACACTACACATGTGGTCAGCCTTAAAGCCATGTATCACACTACACCTGTGGTCAGCCTTAAAGCCCGTGTATCACACTACACCTGTGGTCAGTCTTAAAGCCCCTGTATCACACTACACATGTGGTCAGCCTTAAAGCCATGTATCACACTACACCTGTGGTCAGCCTTAAAGCCCGTGTATCACACTACACCTGTGGTCAGTCTTAAAGCCCCTGTATCACACTACACCAGTGGTCAGTCTTAAAGCCTCAATATCACACTACACCAGTGGTCAGTCTTAAAGCCCCTGTATCACACTACACCAGTGGTCAGCCTTAAAGCCCCTGTATCACACTACACCAGTGGTCAGCCTTAAAGCCATGTATCACACTACACATGTGGTCAGCCTTAAAGCCCGTGTATCACACTACACCTGTGGTCAGTCTTAATGCCCCTGTATCACACTACACATGTGGTCAGTCTTAAAGCCCGTGTATCACACTACACCTGTGGTCAGTCTTAAAGCCCCTGTATCACACTACACCTGTGGTCAGTCTTAAAGCCATGTATCACACTACACCTGTGGTCAGCCTTAAAGCCCGTGTATCACACTACACCTGTGGTCAGTCTTAATGCCCCTGTATCACACTACACATGTGGTCAGTCTTAAAGCCCGTGTATCACACTACACCTGTGGTCAGTCTTAAAGCCCCTGTATCACACTACACCTGTGGTCAGCCTTAAAGCCCGTGTATCACACTACACCTGTGGTCAGTCTTAATGCCCCTGTATCACACTACACATGTGGTCAGTCTTAAAGCCCGTGTATCACACTACACCTGTGGTCAGTCTTAAAGCCCCTGAATCACACTACACCTGTGGTCAGCCTTAAAGCCATGTATCACACTACACCTGTGGTCAGCCTTAAAGCCATGTATCACACTACACCTGTGGTCAGTCTTAATGCCCCTGTATCACACTACACCAGTGGTCAGTCTTAATGCCCCTGTATCACACTACACCAGTGGTCAGTCTTAATGCCCCTGTATCACACTACACCAGTGGTCAGTCTTAAAGCCTCAATATCACACTACACCAGTGGTCAGTCTTAATGCCCCTGTATCACACTAGAGTGGTCAGTCTTAAAGCCCGTGTGTCACACCACACCAGTGGTCAGTCTTAATGCCCCTGTATCACACTACACCAGTGGTCAGTCTTAAAGCCACTGTATCACACTACACCAGTGGTCAGTCTTAAAGCCACTGTATCACACTACACCTGTGGTCAGTCTTAAAGCCACTGTATCACACTACACCTGTGGTCAGTCTTCAGCTGTGTACGGTGAGGTAAGCAAGAATGTGTTGGCAGAGAGTAGTTCCAGTCCTTGTTGGCACCAACTCAACATAAACACGAGAATAATTAGGCGCCAACTGCTGGCATGCCGATCTTTGCTTGATTAGTCGACACAGCGGCGTGTCCGGGGTGGGGTTAGGTGCTTGTTAAATATATATAACCTGTAGGCCAATGTGAGGGGAAAATGGAAGCACAAACATTTCCAACTTGAGTACACGCAGTTTATTGACTCGGAGTGTTGTTGGGGTGTTGTTGGGGTGTTTAATTTGATATAGTCTCAGTCTGACTTGGTGTTGTGGTGGTGTAGGGGTGTTTAGATTTGATATAGTCTCAGTCTGACTTGGGGTGTTGTTGGGGTGTTTAGGTTCTGACTCGTGGTTGTAATGATGTGAGTGTAGTTTTTTTTATCCCAAATTTTATTGTTCCAATTCATTGGTCGGGTGACGACATTTTGTAAATAGGATACTGAGAGATTGTGCCCATATACATCATATACATCATCATCTTTTTTCCGTTCGTGCCCTAGACGCATGGGGCAGATGAAGTACAGTTCATCTGTTAAAATGATCCCGGCATATGCGGGGATAATGTTGTCCAAATTAAACAACATATTTTTCAAAATATTTCTCAGCCCTACTACATGTAACTAAATGAAACACCAATCCGCCCCCCCTCCTTCGTGCTATAAAATATGTACGTGATCCCTGGCCCAACTTAATGAGAAAACAAAAGGTCACCTGACAGGTTAATACAACGGTGCAGGTAACTTGTACCTTGGACGAAAACAGGAAAAAATGTACCAGATTTTTTTGGTTTAAAAACATCATTAAACCTAACACGAATAGGGGAAGGATTTTAGTTGATTTAATAATCACATATCACCGCTGTGTGTGTTTATAGGTCTATATGTGTGTTCATATGTGTGTAGGATTGCGTATATGTAGGCCAATGAGTGTGTGCGTGTATATAGGTGTGTGTGTGCTTGTATAAAGGTATATGTGTGTAAGTATGTGTAGACGTATGAGTTTGTGCTGACCATGTGCGTGTTTCAACTTCTGCGTGTATGCGTGTTCCAACGTGTGAGTGCGTGTATATGTCTCTGTGTGTATGTGCGTGTAGGCCTGTGTGTAAAAACCACTGTGTATAGGCCTGTATCCGTATGTACGTGTGTGTAGGCTTGTATTGTGTGTGTAAACCTGTATGTGCGTGTGTATGTGTGTACACAGTTTTTGCCTATTGTTTATACGCCTCCTCAGAAGCAGGTAATTAATTTTGCGATCGCGTGCAAACACGCAACACGAGTTTGATTTGTAACCATGCACAATTCATTGTTTCCCGAATACCAGTACTCGCTTTTGCGATACTAGAGAAAAGTGGTATCGATGCTACGGCAGGGGGAGACAAGCAGGTGCCTGTAGTAATTAACTCTTCTTTTCCTGACCTGGGCATTTATTCTCCAATTTGCGACACCGATCGGGTCCCCTTCATTTGTTGACGCCATTTCCCTTCTAAATGCATATCCGGTTTCGCTATAAATAGGTGTTGTTATTTTTAGCAAATCGCTGATCACTTTGGTTTTATGATACAGCTAGTTAGGATCTTGACTCCTTTTGTGTTGCCTATTGTTCCTTATCTAAGCTGGTCGGTTATAAATAGTTCAGATTCTTGTAGACATTATTCCTCGTTAATAAGCAACAGGAATTCTTCAGGGAAGGGGTCAATATATATATATATATATATATATATATATATATATATATATATATATATATATATATATATATATATATATATATATATATATATATATATATATTACAAGTTTAAGAGCGTAAAAATATAGTTTTTATTACACAATATTTTAAAATTGTAAACATAAACTTCAACAAGTGCATCTTCCCAAACTTCTTTAACTTAATTTTGTATTGAATAATCAAATTATTGAAAATGTGTCTGGAGAGTTTCATAACTTGCTTAGCGACGCGCTGATATTTGTTTTAATTAATTTGCTCTGTTTGAATATTTTTAAGTACCTTTATGTTAATGATTAAGTTAGAGACCAGTTTTCGTAGCAGCATAAAATTTAAATAACAATAAAGAGAGCTGCTTTCACCCTGCTTAGAAGTTCGATAAAAATGCAAGGAAAAAATACTACCCCATTATTTAAACAAAAAATCATTATAATTTGCATAAACTGATTTTGATTGAATCACCCCTTAGAGAATTTTGTATATTTTATTTTTTACTTGATTAACATAACAACGATTATTTTTCTTAAGCACCAATCTCAATTAAAGCCATTGAAGAATGTTTTTCAGGATTTCAAAAAAAAAAAATGTCGGGCAGCTTTAATTAGGAGATAAGCCTTTGATTGAACGATGTTGTTTGTGTTTATAAGTTTAACGACAGGAGGCACTGGCTGGCTGTTGACGTGAGTGGGGGAGGGGGGTGGGGGGCAGTCTATCGCTTGGTATGGTAGAGAGGAACGTAAGCAGTGTTTCTTTCAGGCATCTTTGCTGGGAAGGGACGACATAGCCCCATAGAGCATGTCCACTCCTCCCCCTCCACCCCAACGAAACAGAGAAAGAAATATAATGTGTATTGAAAATATATACTTTAACAGTACCTCCACCTCCCGGAAGTTTCAAGAAACCCACTTCTTCCCTCCCACCCCCACGCCAAATTTTTGGAGATAATTGTCTGAAAGAAGTGCTGAATGTAAGTTACAAAGACACCGGGTTTAATAATATCAAATTTAACGGGGTAGTAGGGGCTAATGCTGAGATACAAAAGTGGAAGTAGAACGTAACAGCCTATCACAGGGTATCCGCCAAGTCACCCTGGAACCCTGGGGAGGGGAGGGGGGGCAGAGGCGTAGCGAGCCTTCCCGGCGCCCGGGAACAAACTTTTGATTTGCACCCCCCTCGAACTTTTCATTTGCACCCCCCCCCCCCTCCTCAAACTTTCGATTTGCCCCCCCCCCTCAAACTTTCAATTTGGCGCCCCCCACCCATAAGGTCGGCGCCGGGGGACATATGTCCCCACCCCTCGCTACGCCTCTGGGGGGGGGGGGGTTAGAACCATCGGGAGGTACAAAATTGCCGCGTTTTATACTGCTAAAAATCTGCTAAAAAATACTGAAGTCAAGTTTGCCGTGTTAAATGTGCTAAAATCTTGTAATACAACAGTCAAGTTTGTCGTGTTAAATGTGCTAAAATCTTGTAATACAACAGTCAAGTTTGTCGTGTTAAATGTGCTAAAATCTTGTAATACAACAGTCAAGTTTGTCGTGTTAAATGTGCTAAAATCTTGTAATGCAAGCTTGTCGTGTTTAATGTGCTAAAATCTTGTAATACAAAAATTCAAGTTTGCCGTGTTAAATGTGCTAAAATCTTGTAATACAGACGTCAATCTTGTCGTGTTAAATGTGCTAAAATCTTGTAATACAGACGTCAATCTTGTCGTGTTAAATGTGCTAAAATCTTGTAATACAACAGTCAAGTTTGTCGTGTTAAATGTGCTAAAATCTTGTAATACAACAGTCAAGTTTGTCGTGTTAAATGTGCTAAAATCTTGTAATACAGACGTCAATCTTGTCGTGTTAAATGTGCTAAAATCTTGTAATACAACAGTCAAGTTTGTCGTGTTAAATGTGCTAAAATCTTGTAATACAACAGTCAAGTTTGTCGTGTTAAATGTGCTAAAATCTTGTAATACAACAGTCAAGTTTGTCGTGTTAAATGTGCTAAAATCTTGTAATACAACAGTCAAGTTTGTCGTGTTAAATGTGCTAAAATCTTGTAATGCAAGCTTGTCGTGTTTAATGTGCTAAAATCTTGTAATACAAAAATTCAAGTTTGCCGTGTTAAATGTGCTAAAATCTTGTAATACAGACGTCAATCTTGTCGTGTTAAATGTGTTAAAATCTTGTAATAGAGAAGTCAAGTTTGCCGTGTTAAATGTGCTAAAATCTTGTAATACAACAGTCAAGTTTGTCGTGTTAAATGTGCTAAAATCTTGTAATACCAGTTTGCCGTGTTAAATGTGCTAAAATCTTGTAATACAAGCTTGTCGTGTGTGAGATGGTGCGATACAGAACATACTGTGACTCTAGTGATCAGCTTAAACAAGATATATTGATATTTTAATGTTAGTGCTGTCGTTACAGTAACATTTTATCGTTTTATTTCCCCCATAAAAATATCAATTGGTTTATTCTGGGGAATGATGGCTAGAAGGACTACTTTACAAGTGTAAAAGGATCACTGTTTTTTATGATGCTTCTTTGTTTTGGTGATACATTGCTTCTCCAAATCTATGGCTGTCATTGAATGGGGTCGTGCCAGATAAATTTGTGTGAATGGAGGTCATCTGTGTGTTATGTTTAGCTGGGTGTTGGTATAGCCTTCATTAGCCGTGTATGGTTGCCCGTGTTCACTCCTTGACACTCTCTAGAATAGGTTTCACCTTGGCAATGGTAGTAATTAGTTAATGTAATTTTAATAAAAATTAATTAATTTAATTAATCAAAAATTTAAAAATATGTTTATTATAACAAAACTATATTTTAATTTTAAAAACTTGAATTAAATATTATTAAGCTGATGTCGCACTTTTCATTTAAAATGTTATTATTTAAGTCGAGGTAACATTTTTCAGTTTAAATGTTATTATTTAAGCTGAAATAGGGCTGAGGTTGCTGGTGGGACTCGTTAACAACCTGTGACCTCAGTAATGTACGACCTCTACATGGACTTCTTTCTGTTAGATATTTCTTCCTTGTGTTGCTTGTCAAACGTAAGCTGTGCTTGAGGATCAAGTTTAAATAAAACTGAACATGTATTACTGTCTTTAGAATGTATGGTAAACATAAACAAATAACACCAAGCTCCGTGTTATACTCTAAACTGTAAACAACTCCATGGTCTCAAAACACCTACCTTTTTCTCCCCACACCCCACCCCGTGTCGTCCCGCCCATGACCACGACTCATGTGAGCTTCAGCTCGTGTGAAGCTCTCCACCCCCCCCCCCCCACACACACACACACCCACACCTTTTTTTAAAAAAAAATCTGGTTAATTTGGC
This sequence comes from Physella acuta, assembly GCF_028476545.2. Taxonomy (NCBI): domain Eukaryota; kingdom Metazoa; phylum Mollusca; class Gastropoda; family Physidae; genus Physella; species Physella acuta. Next base: position 488,223 of record NW_026731720.1, on the reverse strand, counting down.
CAAACGGAGCACCGTAGAATTATTTTAGAAACAACATGACTGTAACAAACATTTTTCCCTGTCCCGTAACCCCCCCTCACCCTCCCCCCCCACACCATCACATCATTGAACCTACAATCACCCATGATCACACCCGATCGATTTTTTTCCCGATTGTTCTATTGATTTCTCTTCACCGACGTTAAAAAAAAACGATGGTAGATCGATATGAAGAAGAATTCTTGAGGAAACAGGACTGGTGTCGAATACTCTTCAAGCGCGAAGTCCATTGTTGACCATGGCGTCGTCGATACCGCCCACAGGTTATATGTGGGTGTTTTGTGTCTTAAATGGAAAATATGTGTTTCATAATTCAGTTTTGTTGTTTAATTTATTTTTTTTTAAATATTCTTTTATAGAAGTTTAATAATTATTTTTTTTATGTTAACACTAAAACACTTCTAAATTTTTATTTTAGCATCACGGATGGATGATTAAACTAAATCACATTTAAATTTTTTAGTCGCAAGCGTGTTAATTTTTGTAATCGAATACTTTATTCAGGACGATTATAAATGTAAGTGCGGACATTACGACATGCACACAGGGACATAACTCCTTATCTTTAACTCTCTTGCTGTGTCGCCATCTTTATTCACATCTTTAATTCTTATCGCTGCGCTATATAACCCTGATGAAAATTTCTGATCTTGATTTGCCTCCCTCCAATACCGGGTTAACTGCGAGGTCATGACACGAGGGCCCAGAGTGTTTCAGTAGCCATTCTATGCTAGTAATTTAGAATTTAGACCGTTATATTTGGGTTTATTTCTTTTTTGTTTCGTTCTTAATTATAAATTTGGACAGGACTTTCTCCAACACAATTAACGTGTCAACTTGTTATGTGCCATATAGGCCGCTGACTCCTATTTCAGCCTGCTTTTCTTTCTCGATTGGCTTCCTTAGCCAAGAACAAACCACTACGCAGCAGTTTGATTTTTGGAGTTTTCTTTCCTTGATGGGTTGCTGTCCCCTGGTATCGAGCTTCATCTGCCAGAGTTTTATATTCTAATTCTAGCCTCCCCTTCCTTTTAGTGTGGGTTATCTTTCTTTGCTTCTGTTTTTACTGATTATTTTTTTTTTTAGTTTTTCAATTTTTTACATAACATCTTTCGTCACATTTAATCTTTATTTTTAGGAGAAATAACAGCTACGACTAAGTTTAAAAACCGCATGAGAAAGGAATAGGCCCTACAACAACAAAATAGTACCCCTAAACACATTGAACAGCAATTTTAAACGGCACAAACGCAGCTCAAGAGAATATTTGTAAGAACTATTACCATAACAGTTTGGATTGAGTACTCAACTATTACCTTAAACACTCAACTATTACCATAAACACTCAACTATTACCATAAACACTCAACTATTACCATAAACACTCAACTATTACCATAAACACTCAACTATTGCCATAAACACTCAACTATTACCATAAACACTCAACTATTGCCATAAACACTCAATTATTGCCTTAAACACTCAACTATTACCATAACAGTTTAGATTGAGTACTCAACTATTACCATAAACACTTAACTATTGCCATAAACACTCAATTATTGCCTTAAACACACAACTATTACCATAAACACTCAACTATTGCCATAAACACTCAACTTTACCATAAACACTCAACTATTACTCAACTATTACCATAACAGTTTGGATTGAACACTCAATTTTTACCATAACAGATTGTATTATTTAAACACTCAACTAATCTCTAGCAGTTTGTATTAAACACTCATCTACTATGTGACCGATACATTATATCCATGGGATTGTGCTCTAAAATCAAGGATTAGGTAACGGTTTGAAGTAATCTAGAGTTGCAAACTGCCAATTTATAATCGTAGCAAGTGCCGGATGCCTATTCAGTACAAATGGCCGACCCGCTGGGCTTGTGAATTAACTCCCTTAGCAGAATTAAAGTACTTTACCTGAAGCCGCGCCATTGATTGCTTCCCTTGTTTTTAACATACGGGAAGTAAACAACGTCCGATATTTATTTTTTCAAATTTAGACTTTTAAATCTGCTGAATAAGCGGTTTTTTTTTTCTAAACAACTTTTTTTACTTGGTTTGAATCCGCGTTTAAAGGTTCTGTTTTCAATGAGATATTTTGTCCTGAGATATTTTGTCATCCTATATTCTGTCTTGAGGAAATATTTTGTCATCCTATATTTTGTCCTGAGATATTTTGTCATCCTATATTTTGTCCTGAGATATTTTGTCATCCTATATTTTGTCCTGAGATATTTTGTCATCCTATATTCTGTCCTGTGGAAATATTTTGTTATGAGATATTTTGTCCTGATATATTTTGACCGGATATATTATGTCTTGATATATTTAGTCCTGAAATGTTTTGTCAAAAAAAAAACTCTGTCCTGTGGAAATATTTTGTTATGAGATATTTTGTCCTGATATATTTTGTCCGGATATATTATGTCTTGATATATTTAGTCCTGAAATGTTTTGTCAAAAAAAAATTCTGTCCTGTGGAAATATTTTGTTATGAGATATTTTGTCCTGATATATTTTGTCCGGATATATTATGTCTTGATATATTTAGTCCTGAAATGTTTTGTCAAAAAAAAATTCTGTCCTGTGGAAATATTTTGTTATGAGATATTTTGTCCTGATATAGATTGCCCAATCAGTTTGTAAAAACTTATCAAGAGTGCACACTGTACATATTAAGTAAGAACATACTGAGAACGGCTGAGCCAGTACGTTAAGGTTCGGTACAACATTTTCTTTCGATGCCATGCGCTGTGAGAACTTCCGGTACTAGGTCAATATTAGCATACGACAAGTGTTGACAGATAGAAGGTGTGTCTAGATCTTGAATTCACTAGAAGGAAAGGGGCGGGTGGGATTTAACCGAGATTAATTAAAAACTAGAGACTTTATATACACACACGACAGGAAGGTTTTTAAATGTACAACATAGGAAGACCCCCGCCCTTTATATCAATAAGAAAACTAATTTTTAAAATATTAAAATTTAATTGAACGAATTCGCAGGGAAATTAGACTAGATATTGAATGGTATTTCTGGTGTAGTTTTCGTTTTCTAGTAGGTGATGCAGAGCTAATCCGTTGACAACGATTAGCAGTTTAATACGGTGTCGAGTTCACTTTAACTTAAAACCTGTACTAACCCTAAAATGGATCAGTTTTTGCGGGTAGTGGTTGAACAAGGATGTCACTGGTTGAATCCGGTCCCATTATGGCTGAGTCTGAGACAAGGCTTCGTAAAAACATTGTATTCGATTACCCCCGTCTCTAACATGTGCAAGTAATTAGTGGAAACAATGTATTCGATTACCTTCGTCTCTAACATGTGCAAGCCATTGATGACAACATTGTATTCGATTACTTCCGTCTCTAACATGTGCAAATCATTGATGGAAACAATGTATTCGATTACCTTCGTCTGTAACATGTTCAAGTAATTATTAATGGAAACAATGTATTCGATTACACCCGTCTCTAACATGTGCAGGTAATGGATGGCAACATCGTATTCGATTACCACCGTTTCTAACATGTGCAGGTAATTGATGACAACATTGTATTCGATTACCTTCGTCTCTAACATGTGCAGGTAATTGATGGCAACATTGTATTCGATTACCTCCGTGTCTAGCACGTGTAAGTTATCTATTACATGCACATACAGTTAAGCTGTAATGACGTCACTTTTCTTTGGTCAGCAGACGTGAGGTCCGAGCTTGTCAGATGGACGCCATCAAAACATCACACCGTGACGGTCGCCGGTCAAGGACACACTAGAGAACAGGAGGCTTGAGATGGACGAGTCCAAGTTGGACCCCGGGAGGGACATCAGGATACATGTGGACGGTCCCAAGCCCCAACAAATGACAACAACCGTCCAGGTACTACATTCACTTTTCTCGAATACTCTCAGCTTTTTAGGGCACCGCTGGACCAGCCCACATTTAATGCCAACCTCGATACATTTTTTACTGTTGCAGTAGAGTTGCGGACTATTCTCTTTGTTCAGGCTCCCTTGTGTCAGCCCCCCCCCCCCCCTTTCACTGTGTATTACTGAGCGAAGTTATACAACCTACACAACAGTGAACCAAATGAAGAATTAATATCATTCTGCTATCCTCAGTTTCTAATGGCGTTGTTAATTGGTGAACCAGATACCCCGTGCGATGATGTCAAGTTTCCTAATTGATCGCGAAACTAGTGGACAAATAATGAATAGAAGAGGAGTAGTAAAAATGTACATACTACAAAATAGGTCAAACTAAAACAAACTAGTACCCCCCCTCCCCCCCCCCCACCCCCATAGTAGCCTACTCTTACAGTGGACGATATGTAATCGTTGCGTCACTACCGCTTACACTGAAAACAACTACACTCGCAGATCGGTGAGATAGATAAATCTCACTGAAAATATTGATGGCTGGCACACACACACACACACACGCACACACACATGCACACAGACACACAGACACACACACATGCACACAGACACCCCACTGAGCACATCGATGAAAAAAATCTATAATAATTGATTACACAAGATTCTATTGTCGTGTGTGACAAAACGAATTCCTGGGGTGTGGGGTAATAAACGATCATAGCGAAATGCGTTAGGCAACATGGGCTGTCTAATAAGGTACTTAGTATGTGGTAATTTGCGATTATAGCGAAACGCGGAAGGTAACATGGGCTGTCTAATAAGGTACTTAGTATGTGGTAATTTGCGATCATAGCGAAACAGGCATCAAACAGTTGTGTAACCTGACCACGTACAGGTTTTAAAAATGCTCTCTGTATTACCTTATGTATTATGTAAATAAGGTTGATTAGGGTTAGCATTAGGACCAGTGCCAGTGTTAAGGTAGCGGTTAGTGTAGCTAGAATCAACAAATACCAGTGTTTCTTCCAGACTTTTTTCTCCGGGGGGGGGGGGGGGGGCTAAAATTTTCGGGGGGGGGGGGAGGAGTATGCATAAAGGTATATATTTTCTATATAAATTCCATTTCGTTTGGGGGGGGGGGGGGGGGGAGGTTAGACTTTTTCGAGAGAAGGGGGGGGGGGGGGGGCTCCGCTCCTCCGAAATGATAGCTGCCTGGAAGAAACTCTGATAAATATTCCTGCCGTCTTTATGAAGTCAACAATGACCCATTCTCTGTCTGCCTTGATTTCTAAGATCAACACGAGTTGACGCCTGTCCGTATTGTGTTCGTTCCCAGGTCACACCAATGAAGGCTGCAGCCGAGATGGCCGACGCCATCAGGAGACAGAGGAGAACAACCGGCATAGGCTACAGCTACAGCGACGCCTTCACCCCCCGAGTGGCGTCAGGGGGGCACAAGCGCAGCACTACGCAGTACTCGATCATCAACCCCAGCAACAGCGGAGACAGCGGAAATGGCACCACGGCCACCGTCAACGGTCAAATTCCCGGAAGTCGGGACAGTAAGAGCAACCTTGACCTTGTATCAGGGAACCTGTCTTACCCTATCCCGCAGAGAAACGCGAGGAAGCCCAAAGACGACGACGCCTTGGTGAAAACTGTGATCGGGAATCCCAAAGGGTACAGCGTGGTGTACGCCAAGCCGCACCAAAACAATGCGGGCGAACAATCCAGCATCAACACCCACGGCGGTAGGTCCCACACCGGCTCTTCTGCGACCATCAGCCTAGCGAGGATGCCGAGACTGACGGTACCATCCGGCCTGCAGCCCGACCCCCGGCACCCCCGGGCGCCAGCGTCTGACTGGCTGACACGTAGACACAGAGACACGACCGCACACGACAACACCATCGAGGACACTCTATTCACCAACAAATGGAACCAGGACGCCTCAAGTCTCCACCCCACGGGCCGCCTGGGTTTCGCCATTCCCACCTCCCCCAGGTGGAACTATGACGAGACTTTAACAGCAGCCAGCACCAACAGCCCACGTCTGTTTGTCAAATCCCCCTCCCAGATGGATATAAAAACACACCTCGCCCCCACCACCCGTAGTTTGAACAGCTGGATGGAGCCACAACCGAGCTCCAACGAGAACAATTCCTTCATCGACCTGGCCAACACGGTCATGGGCTCAGTGACCAACGACCTGAACCAAATTTACCAGATCTGCCACTCCAGGGTCAGGTATTCCGACATCCTCGGAAAAAAATGTACACAGCACGTCCGATTCAAGTCCCCTCGCCACCGACTCGTCAAACAGCCTGCAGCTAAACGACGCTCGGGTTTTCTTATCGCCTACGTCACTGCGCGCCTCCTCGCCGCCCTTCTCCCCGGCACCCTCGCCCGTCATCTCCCCCCGGAGGACACTGCCCGACCTGAAGCCACGCCCTAGTTTCCAAAAGACTACAGTGCACATCAACAAATCGCCGTGGTGGAAACACTCAGACGACGATCAAAACACCACCGAACCGGAAACGGAGTTTTCGCTTTTACCGGAACCGGAAATCGACTACGACAAACCAATCACGATAATCTTCGAATCGGATGACCGCCAAACGACACGGACACGACCGATACTCAAACAAACAAGTCGGTCGTCGCCGTACGTTTACAGCAACGGCGATGTCAACAACAACAAAACGTCGCTACCCGTCATCCCCAGCAGCACCGTCAGTAAAAAACATCTCCACTAGCACCTTCAGTGTGCACGCCAAACGCGCAGTACTTGACTCGGACTCTTCAGGTCAGAGCAGTCTAACCCGGGACAAAGGGAGGCTAGTCAGATTTAACGCCGATCCAAAAATCTACGAGTTCGCTCCCTCTGAGCCAGTTCTCGCACCTAAGTGAACATCTTTATTTAAAAACTGGAATATTCTTCAAGCTTCAATTTATTTAAGCTTTAAATACTTCAAACATGTGATACTTGAGTGCATTTTTGTCATCGTATATATGTATATATGACTAAACTATTTATAAAATATATGTAACACATTCAACATTTTAATGCTTCTTGTTATGTTTGCACTAAATGCAGGCTCCAATCTAAATAATTGAAATTTTATTTTAAATTTATTTTTTTACATTGGGAAGGGGTGGGTGTGTTGGTGATAGCCTGAAAATAGTATGAGGTTTTCAAATATTCTACACTCTAGTAATTATTTTTTACTCCTTAAAACAAGGACAGTTGTTCCCAAAATATAAACAAGTGCTGGTCCTTAAACATGCAGGATAACTTTGTATCATATCACGTTTTTTTTATGCCAGTTTCGTTTTTAGATAGAAAAAAATCAGGATAGGGGCTTAGGATAGAATATACGAATTTAAAAAAAAAAATTAAAATTTTTTTCCTAAATTCGGTGCAAACACCTTTTAGCTATTTCGAACGTTTAAGGACAGAGATAATGATCACTTTCAGTGCTACGGATTGTGTTGTGGCCAGATTTAGGGCAAAGATTCCATCAAAACAGAAGCTTTGAATAGGTCATAACGTTTGATAAATACCCAAAAACACTTGGGTAACTTTTAATTTAATCAATTGACTGGCAGAACGGTACAAACAATGTTTACCTTGTACAGTTAGAAACAGGGACTCACAACATGCTATTTTCGAAAAGCACTTGATAACAAATAAAAACTCATACCGGTTAAACAGAGGTGTATCATTCTAGTGAATGGGTGCATGGTAATGACATGGGGAGGGTAATTTTTTAAAACAAATACAAAGACGGTAACAAAATATAAGAGTCCAGCCCCAGACTTTGGCGGGTGTAGCTACAAACCCTCCCCGCCTCCCCACCCTCTCCGTGCTGTCGTTGTTGTCAATAGGACCTGTATGTTGAGTACACGACGTTCGCCACTCACTACACACAGACTGATGTGTTAACTACTTTCAAGTGAGTGTGTCGAGCTAAATGTTTCCTCAACAGCCATTGGTTCTGGTCACAGACCGGATGTGTGTCAAACAATACGAAAACAAAACCACACACAATGTGAATGTAAACACTGCTGTGTGGTTGTATAATGTGCTCTAATCCTTAAGACAGTAGCGTAGCGAGGGGGGGGGGGACATATGTTCCCGGGCGCCGACCTTAGGGGGCGCCAAAATGGGTTGGAAAAATAAATTGAAAGGTTGAGGGGGGTGCAAATCGAAAGTTTGAGGGGGGGGGGGGTGCAAATCGAAATCTCGAGGGGGGTGCAAATCGAAATCTCGAGGTGGGGGTGCAAATCGAAAAGTTTGTCCCCGGGCGCCGGGAAGGGTCGCTACGCCTCTGCCTTAAGATTTCCTGTAGTGTACAGTTTTTTTACGGCTGGGGGGGTCGTTTACAAATGACGTCACGCTACTTTAGCCCACCACCCTACATCATTGTGATATAGTTATGGTCATAAAGAGTAAGACCCATAATTAGACGCTAGATTCTCCCATTTGCATCAATTAACCACAATGTTAAAGAATTTTATTCACCTTGACTAACCCCATTCCACCCGAACTATCCTGGGAGCGTGACGTCATTTATGGACGATCATTTTTTTTAAAGAAACTTTAAATAACACAACATGCCAGATACATTTTATTAAAAACTCTTTGCTCTAGACGTTTTTACATTTGGTCCTGTCGTAGTTCTCGTAGGTTCTGTCAAAGGTGCCACGACTGGAGAGACACAGTCCAAACTGGAGGTCACACTGACATGTCTGGTACTCACACGAGCCCGTCTCTGTGTCTGCAGTTTTAGAAAAGATATAAACTTTCATTACTTAACATCCGAGAAATATATATGTAGAGTGTGTTCCTGTATAAGAATCGGGAAGTCTTTCTGGTCAGGTGTGGCTCTAGAGTTGTCCAGCGTAACTGTTGCAGCAATCACTCTAGAGTCTAGACTTATTCCTGCCAAGACTCAACATTTTACCCTTAGATCATGTCAAGCAGAGTTTTTTCCAGCCACCCCCCCCCCCCCCGAAGAAAGTCTACCACCCCCCTGAACGAAATGGAATTTATATAGAAAATATATACTTTTATTTTAAACAGTGTCCGCCCCCCCCCCCCCCCTCGAAAAAAAAGTCTGGAAGAAACACTGATGTCAAGCCCTGGTAAAAAAAATGAATCGGTTGTCTTAGAAAACTTGCTAAAGTTCAAACTTACCGGTACAGTTGCAGCCATCTTGTGTACATATCACTCCGCTGTCGATAAAAAAGGGCGTGGAACAATTCAGCTGCTGGTAGCATGTCAAGCGGTCAAGACAGCATCTGTGGGCGAGAGTGTCCAGTCAATGATTGGATGGACGCCATGTTTTTTTTTACTGATAATGACATGACACAACAGCTGGTTATGTTAATCATCGGGGCTTGGGCCAGGATTATGATCAGTGTTGTATTGGCGATACGAGAAGAAGATAGTATCGATACATCTAGCGGTGTATGATAGGGCTGTGAGGGGTTGAACCAGTCTTGATCCACTACCAAGTAAGAATAATACCAATACCATAATCAGTCATTACTCATCACAACAACACAAACGATAATTACTTCACAAAATGCATAGTATTCGCACCTAGCTAACCCACCCAAAACAATGTATGCTTCCGTACCACGCTGAACCAAATAATTGTATAAAATAGCAGCCCAATAACCACCAATCAAAACCACCACACCATCAAAACAAAACCACCAAAACAAAACACTAAAACAAAACCACTAAAACAAAACCACCAACGCAAAACCACCAACACAAAACCACTAAAACAAAACCAACAAAACAAAACACCAAAACAAAACCACCAAAATAAAACCACCAAAACAAAACCACCAAAACAAAACCACCAAAACAAAACCACCAAAACAAAACCACCAAAACAAAACCACTAAAACAAAACCACCAAAACAAAACCACCAAAACAAAACCACCAAAACAAAACCACCAAAACAAAACACCAAAACAAAATCACCAAAACAAAACCACCAAAACAAAACCACCAAAATAAAACACCAAAACAAAACCACCAAAACAAACCAAAAGTTGCCTGCTGACCTGTCCACACTGTCCACTGGCACAAGGTCACTCTGACCCTTGAGACCACAGGTACAGCCGTAGTCAGCAAAGTCCCAACAGTTCCGGCTGGTCATGGAGGTGACCAGGATACACAGCGATTCCAGACCTCGCTTGTGTAAGGACCGGGGTTCGGAGCCCACGACCGCTGAATTAACAGCGATGGCTGAACAACAGATTTTTAAAATCTTAATGCATTGCTCTTATCATCTAATTTAAATTAAATACCTAATTTTACAAATATTTAAAAAGCTATCTAGTTCAGTATTCAAGCAAATCAAATGAAGACCTCAGTGCTAACAGGTAAAAACAAAAACGTTCTGCTACTCTTTTAGTTTTAACTTTACCCGCTGTAAGGCTACAAATCTGAATGTTCATGTATGTTGTTCAGCCTCTTTTCCAACCAACTATGAATATAAATATTTACTTTTACAGTCAATTCGAATTTGCGAACTCTCTTTTCTTTAAATACTTATTTTGTGACTTGAGTATTTTTTGCACCGAGGTTTTCAAATAGTGACCGCTGTCGTGTAGGTTATGTAGTGACCTATATGGTGTAGGTTATGTAGTGACCTATATGGTGTAGGTTATGTATTGACCACTGTCGGGTAGGTTATGTAGTGACCTATATGGTGTATGTTATGTAATGACCTATATGGTGTATGTTATGTAGTTTTAGTTTAGTTTCAGTGGTTCTCACCATGTGACTGTAGGGTCAGCACCACCAGACAGGCAGAGAAATAAGAAGTTAGAACCATTGTTTCACCTGAAACACGATAAAACTTACATTAACGCAGTCATTTTTTTTTTTTTTCGCTGGCCCATTTTTTTTATTACTCTTTTTCGTTAACCTTTTCAAATTAGTCTATACCTAGTCTCTGTCATGTTGTTTTATTTTGACAAAAATATGTTTTCCTCAAACTTTCCGCACACATTGCATCACCGTCAATACATCTAAAAAATAGTCCTATTAAATTACTATTTATAACCTTGCGGGAATTTCCTTTCAACCAAATCTCCGCAGCATCCTTTGTAAGTTTAGTATGGGCCTCTATACTCTTCTGCTATATAGCAGTGTTATAACATGCATGTCAGTATTTGTGTACGGCAAGCAAAACATGCACGACTACAAGTACAAAGATGACTGTGTCGTTTTCTTTCGAATGATCATTCGATATAGATAAGCCCAGTATAGGGCGATCTATTGTGTCTTTAGAAATCATCCAACAAGATAGTTTAACTGTGTAATATAGATAGGCTCAATATATGGCGATCTATTGTGTCTTTAGAAAGATCATTCAACAAGACAGTTTAACTGTGTGATATAGATAAGGTCCAGTATAGGGCGATCTACTGTCTTTAGAAAGATCATTCAACAAGATAGTTTAACTGTGTGGTATTTGGCGATCTACCGCATCTGTAAACCTGACTTAAATGTTTTGCACCCGAAGACCAAGCTTAAGAAATACTTGTTAAACTTCAAAACAGTCCCGGATGTCGAAGATGATAAAAAGTGAGTAGACTATAATGAAATTAAATCCATATAAAAACACACAAAGGCCAGTAACTCCTGTACAAATGCTCAGATCAGTGTAGTGTAATTTAAAAAGAATCGATATGTAAAGACCAGTAACTCTCTATACAAATACACAAACCAAACTTTATATTTAAAGCTTAAAGGCCAGTAACTCACTGAACAACCAAAGTGTTTAAAAGCGCTTACCTTTGTTTGACACCACGCATAAACTTTCAGTGATGTGATAGACCTCCCATCTTTTTATACACCTTATCTTCAGTATGTCATCAACCGTAATCAGCATAATGTAGTTAACTGCCTCGTTCCATTCGATACGATTCATCTACCACAGATTAAGTGCATTCATCATGTGGCACCTGACGCACGGGGGGGGGGGGGGGGGGGTGGGGGTGGTTTGGGGTTCGCATAATGCGAATGAGTACTTATTGTTCTTCAGTTACTTGGCTATCATCGCCAGAGGTGTAAAACTCGCACGTATCAACCATATTTAGATATGTTGCCTTATTTTTGTTGTTGTTAGGTTAAATAAAATAAAATCAAGCCCACAAATTATAAACTACACGAGGTTAAAACATAACAATAAAAATGCAATCAATAACAAAGAATATTTTAAAACCCCAATTAATAATAAAACTAAAAGACACCATTTAGAAAAAATTTAAAAGTGCGTTGAGATTTTCTAGCGTTCATTTAAATCAATTTAATCAGGGTTTCTTTCTGATATTTTTCTCAAGAGGTAGGCACTTGGAACTGTTTGGAGGAGAGGGGTGGGGGTGACACTGTTCAGGTATATAGTTACAATATAAATTGTATATTTTCCTCGTCCGGGGGGGGGGGGGGAGGGGTGAGATTTGAAATTGAGATTATTTATAATAGACACCGTTTCAGATTGATAATAATGACTTGCCAACTTAAGGCTAAAGAGGAGGAACACATATTACTAAATAATATAGATCTAGATCAAACAATATGAATTTTTATTTTATTTTTATTTATAGTCGCAAATAAATAATAGTTCAATTCTACATTTGATTTGAATGTCGTTGTTTTTATTGCCAAGTGCTCTGTTTGTTTTCAATCTTCTGTTTAAGAGCTTAATTCATGGTCACACATCCGGTTTCTAAAGTTTGATATGGCGACGTAAACATTAGACTCTTAGACTAGTGATACAGAAAGTGCTCTTTAAATAGTTTAAATAACTTTAAATAACATTCGAATGACGATGAATAACAATCATTGATTGTTCTTAATGAAACATAGTAAGTCCGATATTTTGCATGAAGCAAGATCATATAATTATAGATCTAGATCTAGAAAGATCTAATTCTAATCTAGAGTCTAGCTACTAGCTAGGTTTTGATTACTGCTGCTAAGTGAGCGTGCACATTTTAACCAAATTAGATCTAATAACCAGTAGGCCTAGCAAGATCTACTAGAATATACTTATTTAACTTATTTATACTAGTAGCTACTATACTTGTTACAATGTTTACTGCTAGATATCTACAGTGACTACAGAACTCAAGTTAACTTAAAAATCTTATTTTTATCTTTCTTATCATCTTTATTATAAATTATTATTTTTAATTTTTACCTTTCAGCTATAATATAATGGTTTATATTTTATAAACTGCTTATAACTCTTTAAATGATGTCATCCATTTATGATGAGGACGTTTATGAAAATCCATTTTTCACCAAAATCACAACCAACCATCCAGACTACTTAGAGCAAGCTGTCCAGCGCAAAGGAGTTGTGAGTATAACTAGTTGTTAATTTTGCTACTAATGATAAGTCACACTCACATGTAGATCTATGTGGTGTTGGAAATAAGGATACATTCAGCATTTATATTTATTTTTGGGAAATGGAATTTTATGAAGTTTGGCTTGTAACTTTTGTAACAATGTATTGTATAGTTGGTGGGTATATGGCATACATATTGCTAGGTCTTTTTTTTCTAATTTGCTAATAGCCTACCTTATTTTTGGCTATTTTATTATTTTTTTTGGAAAAAAAGTAATATTTTTATTAAAAATTGTTGGGAAAGAAGTGTTAAATTTAAATTAAAGGTACTAATCTATCCAGTATATCTTATTTGTGTTATATTCTGATGCATGATGAGAACTAACTGTACATCTTATATTAACATTATTTCTCTTTCTCAAACAGCTTTGTATTCCAAAGTACTCAATTGCCGCCCATATCATTCCAACTCAACAAGATATCGAGGACCATATCCTTTTCCCTACCAATGAAATAGATGACGATGCTGATGACTTTACAACTCTTTCTAGAAAGGTATTTCAAAGCTTTATAGTCATAAATATATCACTTTTTGATTGTTTTTTTTTTAGTCTCCTTAGTTGTTGTTTTTATTTTTTATTTATTCAAACAATATAATAAAATTCTCCATTAAACTGTTTTCCTAAATATTTATGAACCTTTTGACAGAGTGTTCAGTATTCTGGAGGCAAAATAATTACAAAAGATGGCTTTGAAGTAAGCAGACAAGTAAGTAACACAACCTTTTTGCTTTCTAACATTCATCAGCAATACATTGTTGACCAACTTTTAGAAGTTTGTAGAAATGGGACAGTGTTAGAGTGTTTCTGCCTGTTAAAACTATTTACTTCCTGTCTACCTACATGTTTCACTAGTACTTGAGTGTTTATGTTTCTGCCTGTTACAACTATTTACTTCCTGTCTACCTACTTTGAGCAGGTGCCTGTGCTGTTTGCTGAGACATTCCACACAGACAATGGCAGCTACAGGGTGTTTTGTGTTGAGGCATTGGTCAACAGAGAACTTGGTGAGTTCAGCTCTGACCTTTTCACTTGTTTAGTTAGATCTGATTGGCTGATTTTGTTGCTCTTCTATCTTAGTCCACCATGAAGCTCCTATTTTATATTCACATTCCTAAGTCATGCTGTATAGCTTGATACATGTATCATTTTTTTTTAAACTTGATAAATGATTGAGTAAGTAGGCCTATCCCTCTACATTTGACTTTAGACAAACAAACAGAGAAGAGCTCATCAAAACCCACATCCCCCACTAGTTACCACCAGATGTTGGAGCTACTCTGGTCTAATGAAGGTAAGGCTTGATCTTGGGGTGCTTATGCTCACATGATTTTTTTCTCTGTGTGCAATTCATGCTAAAACATACTGTCATTTTGTCCTTTTTTATAGGATTTTATATTTAACTAGGCATGCAGCCCAGCTTCGCTTAGGCTTTAGAAAACATTGAGAATTTGAATGCTTAATTAATTCGCCCATATAAGGCGCCGGTCAGTCGAGGTCAGTTTTGACCCCCTCATCATAGACTTTTCGGCCAACCGGCCTCCGTGTTCTGTCGCCCCAAGGCAAGATCCTGCCAAATTTGAAGCGCCTGCTGCGCCGGGAAGTGCCCTGTCGGGCACCCGACAACTTTGCTTTATAGATCATCTAGATCTAGAATCTCTAGATCTATATGATCTAGAATCTCTAGATCTAGATGATCTAGAATATCTAGATCTAGATCAATATATAGATCTAGAATCTCTAGATCTAGAATCCAAATAGATAAAATAATTTTTTTAAGTTTAGGCCGAGAAAATCGTATTGTATACATTTCATAGCGTACATAGTTCTAAATCATATTTGAATGAAATAGTTCATTTCTTTTTATTCTAAACTCGGAAGATGACGTCATCAGCTTCCTGCTCTTTTTTAAGTGTAAACAATAAGCGACGTCATTGTTAAATGCATTCTTGTCCCTAGTTTAAACACTTTTCCGGTTGCATAAATAATACTGTTTCTCGACATTCGAATACGCCTTTATTTTTTATTTTTCTTCTTTAAATAAAATTGTGGTTATACATTTAAAACATCTAACATATTATTTTCAACAAAAGTCCGTATAAAGGTATCCATATATCGCTGACGATTCTGACGTGATGTCCGGCGAAAATATTTTGCGGATAGACAGAGAGAGAGAGAGAGAGAGAAGAGCGCACATGGACTTTTATATATTAGGATTGAAAATAAATAATTGCTCAAAAAATTTAAGGTTGATGTTAATCTAAATGAACTTGCTGATTTCATCCACTACTTCATGTAGTTAAGTACTGTACATGTTGAGTTAATGCCAGTGGAGAAAGAATGTATGAGCTGTGTATTGTTACCTTCTCTCAGGTGGACAGAGGATGAGGGAGTCCCTGGACAAAGTGCTGAACACATTTGCTGTCACCTATGACAGGCTGGAGGGGGAAAGTCTCAGAAGTATTGTGGTGAGGACAACTTTTGCTTCATAGCAAGACATAGCTAGGGTATTAGAGTGTTGTAATCTAAGTATTTTCTCTGTCTGTAGCACTATTGGGTCAGGGGTTGGGGGGGGGGGGTGCATTAAAATAACATTGTTATGCCCTTTCAGCAATTAAACACTGATTTTATATTTTAGGGGACATAACAAATGCAATGAGAGTAGTACAAAAAAATTTACAAACGTCTTTGAAATATACTAAACATTTGTCAAGAATACTGCGTTTGTAATCTTAAGCTCAAAGCTAAAAAAAAAAAGTATGTCAGTGTTAGCAATTTTATCACTTAAGATATTTAAGAAATAAATAGTCTTTTAATCTTGACAAAGTTTATTTAAGTTACGACCTTTCTACTACAAAAAAACATCCTCACACTAATTGAACATTTACTGTCATTCACAGGATGCAGCCAACACACAATTCACCAAAGCCGTGCAGCTTTTACTGAAGGACTCTGTTGTGGTCAGTGGTCATTATCTCAGGACAATATACGTGTACCCTAATTAAAAATCTGGGTAGAAAACAATGTTCATGAATAATGTTATGTTCACAGAGGAAGTCAGCCCGTCACAATGCAAGCTATATGGAAAATCTCAAGGTGGCAGTGGAGGTATTTTTTAAATTTTCAACTTGATTAAACATTTTTAAAACTAAAAGTAGTTAAATAAGTAATGAATTGGAATAGATTGAAATATATATATACTTTTTAAAAGATTACTGATATAATGACATGGCAACAAAAAGTTAATGTCAGTATTGAGCCAATCATCCACATTACAAATAGCTTATTTATAGATCTCATGACAAATGTTGTACATAAATAATTAATTAATGATCGATTTAAAGACCTACATGATGAATGTACATGACCTATTTATAGACCTATATGATGAATATACATGACCTATTTATAGACCTACATGATGAATGTACATGACCTATTTAAGTACCTACATGATGAATGTACATGACCTATTTATAGACCTACATGATGAATGTACATGACCTATTTATAGACCTACATGATTAATGTACATGACCTATTTTAGACCTACATGATGAATGTACATGACATATTTATAGACCTACATGATGAATGTACATGACCTATTTTAGACCTACATGATGAATGTACATGACCTATTTATAGACCTACATGATGAATGTACATGACCTATTTATAGACCTACATGATTAATGTACATGACCTATTTTAGACCTACATGATGAATGTACATGACATATTTATAGACCTACATGATGAATGTGCATGACATATTTATAGACCTACATGATGAATGTACATGACATATTTATAGACCTACATGATGAATGTGCATGACATATTTATAGACCTACATGATGAATGTACATGACATATTTATAGACCTACATGATGAATGCCGTACACAAACGTCTGTTTCGGGTCATCACTGCAACAATGGCAGCCCAAGACTCAGAACTCAACAAACTGACCCGTAACCTGGTTGACCTTCAGCTGTCTGACCTTGGGATCAGGAAAATTTTCAGGTTTGTTGGGATGATCAGCTTTTTTTAATTAACTAACTTAGATGATTTACAACAGCAGTAGCAGCATGGCTGCTGTAGGGTCTGCTATCATTATTTTGTGTCAAAAATTGTAACATTGATAAAATATATTTGCTGTTAAACACATCTTTTCTCAAATATTCTCCCTGCTTAAAAAGCCCTGTTAACAGTAAAGTACTTATTTTCTTCCGTCTTCCAGCCAAAATATTCTCCCTGCTAAAAAAGAGCTGAGTCAGCTGAATCGCTACAGCACACCAGTTGGTCGACTGTTCTGTATCAAAAGGGTGGTGTCAGCACTGACCAAACCACCCAAGTCCATGAATAAAGACAACATAAAAGGTACTATATGATTTCTATTGTCAGCATCAACTTGTCTGTGTACTGATGTTAAACTATGTAAGAGTTGCGGTATAATTTCTATTGCCAGAAACAGCTTTCTGTTTAATGATGTCAAAATATAGGACGTGGGGTTAGGTGTGCTTGTCTACTGTCGTTGTTCATTTTTCTATAGATACTGTTGTAATGATGACCAGTGATGATTTGCTTCCTATTTTGATTTTTCTAATCATCAAATCTGAGATTCCAAACTGGTTAGTTCTCATGTTTTTTCTGACTTTTTATTCTAATCCTATTTAGGTAAACACATTCTTCTATTGGTACACTTGCTGTTGTGTAGGTAGAATTTTTGGATGTATGATGTTTATTGAATGTTTACTTTAGAAATGGTATCCAATTTTAAATTCCAGGATGGCAAATCTTGTTTACATGCGGCATTTTCATTTTGCCAAGTCATCTGACGATGATGAGTTTGGGTAATACTTCAGTTGTATTAGTTTTAAATATATTACACATTTGTAGCATAGCTAACAAATTTGTGGGTAATACTTCAGTTGTAGCATTTTTAAATATATTACACATTTGTAGCATAACTAACACATTTTTTTTTTAATTATGCAGTCGATTTGTTTACTTATTTTTAAATGGGTCTAGTTACTAACAATATGAGAAGTGTTCTATTCTTTATCTTGACTTTAGAGCATTGTCTGAGTCAGCTATGCCCCTAAAGTGAGATTAAGGTTCGCTGTTTAACTTTGTTAATCTATGTCTTGTGATTGAAGATAAAGTTGAGGAAATGTAAATTTAATTTATCAAACAGGTTTTACTTGGCCTCTGTGGAAGCAGCACTAGAGCATATTCGGACTGGAAACATTAAAGAGGAAATAAAACCACTGAAGGTAAGGTTTCAACTGCTTTAATTTAATAATGGATTGGATGTGTTTTTTTTTACTCGGACTGGAACCATTAAAGAGGAAATAAAACCACTGAAGGTAAGGCTTGAACTGATTTAATTGAATAATGGATTGGATGTGGGTTTTTTTTTATTCAGACTGGAAACATTAAAGAGGAAATAAATGTTTGAACTCCTTTAATTGAATAGTGGATTGGATGTGTTTTTTTTTTATTCAAATTGGCCACTTATTTCATCTTGAAAGATCTTTATTTATTGTGGTGTTTATTGAAAGAATAAAATTTAATTTTTAATCAACATTTTAAAATACATGTATCTGTATCAAAATTATTTTTAAAATATCTTAAGAGTTGTGTTAGGATTTTTAAAACGTTTGAATTTGTGCATCCGACAGAGGGAACGATGGAACAGTATCCTTGTCACTGATCCTGCTGAGACGTCGTCCTCTTCCTCATCATCATCCACATCATCACCAGCGAGACAGATCTCCCACAACTCTATCATTGATGAGTTTTTTAAGGTGGGTTAAAATTGTAAAACAATTAACACTAATTATGTGGGCCTATCAGTACATAAATGGATGTTAAAATGTGTTGGGGGAAAAAGTTGTTGAAAAAACAATGTCACTTGAAAAATGAGATTAAATTTTGTGACTTCTTTTATGGATGACCCCTAAATAAATTATCTTAAAGGATATGGCCACAAGGTGATAAAATGTCCATGTCTTAGAGATGTTGTGATAAGATGTAGCAATGGTGTAACAAGATGTAAGGATGGATTAATAAGATGTAAAGATTGTGTAATGAGATGTAAAGATTGTGTAATGAGATGTAAGCATGGCTTAATAAGATGTAAAGATTGTGTAATAAGATGTAAAGATTGTGTAATGAGATGTAAGGATGGTTTAATGAGATGCAAAGATTGTGTAATGAGATGTAAGCATGGCTTAATAAGATGTAAAGATTGTGTACTAAGATGTAAAGATTGTGTAATGATATGTAAGGATGGTTTAATGAGATGCAAAGATTGTGTAATGAGATGTAAGCATGGCTTAATAAGATGTAAAGATTGTGTAATGAGATGTAAAGATTGTGTAATGAGATGTAAGGATGATGTAATAAGATGTAAGGATGGTGTAATAAGATGTAAGAGTGGTGTAATAAGATGTAAGAGTGGTGTAATAAGATGTAAGAGTGGTGTAATAAGATGTAAGAGTGGTGTAATAAGATGTAAGGATGGTGTAATAAGATGTAAGGATGGTGTAATAAGATGTAAGGATGGTGTAATAAGTGTAAGGATGGTGTAACGATATGTAAGGATGGTGTAATGAGATGTATTTGAATGTCCCAGCTGGTGCAGGAGGGCGAGGAGAAGAAAGTGGAGCAGATGTTGGAGAGACCCCAGAAGACAAGTGAGGAGATCTACCTGCAGCTGTGTCACCCACTGTGTTCTTGTGACAGGTGTGACAAGCTGCTGTCTACCTTACGGAACAATTCCAACCTGGTCACAGCCTACACTAGAGATAACAGGGGATATACAGGTAGGTCAGCTACACATGGGGGGGGGGGGATAGACAGGTGTGACAAGCTGCTGTCTACCTTACGGAACAATTCCAACCTGGTCACAGCCTACACAAGAGATAACAGGGGGTATACAGGTAGGTCAGCTACACATGGGGGGGGGGGGGGGGACAGACAGGTGTGACAAGCTGCTGTCTACCTTACGGAACAATTCCAACCTGGTCACAGCCTACACTAGAGACAACAAGGGATATACAGGTAGGTCAGCTACACATGGGGGGGGGGGGGGACAGACAGGTGTGACAAGCTGCTGTCTACCTTACGGAACAATTCCAACCTGGTCACAGCCTACACTAGAGACAACAAGGGATATACAGGTAGGTCAGCTACACATGGGGGGGAGGGGTGGATGACAATTGGTAGGTCAGAAGTGGTAAGGGGCACATAATTGGGTCAATAACAAGTGATTCTATGGTGGGCAGCAGCAGTGTGTCATGCTGTTAAGTCAAGCTGACATCAAGAACAATGACCATTGCTGACTCTTAATGAAATCATTAAATCTTTGTGATTCCAGCCCTTCACATAGCTGCCTACTATGGCCCCAGTAATTAAATCTTTATGATTCCAGCCCTACACATAGCTGCCTACTATGGTCCCAGTAATTAAATCTTTATGATTCCAGCCCTATACTTAGCTGCCTACTATGGCCCCAGTAATTAAATCTTTATGATTCCAGCCCTTCACATAGCTGCCTACTATGGCACTAGTAATTAAATCTTTGTGATTCCAGCCCTTCATATAGCTGCCTACTATGGCCCCAGTAATTAAATCTAATGAAATCTTTATGATTCCAGCCCTTCACATAGCTGCCTACTATGGCCCCAGTAATTAAATCTTTGTGATTCCAGCCCTTCATATAGCTGCCTACTATGGTCCCAGTAATTAAATCTAATTAAATCTTTATGATTCTAGCCCTTCACATAGCTGCCTACTATGGCCCCAGTAATTAAATCTTTGTGATTCCAGCCCTTCACATAGCTGCCTACTATGGCCCCAGTAATTAAATCATTAAATCTTTATGATTCCAGCCCTACACATAGCTGCCTACTATCTTTAGTAATTAAATCTTTGTGATTCCAGCCCTACACATAGCTACCAACTATGGCCCTAGTAATTAAATCTTTGTGATTCCAGCCCTACACATAGCTGCCTACTATGGCCCCAGTAATTAAATCTTTATGATTCCAGCCCTTCACATAGCTGCCTACTATGGCCCCAGTAATTAAATCTTTATGATTCCAGCCCTACACATAGCTGCCTACTATGGTCCCAGTAATTAAATCTTTATGATTCCAGCCCTTCACATAGCTGCCTACTATGGTCCCAGTAATTAAATCTAATTAAATCTTTATGATTCCAGCCCTTCAGATAGCTGCCTACTATGGCCCCAGTAATTAAATCTAATTAAATCTTTATGATTCCAGCCCTTCACATAGCTGCCTACTATGGCCCCAGTAATTAAATCTTTGTGATTCCAGCCCTTCACATAGCTGCCTACTATGGTCCCAGTAATTAAATCTTTATGATTCCAGCCCTTCATATAGCTGCCTACTATGGCCCCAGTAATTAAATCTAATTAAATCTTTATGATTCTAGCCCTTCACATAGCTGCCTACTATGGCCCCAGTAATTAAATCTTTATGATTCCAGCCCTTCACATAGCTGCCTACTATGGCCCCAGTAATTAAATCATTAAATCTTTATGATTCCAGCCCTACACATAGCTGCCTACTATCTTTAGTAATTAAATCTTTATGATTCCAGCTCTACACATAGCTGCCTACTATCTCTAGTAATTAAATCTTTGTGATTCCAGCACTACATATAGCTGCCTACTATAGCCCTAGTAATTAAATCTAATTAAATCTTTGTGATTCCAGCCCTACACATAGCTACCAACTATGGCCCTAGTAATTAAATCTTTGTGATTCCAGCCCTTCAGATAGCTGCCTACTATGGTCACAGTAATTAAATCTAATTAAATCTTTATGATTCCAGCCCTTCACATAGCTGCCTACTATGGTCCCAGTAATTAAATCATTATGATTCCAGCCCTTCACATAGCTGCCTACTATGGCCCCAGTAATTAAATCTTTATGATTCCAGCCCTTCACATAGCTGCCTACTATGGCCCCAGTAATTAAATCTTTATGATTCCAGCCCTACACATAGCTGCCTACTATGGTCCCAGTAATTAAATCTTTATGATTCCAGCCCTTCACATAGCTGCCTACTATGGTCCCAGTAATTAAATCTAATTAAATCTTTATGATTCCAGCCCTTCAGATAGCTGCCTACTATGGCCCCAGTAATTAAATCTTTATGATTCCAGCCCTTCACATAGCTGCCTACTATGGTCCCAGTAATTAAATCTTTGTGATTCCAGCCCTTCACATAGCTGCCTACTATGGCCCCAGTAATTAAATCTAATTAAATCTTTGTGATTCCAGCCCTTCACATAGCTGCCTACTATGGCCAGGCTCTACTGATTGACTTGCTGATCAAGAATAATGCTGTGGTAGATGCTACAGACTACTTGGGGTTAACTCCCTTACATCTGGCTTGTCAGAGAGGCTACCAAAATGTTATGGTTAGTTTTGTGTGAATTCCAGTTGAGGTTTTTTAAGTTCTCTTTGATAGATTCAGCTTATATAATTTTAAACTGTCTCAACTGTCAGTATTGTTAGCACCTGCTTTTGTCTCAGGCTCCAATAGCAGTAAACTTGTGATGATACTGACATAGGTGGTGGGGGCTTTAAGTATGGCAACTAATTACTTTATCTTGTGTATTCCATATTTATTTTGTATTTAGAATACTGCGATCACTTGTAAATAATAAATTACCCTAAAATATTGACTTTTATTTTTGTATCAACTGTGATTTTGTTTTTAAATCTAACAAGTTGAGATTTTGACATTTCAATTCCCAGTTGCTCCTCCTGCACTTTGGAGCAGACGTGATGATGACAGACAACGAAGGGAACTCAGCGCTTCACCTCAGCTGTGCTAATGGACATGAGGATGTGAGTTGTGTACTGTAGAGATTTTGTTTACGCAAACCCCTCCCTTATATTGTGTGTTACCTTTGTTTACTCAAACCTCTCCCTTATATTGAGTGTGTTGAGGATGTGAGTTGTGTACTCAAACCTCTCCCTTATATTGTGTGTGTGTTGAGGATGTGAGTTGTGTACTGTAGAGACTTTGTTACTCTCCCTCTTATTGAATTCACATAAGTAAATGAAATGCTTTTTAGTATTAAACTTTTGCAGTTTTGTATGATACATTTGACAGTTCTATTGTTAAACATTTAATTTTTACTTCCCAGTGTGTGAAGGCTCTGGTTTTTTATGATGCTAACCTAAGGAGACTTAACATAAACGCCCAGAATGAGGTTGGAGACACGCCCCTGCATTTGGCTGCCAAATGGGGATTTGGTAAGTCCTGGTTTTTGGATTTACTTTGATTTCAGTAAAGGGACGTTATACAGATTAGGACTCATGTCAACATGTTTATGTTGTTGTTTTTTTTTTTATGTTTTTTTACCATTGCAAGAAACATTTAGAATTATAGTTGCCCCTAGTATGATAAGTTGTATCTAACCAGCCCATTTAATGTATCATAAAGCAACTATATTTAGAATTTATACCACATCCACCTGTCCTGACAAAGTATAACAGACAGACACTGATGATGAATCAGCCCTTATGAAATCTATTCAGTTGGTCATCAACTGAGGCATTCCTTTTTGGGATTGTTCCTTAGTTTGGTAAAAACCTTGCTAAAAGTAAAGTAATGAAAAAGGCTGTTTATAAACAATACACGACAATTTGAAGTGATGACATAATTGAGTTTCAGCTGAATAACTTTGGCCATTATCACAGCTAAAACAGCATGCTTTTGTTAAAATTGATCTGGCCTGGTCCTAGCTTTGAAACACACCCTGTGACAACTGTTAGCATTGAATCTGAAGTCAGCCTTGATTAAGGGGTTAATCAATACAGAACTGCTTAGTTCCCAGAACTGGCAAGTAAATGACTGGCCTTACAACTAACCAGCCTAAATATTAGTATGATTATGTCATCAAATTTCACATTTTTTAAATGTTTAACTTTAGTATAGTTGAAACTACAAATTTACTTGATTTGTTATGGTTTTTAATAGAATTTTTTTACTATTGAATTTTCAAGAAAACATCGTGAGGACTCTGTTAGAGAATGGTGCTGACTCAACTGTCTGTAACAGGAAAAGGCAGACTGCTATTTCCTTGGCCCAGAATGTCAAAGTTCAAAGGTGGCTGCAAGTCGCTGCTGAGGGCGTAGACTTTCTGGTTTTTAGGCAGCAGGTAGCCTTTGTCTCACACCACTTTCCTCTGTTAGATTCATTGTGCTGATTTTTGAATCATTTCTCTGTCTACTCAACCCTAATGTAATAACTCTCTTACATTAATATTTACCTTAAGGCTTAAATATTAATATTGGCCTTACCAGCAACTCATATCTTGGAAGAGAATGGAAAAATAATAAAATAGCGGAAGATTTTGAATATTGTTTCATCATTGTTTCTGGTGTCCAACTTACAGCTGGCCAAGTCTCCAACATCCCCACGCTCCCGGTCATCTTCCATATCCTCCAACACACCGTCCACCTCACGCTATTCTGGTCAGCGACCTGGTGACCTGCATGTGTATGAACCAGAACATTCATCCTATCATGTCCAGTCCGTCTCACTAGAGGACCCAGCGGAGGCAGACAAAAGACGGAAAAAGGAGAAGTTGTTTAAAGCCATCATAGAGGGAGATATTCAGCTAGTAAGTCTAGCTGGTTATAGCTGTAATATAAGGAGATATTCAGCTAGTAAGTCCAGCTGGTTATAGCTGTAATATAGGGAGATATTCAGCTAGTAAGTCTAGCTGGTTATAGCTGTAATATAAGGAGATATTCAGCTAGTAAGTCTAGCTGGTTATAGCTGTAATATAGGGAGCTATTCAGCTAGTAAGTCTAGCTGGTTATAGATGTAATATAGGGAGATATTCAGCTAGTAAGTCTAGCTGGTTATAGCTGTAATATAGGGAGATATTCAGCTAGTAAGTCTAGCTGGTTATAGCTGTAAAAAATGGAGATATTCAGCTAGTAAGTCTAGTTGGTTATAGCTGTAATACAGGGAGATATTCAGCTAGTAAGTCTAGCTGGTTATAGCTGTAATACAGGGAGATATGCAGCTAGTAAGTCTAGCTGGTTATAGCTGTAATATAGGGAGATATTCAGCTAGTAAGTCTAGCTGGTTATAGCTGTAATGTAGGGAGATATTCAGCTAGTAAGTCTAGCTAGTTATAGCTGTAATACAGGGAGATATTCAGCTAGTAAGTCTAGCTGGTTATAGCTGTAATATAGGGAGATATTCAGCTAGTAAGTTTAGCTGGTTATAGAGATTACAGTGGGAAAGTTGAATATCCCGCTGTAAGTCTAGCTGTAATCAAGTGTTGCTTTACATTCTTACTCAGTATTTTCCAAGAATTTATAATGAGACTGCATTAACTCCTGGCACCAGATACTTCCCCAGCAAACCTAAATCAGATGGAAATGTTTTAAACGATAAATCTACTTTGATAATGGGGTTCAGGATATATATCGCTTCCTTAAAGTGTATTATGTCAATTGTTTTACAGGTGAAATTTTATTTTGGTTTGGAGGATGTGGCTTACAACCCCAACAATGAGGAAGAGGATGATGAATCTCTCCCTCCTCCCTCCTCCTCCACCTTGGCAGACATGTGTCACCCCCTCTGTCAGTGTGACAAATGTACAGGTATTCAGAAGGTCAGCTTCAGTTTCTATGTTTGTTTCAATTATAGACACATTTGATTATCTTAGTCACCAAGCCTGTTGCAAATTTTTATTGTAGCTTTCTGTGCTTTGTCTTTATTGATTAACTCAAAAGAGCATTAAATGAAAAAAGCAGTAACTAAAAAGAACAGTTACATATCAGTAGCTAAAAAGAGCATCCCCCCCCCCCCCCAACAGGTGTCTCGCAAGTCGAGGGAGCAGCTGAGTGTCAACCTGAAGACGTCCACGGGCTACTGCCCCATCCACATGTCAGTGCTACATGGGCACTCAGACATCGTAGCCCTGCTGATATCACTCAACGCTGACATCTGTGTACAGAACCACAAGGGGCTCTCACCTCTACACCTGGCCTGTTGTACCAGGAACAGCTTGGTAAGGAAATAAAACTTTATACAGTATTTGCAGCGCAACTTTTTTCATAGTTTTTTTTTAAGCTTAGGGCGTTATCTAGGTTAAGGAAAAAAATTTGATAAAATTGTTAATTTTCCTTAAAGTACTATTAGCCCTTTTAAAAAAAAACCTTAGAGACCAAATAAAACCAAGGCTTGTTAAAACATTAATAACAAAACTTTAATCTGCTTTCTACACCATATAAAAATCTAAGAATCGAAGTCTATTCTAACTCGTCTACCACAAATACACACCCTAACTCTAACTTGTTGGAATGTAAATATTTTTAGTAACACCTAAAAATCTTTTTTTTTTTACATTTGAATTGTTTTTCTGTTTCATTTTGCCACCCAAATAAATTTTCTTTGCTAGACTTAGATATCTCAATAACATTTTGTTGGTGTTTTGTCAAAAGTAATTTTGTGTTGTAGATTACAGACATGCTGGTGAAGGCCGGAGCTAAAGTTGATGTCCAGGAGATGAATGGGGACACACCCCTGTTGATTGCTGCCAGTAATGGTTTTCTCAATGGGGTACAGATTCTTGTCAAGGTGGGTTCTTCCTACTGCTTAACTCTTGTCAATATCATCTCATCATTGTTATCTCCCTTTTTCTAGTCAGCTCTCCATCGCTACTAGGGTGCAAACAACTCACAGAAACAACACTTGTTAAAAATACACTTTGGTGGGAACATGTCCATTGTTGATCTTTTACATTCAATATTTCATGGTAACAATTAATAGACTTATTTTTGTACAGAGTTTTCTGTTATAGAAACAATTCTTTCGAGTCCAATGCTAGTTTGAATGTAACAAATCATAAAGTTGATACAGAAACAATTCTTTCCAGTCTGGCGCTAGTTTGAATGTAACAATTCATAAAGTTGATATAGAAATAATTCCTTCCAGTCTGGTGCCAGTTTGAATGTAACAAACCATAAAGGGAACACAGCCTTACACGAGGCAGTCAAGCGTGACCAGGGTGACACTGTGACCATTCTGCTACATGCTGGAGCTGACACCAGAATTGTCAACAAGCAAGGGAAACTACCCATAGATTTGACTGATGTATGTTCACATTTCAAACTATTGTTTTTTTTTATTTTTAAAATATTTTTATTGTAGGATATTTTGCTAAGGTGCTACACAAAAAAAATATTTTAAAATATCAATGTTGATTATGAGAGAGTTAATATTTTGCTAAGGTGCTACACAAAAAAATTATTTTTAAAATATCAATGTTGATTATGAGAGAGTTAATGACTTGACTCATTAGGACCCAGCCCTGCATGCCTTGATTGAGACAGCCACGTTCAAGCTCAATGAGACAAAATCACAGAACAGCAACATCAACAACCAGCAGAACAACGCCTTAGGTAATACAGCATTCAAGGGGTCCCTACAATTATGTGAACTGTGTAGTTTTTTCTTCTATTGTATGGACATTATCAGAGATAGTGAATATTTCTTATGAGATCTTACTACTTTCAATCTTCTTCTTCTTCTTCTTCGTTCTTAATTATTAGTGTTGAAGGGGATCGAGATTTATCTGCCAGTGGGTTTGAACTCGAGACTTTGTTTGAATTTATCAACCATGAGCTTTTTTGCCGACTCGAACACGCTTTCAACACAATTAAGCGTTACGTGTCAACTGGTTATGCGCCATTAAGGCCATTGACTCCGATTTCAGCCTGCTTTTCTTTTTGGATTTGTTTCCATAGCCTTTGTCCAACCAAGAACAAACTACAAGGCAGCAGTTGTTTAATTTTGGAGTTGTCTCTCCTAGAAGAGTGGCTGTCCCCAGCTAACGAGCCTCATCTGCCCGAGGGTTCGAACTCGAGACTTTTCGGTTTAGCAACCATGAGCTTTACCGACTCGACCACGCCGACCCCTTTCAATCAAAAAATATTTTATTATAATTTTCACTTAACAGCTGTAAAGATATAGCAACATAAATAAATAATATGTGTTTGTTAGTCTCAAAAATCAAGTTAAATGGTTAATAACTAATTATGTCTAAGTTCATAATTGTTCAATATTTAAACTTTAATTAGTGTATTTAAATTTGTAACCCACCAACAAAATGTTTTGATGTTCCAGAAAATAAACACCAGATCAGCATTAAAGAGTTGTTTGCAGCATTTGAAGAAACTGACCTCCACACCCTGCAGCGACTGACCGCTTCCATCCGCTCGTTTGACCCTAAGGCCAGCCTACGCAGGACTGTCACGCGGGACAAGAGCTACCCCAAGCTGGACGTCATACGGCGCAGCCATTCCATTCTGTCTTTCAACCATGGGTCACTTAGGAAAACTAAGTCAGTGGACAAGGCTGACCCCTTGTATATCTACTCACTGTTTCAGTCTCAAAGTTTGGACCAGATCTCCAACTCAGGTTCTGCTAGTGATGGCAATCTTACTCCAATGGGAGATAATTCAAAGTTTCAAACTTTTTCAAGTGAGTTACCAGACCTGTTTTCTCATCAGATGGAAATGAATGAAAAGGAGAATTTTTTACAAACTTGTACTAAGTTGTCCTGTGAAAATTCACTTTCCAATAACCAAATGCCTTCGTTAATGGGAGATAACTCTCAAAATAAAGCAGTTGCTGAATCAGCTACTGAACCTGACCAACATAAACCCACTGCAAATTGTAGGGATTTTGTTTGCAAGGGAGGTAATTCATCCAACAACTATAATTCCAACACAGTAGCTGAACCTGAGGCTAATGGGGACAATTCTGGCAGTGCAAATAACTTTTCTACTGGAGTTGCCAGTCATGAGAGAAGTCCTAGGCAAGTTAGAGAACATGAGGAGGTACCAGCTGGGCCATCAGCCGCTGCTGACCACTGCTCGGATGGAGATCTCTTGTGTGAAAATATTGGTGTTGGAGGCAGCAGGGATATTTCTAATGAACTAAGCAAATACAATGTGGAAGTCTCTGATTTTCAGGCTTCATTGAATATCAAAACTAATGCAGTTCATTGTGATGAAGAATTAGACAAAGGCAGGATAAAAGGGGAGTTTATTTTAGAAAGTGATCAAAAAAGTTTAATTCGTATTAGAGCATTAGCTAATGGCATTGTGGAGTCAATATTGAAAGCCAGCATTGCAGAGGTTTCTGGGTTAACACCAGACGCGGCAGTTGATTTGAATTCAAATAACAATTGTACCAAGTTTTTCCTCCAGCATTCTTGCACTGTGGAGGCTGACCCCACACCAGGTGCCGTGCCGAGTTCAGTGCCAGATGGGCAGGTGAAACCACAGACTTTCATGGAAACTTGTCACACCTGTCCATCCCACCTGCAAAAACAAGCATCATTGGAATCTGAAGTATTGGCCAATGGTGTTGAGGTTAGCGAGCAACAGCTCCACAATGATGTGGCCACTACACAGGCCATCAATGATGTGGCCACTACACAGAAGGCCAACAATGATGTGGCCACTACACAGGCCATCAATGATGTGGCCACTACACAGGCCATGAATGATGTGGCCACTACACAGAAGGCCAACAATGATGTGGCCACTACACAGGCCAACAATGATGTGGCCACTACACAGGCCAACAATGATGTGGCCACTACACAAAAGGCCAACAATGATGTGGTCACTACACAAAAGGCCAACAATGATGTGGTCACTATACAGAAGGCCAACAATGATGTGGCCACTACACAAAAGGCCAACGATGATGTAGCTAAAATCATTTGTGACCCGGAATCATTTTTTGATGATTCTGACCCAGATACAAGTCAGAGTGATGAGGCTCACAGCCATGTTGAAAGCTAAAGGAACTCTTCTGTGTAGAAGAACACAAGTTCTGTTGTTTAATCCCCAACAACACTGTGTTACTAACACATATCTTAAGCATTGTGTACACAGGGCAGTACTCTGTTTATACTGAAATATGTTGTAAATTATATCACTGTAGAGAGAGAGAGATGTATTCTCAAAAAGAATATACCTTATTTTTATAAAGCTAGTATCTGTTATCAAGATACCAATAAACCTTTGATCAATGTTATTTTACTTGTTTTTGTTTCATCGTAGTTATTTATAACAAGATTTAAATATTGCATTGGATATGTTAACACTCAGGTCACATAAATCAAACACCCTTGTCCCCAAACACCCAGGTCACATCACCCAAACAGCCAGGTCACCCAAACACCCAGGTCACATCACCCAAACACCCAGGTCACCCAAACACCAAGGCACCCAAACACCCAGGTCACCCAAACACCCCAGTCACCCAAACACCCAGGTCACCCAAACACCCAGGTCACCCAAACACCCAGGTCACATCACCCAAACACCCAGGTCACCCAAACACCCAGGTCACCCAAACACCCAGGTCACCCAAACACCCAGGTCACATCACCCAAACACCCAGGGCACCCAAACACCCAGGTCACCCAAACATCCAGGTCACATCACCCAAACACCCAGGTCACCCAAACACCCCAGTCACCCAAACATCCAGGTCACCCAAACATCCAGGTCACCCAAACACCCAGGTCACCCAAACACCCAGGTCACCCAAACATCCAGGTCACCCAAACACCCAGGTCACCCAAACACCCAGGTCACATCACCCAAGCACCAAGGTCACCCAAACACCCAGGTCACCCAAACACCCAGGTCACCCAAACACCCAGGTCACATCACCCAAACACCCAGGTCACCCAAACACCAAGGTCACATCACCCAAACACCCAGGTCACCCAAACACCCAGGTCACATCACCCAAACACCCAGGTCACAACACCCAAACACCCAGGTCACCCAAACACCCAGGTCACCCAAACACCAAGGTCACATCACCCAAACACCC
Organism: Physella acuta; assembly: GCF_028476545.2. Taxonomy (NCBI): domain Eukaryota; kingdom Metazoa; phylum Mollusca; class Gastropoda; family Physidae; genus Physella; species Physella acuta. The sequence continues at coordinate 456,884 of NW_026731720.1, read as the reverse complement.
AGGTCACCCAAACACCCAGGTCACATCACCCAAACACCCACATCACCCAAACACCCAGGTCACCCAAACATCCAGGTCACATCACCCAAACACCCAGGTCACAACACCCAAACGCCCAGGTCACTCAAACACCTAGCTCACATTTTGCTACTGTAAATCAGATTGCAACTTTTTTTTCTTTGTGGTAAAACTATGCAACAATTTACATATTTAAAAAAAAAAATTCTGAATTTACTTTTTTGTATTCTGTTTTTAAAATCTTTCAATTTTTTAAAAATAAGTTTATGTTTTTTGGAAATATTTATTTATCAGTAATCGACTTAATATTTTTGTGATTTTTATTATGTTTTTGGACAAAGCATTAAAAAGGTAAAATATCAAAATTAATATAGAACCTGCCAAAAATGTGTTCTATTGCATCAATTCCCTTAACTGCTAGTGCAAAGGTCTAAATTTACCTACTTTGACTAAGAAAGTATTGGACTATTAATCAAAATTTCTTTATACTCGTTTACTACAAATAAATAATGTGGCACTAATTAATATGGTTGTGAGACAGTATAATTAATCAATTTACCTAAACTAATTATAATTTCATTTATAACTGAGGAATGGCAGAAATGTTGACGAAATGTTATGATAGACTTAATGTTTCTTGTGCCAGTGTTATGTTAAGATTTTATTTATCCAGAACTTAAACCTATACAAATAATGCTGGGCAATACATTTACTTTTATTTATATATATATATATATATATATATATATATATATATATATATATATATATATATATATATATATATATATATATATATATATATATATATAATGTATATATATATATATATATAATGTATATATATATATATATATAATGTATATATATATATATATTATATATATATATATATATTAATGTGAAATCACATTTTATTTCAGAATAATCTGATAAGAGTTAAGAATTTTGAAATTTAATGTTTAATACTGTTGATCAATCAGATGAAAGTGCTGTCCTTCGGCTAAATACAGAACTGGGGTTGCTGATCTTTGCAGAATTATTTTCAACAAAACACTATCCTATTGTTTGATTCTTGTGATACATGTTTACACTTTTTATATATCCAGTGCCTGAATGTTGTTTTATCATGTAAAGGAATGTTACTGTAATTTTAAATGAAGGTGAATGACTATAAAAATGTGATTTGTTTGTGTCAAAGGTAACACATTTGTGTTAGAATTTTAGTCAGATCCTGCCGAACCTGCTACACAGTCCAACAAAGAGTTAAAATAATGTATGGAAATAATGTGTCACTCCTGACCTACCTCTTTATTTTATTCTGGTATGGATTACATTGAGCTATACAGATGTACATGAATTAGTAAAAAAATTTACTTTTTGTTATTTATTAAGATGTTAATAATAACAGATGTACATGAATTAGTAAAAAAATTAACTTTTTGTTAATTATTAAGATGTTAATAATAGTTAATATCTGTATATTCTTTTGTAAAGAAACATGAAACCACCCGAAAAGAAATTGAATATTCCATAATTTTTAAAAAATTTCTATTGATTAACATTACAAAATCACAATTTTTATTATTTTACTTTTTGACAATTAATTTTTATGAGCAGTTTTTTTTTTAATTCAGATTTAAAAATATAAGTTGAAAACAAAAACTGTTATGTGGCTATTGCTAAAATCCTTGTTATTAAAAAAGTCATGCTGTATATAATTAAAATGCTATTTTAAAATTAAAATAATTGTTTTTACTTACTATGTAGCAAATATTGTAATCGTGCTGAAAAACACAAACGAAAAACAAACACAACACTCATAACATACACACAACTTAAATGCAAACATAAACGCATAGTGCTCACAGTTTAGCCCATGGTGCCAAATCGCACCCTATCCAAGCGCCGGTGGACGCGCCTGATTCAGTGAATGACTATAAAACCCCCAGCTTGTCCGCAAACGGAAACTTAGATTAATAATTAGTAAATAGTACGTTCAGTGTATAAGATAAATAAAAGGCAGTATTTAAAATATCCGTGTTTTACCTACCATATTGCACTTTATCAATTCATGCTTTTTTTTTCAGTACTTTAAATTTTAAAAATTTACAATAGAGTTTCATGACTAAAACCATTGCGCACCTAATGAACGTGATGACACGTCTATAACAGTGCGGAATAGTTGATTAAAAATTATAATTAGCAAACATGATGTTTAGTGAATAAAATAAATAAAATATAGCCTTTTATCAATCCATGCAAATTATAATATTCCAACAATAATGTCCTCTTACAATAATGTCCTCTGCAGATTTGTATTCACATTTAGCTAATTATATTATTCCAACAATAATTCCTTATTGGGGATTTTGCATTCACATTTTTGTATTAGCGTGAGTTAAGTTTATTTTTAAATTACCTCCCTTGGAAAAAAAACCAAAACAGTTTAATTAATTAATTAATTAGATCGACCCTACTATTATTAAAATGTACCCATTTTTTCTAGTAATCAAAACGAAAATGCTATTTTACATTGATCCATTTAATATGTTTTAGCAATTCGCGTGTATTTAATATTTTCTTTACGTTATGCAAAAGAGTAAAAACAGTGGCAACTATAAAATACATTTAAGTCGTTATATAAAAAAAACCTTCTCTATGATTAATAATAAGACACTGTGATGCAAGTGAAAAGCACGATTATGTGATATGTATACTTTTATGGTTCCAAAATCTATAGCGAGGACGGAATGACTGGCAGCGTCATTATATTATAGATTCGAGAAAGTTTAGGGGAGATCACTCCCGCTTTATTTTTTTGGTTACACAATTGATGAAAACAAATTAGTCCGTAATGCCGTAACATTCTTTATTTCGACTGTATATACTTCAGCTCTTTATATTATTAACTATCACGTTTGCGCACTTTTTGGGTCGGCGCATAACGCAGGCCGTTTAGAGAGGGAGAGGGGGGGGGGGGACAAAATCTGACAAAAAATATTTTTTTTTTGCACCTTGATAGACTAGTGGCTATGTAAAAACAAAAAAAAACTAATCGATTGTAGCAGTGATTGTTCTGCAGTAACTAAAACACACTGTTGCTTAGAGAGAAAAAAACAACATAAGTTGTAGTATGAAAACTAGGCAAATCTTTAAACCACTTCCATGACTTATTCAGTATTCTCTTCTTTAAATAGTATAATCGGGGTGCCGATAAAACTAATTAAAATAGTTTTTTTTCTAATCGAATTAAAACTAAAAACGACTAAGCTATAAGTAGAAATTAATTCCAAATTAATAGAATAAATAAAATAAAATAAACCGGGAGTGATCTCCCCTAAACTTTCTCGAATATTCTTATATAAAACAACAGGGGATGGGAACTCGAGCTATAGACATGATTTTTAATCCATTTTAAATGCTTAAAGTTTTAAAATAGAATAAAATCTCGTACACAAAAGAATTGCACACCAAGTGAACGTCAAATAAAAAAGTGCATAATAGTGCGCAATATTATTAGTACTTTAAAAATTTACATTAGTTTTTTTGAGAAATCGGAAGTAGCGTAAATTACTACATCCGTTCAACGGAAATTACTCACAAATTTGAGAGAAGGTAGAGAATTAGATCTTTTACTTACGTGTGAAATTTCATTTATCTATCTGAAATAGTACTCAAGTTATAGGCTTTTGAAAAATTCAAAGTAGAAAAAGTACCACTTCCGGTTATCGGAAATCGCTCAAAAGTTGATACGGATCTACGATTTTGATAAAATACTTATATATGAAATTTCATCAACCTAGCTGTAACGGTACTCAAGTAATCGTGTTTACACACACACACACACACAGACAGACACACAGACATACGGACAGGATTGCAAAGCCCAGTTTTTCAGAATGGATTACGCATAAAACCTCTCAATTTTGATAAATCTGGATTGATAGTTTTTGCCCGATTAAAATAAGTCCTCTATACTTCGGATGTGATGAAGGACTGAGGTGTAATACGGTGAAAATTGTTAAAATTTCAAGAGATTTTTTTGCACGATTACAATACTTTCTCTATACTTCGTATATACGAGAAAGTAAAAAGAACGCGGGAAACCATTACACATATCAAGTTTCCATGATTCATAATACTTATGTATGAAATTTCATCAACCTAGCTGTAACGGTACTCAAGTTATCGTGTTTACAGACACACTCACACACACACAAACACACATCCACACACACACAGACATACGGACAAGATGGCAAAACTGTTTTTCCGACACATTGAGCTGTAAAACGTCGAGATTTGTAAAAATCTCGAATTTATTTTTATTTATTTTTTATTAATTTTTTTTGCACGATTACAAGACTTTCTCTAAAACTTCGTATATACGAAAAAGTAAAAAATGCGAGTTGTAACACTTTAAAAGACACAACAAAAATACAGTTTCCTGTTTTAAACTAAAACTTTTATTACTTAATATTAAATTGTCTAGTTGCTTTTCAAACAACTTCTGGAATTGGATGTTTAATATAATGGTTAGTCACCGCAACCCATTAACGTGCACAAAATTTCACCCATGTCACACGAACATTTGTTGCAATCGGACATAAAGTAGTCCCCATCTTTATATATCTGTGGAGCGTAACCGTGAATTTCAATAATTTCAAACACAAACATTTTATACATTAAATATAAATAAATGTTGTTTGGGGCAAAGGTCAATACAACATAAATTTCCTTATAGTGACTGTAACGTCACAGACCTAACTAAATCACTATTTCAAGCGTCTTACAATTAGGTCAACCTGTAAACCGAACTTTTATACAAATATAAAACATCCACACTCGATAACAGCTATTAATAAATATAACGATTTAATTAAAATCTTACAACTTTTAATAACTACCACTTAAACATATTTACCGACACAAAAGAAGATATGAATATGGTCTTCACATATACAGGGAAGATAATTCAAAATATTCTTTGTTTGTTTACAACCGAGAATGGAGAATGCTGAGCTGTGGTTAATATCACATACGCTGTCTTTCAGCCAAAATTTACTCTATTCCAAACTATTTTTATTTTTAATTTCTCATATACAGAGTATATAAGTATTACTCAACGTCATACCAAGTTGGTATATGGGGAACAAAAAAAAACATAAAGACTAGGCAAAACGTGAAAAAAAACTTACGACTCCATTGACCTCGCATACCGGGTCGGGTAATCGAAGGCACGATATACGACGGCAATATACTTGTCCCACACCATCAGCTTCGTAACATTCACATGTGTTGCAATCGTCGGACGGTATGTCGCCTACCTTGTATATCTAGAACACAAATCTTTATGAACAGAGTTTCTTCCAGCCCCCCCCCCCCCCCAAGAAACTCTACCGCCCCCCCCCCCCCGAAAATTTAAAGTGCCCCCCCCCCCCCCCGGAGAAAAGAGTCTGGAAGAAACACTGTTTATGAAACAGTAATTTAAATATGTGCTTATGTATTCCTATAGCAAATTAAATCAACAACGGAATCGTTACTAACGTGCAGTCTTATTAATAAATTAACTGTAATATATTGAGCCTTGTGAATTCAGGGGAACTCACTCTTCTTGTATTAGTCTTATAATTATAATGTTTTGAGTGATGTCCCTTACATGTCATGTGGCTTCCGGTAGCTGTTCAATAATAAACCAGGTGCATACAAGATGGCGTTATCGTTCGTTGTGTTATAATAAAACCGCACAATCTATCACATTGGCGACAAGGATAAATCAATCCACTAAAAAGAGCACATGCTTACTTAAGAAGAAGCTTGCTAGAGCATATTTGCTAAGTATTTTTTAGGATAATGGCGCTGTATGGCCAGATAAAAGAATTTAATTCTAATGACGAAACCATTCATGATTATCTATAGATTGAGCTTTTACCTTGAAGCTAACGACGTGACGATAGAAGCCAAAAAGAGAGCTGTTTTATTAACAGTCATAGGGCCTTAACAATTTAGGCTATTAAAGGACTTATGCGCACCAGCTAGTCCAGCTACCAAGAGCTTTAACGAGCTGAGCAAACTGCTAACAGACCACCATGCGCCTGTACCATCAAAGTTTCTATGTAGAGCCAGATTTGACGGTAGGACTCGTCAAACAAACGAATCAATATCAGAATATGTTGCTGCTTTACGTCATGTAAGTGAATTTTGTGAATTCGAGGACACGCTGTCTGACAGACTATGTGAAAAGTTTGTGACAGGTGTAAACAGCCCTGATGTTCAAAGAAAGTTGCTTCTCGAGTCAGATCTAACATTGGAAAAAGCAATACAACGTGCAACTTCATTCCAGCAGTCATCCTATGCAACCAGATCTCTAGCACCCTCAGGGATCCATGCAGTAGACAGCAGGTTAGTCAACAAACACCAACCCCATCAGAGCAGTTCAACTTATGCTAAACAGCCTGCACGTTCAAATCCTAGATCTAAATCTAGTAATAATTATCAAAAATGTCATCGATGCAACGGTCCCCATGCATCTCATCGATGCAAGTTCAAGTCAGCAACTTGTTATAAGTGCAGTAAGCAAGGTCACATTGGCAAGGCCTGCTTTGCAAAGTCTTCGTCTGTTGCTTGATCTAGCCAGTCAGGACAGTACCGCAACCAAAGGCAGCACTATGTTAACTGTCACCAAGACAGCCTAACCCAACCAATGAACCACTCTACCAGTGAAAATGCTCAAACTGATCCGCAGCCGGATTTCAACCTGTTCTCTGTGAAATCAACAAGTCATTCTCCCATCAATGTACTAGCTTGTATCAACGGTAAGAGCATTATCTTCCAACTTGACACGGGAGCATCTCTAACCGTCATCACAAAGAAGGACTTTGACGCTGTCACAGGAGGATCAGTGCCTCTACAACCATGTCACAAGTGCCTAACAACATACACAGGTGACAATATTCCGGTAATAGGAGAGTGTATGGTTCATGTAAGCTATAATGGTCAAAGTGTTAAACTTCCTCTTCTTGTGGTTGAAGGAAACGGACCACCATTACTAGGTAGGAACTGGTTGGTTGATCTTAAGTTAGACTGGGGGAGTATATTTTCAGTGAACAAAGCAAGAGAATCTAGTTTTACTTCAATAGATAAAGTTGTATCTGAAAATGAAGGTGTCTTTGGTAGTTCAGGGTTACTAAATGATAGGACAGTGAAGATAAGCATTAAAGACACAAATCCAAGATACTGCAAAGCTAGAGTTCCACCTTATGCAATGAGGGATAAAATTGAAAATGAGCTAAGTAGATTAGAATCTAATGGCATCATAAAGAAGGTAGACTATTCCGATTGGGCAATGCCCATTGTGCCAGTGTTAAAGAAGGATGGTCCTGTAAGCATTTGTGGAGACTATAAAGCTACACTGAATAAGCAAATAGAGCTAAATAGGTACCCTATTCCTAACATTGAGGGAACTTCTTTGAATTTAGCAGGAGGAGACAAATTCACAGAATTAGACTTTAGTCATGCTTACACTCAACTAGAACTTCATCCAGATTCAAAAGTCTATACGACAACAAACACACATAAGGGACTCTACCAATATGAAAGACTATTTTTTTGGTATATCATCTAGCCCTGGAATTTTCCAGGCTGTCATGGACAGTATTTTTAAGGATATTCCAAATGTTTGTGTTTACTTTGACAACGTATACATAACTGGTAAGAAACACTTGATAAAGTCTTGAAAATAGTTGGTGAAAATGGTTTAAAGATAAACAAAGCTAAATGTCAATTCATGCTGACATATATTAGTTTTCTTGGTTATATTTTGAGCAAACAAGGTCTCAGACCTCAACCTGAGAAAACAAAAGCCATTAAAGAAGCACCCAAACCTGAAAATACCCAACAGCTAAGAGCTTTTTTGGGCTTGATAAATTTCTATGCGATAAACTATCACCACTGTACAAGCTGCTGCAGAAAAATGCAACTTGGCACTGGGGTAAACAACAAGATGCTGCTTTTAATGCAGCAAAAGAAGCTTTGTCTTCTGACACCTTGCTAACTCACTATGACCCAGGGAAAAGACTTATCTTAACATGTGATGCTTCACCAGACGGTGTAGGAGCAGTTTTATCCCACATAGATGAAAAGGGTGACAGACCCATTGCTTTTGCCAGTAGATCTTTGAACCAGGCTGAGAAAAATTATTCTCAGTTAGATAGGGAAGGCTTAGGCATCATTTTTGGTGTTAAGAAATTTCACAAGTTTCTGTTTGGTAGGGAGTTCACCATCTTTACAGATCATAAGCCATTGCTGGGTTTATTTGGGGAAAACAAACCCCTACCTGAGCATGCCTCACCAAGGGTTCAAAGGTGGGCTATCACACTAGCCGCATACAATTATGAATTGAAATACAAACCTGGATCTGAGAATAGTTGTTCAAGCTGTGCACACCATTCAAATCAACCAGCTACAGCACCTTTGCAAAACTGGGATTGGCCAATCGAACCATGGAAACTTATACATATAGATTTTGCAGGACCCTTCATGAACAAAATGTTCTGAATTGTTATTGATTCACATTCTAAGTGGTTAGAAGTTAAAATCATGAACACAATCACTGCAAGTGATACCATTATAGAACTAAAGGAAATATTTTCAACTCATGGGTTACCTGATCAAATTGTTTCAGATAATGGGCCTAGTTTCACTGCTCATGAGTTTAAACTGTTTTGTATAGCAAATGGTATTGAGCATATAACCACATCACCCTATCATCCTGCTGGGAATGGTTTGGCTGAAAGAGCGGTAGGCATATTCAAAACCGCTATGGTAAAAATTAGTACCGGTAACAAATTTTCTCTCAGGGAAAGAGTAAACAGGTTCTTAGCCAAATACCGCACAACTCCACATATAACAACAGGTGTTGCACCATGTGAATTGCTGTGTGGTAGGAAAATTAAAACTCACCTTGACCTACTACATCCAACTGTTCAAAGGTCTGTTTCCCAACATCAACATACACAAAAATTAAATCATGACAAAACATCCATTGAGAGAGAATTTGGAGTTAATGATAATGTGTATCTGAGAAATTATGGGAGAGGGGAAAAATGGATGCCAGGTCAAATTGTTCAATGTACAGGACCTGTGTCTTATAAAGTAAAAACAAATAATGGACTTATTGTCCGTAGACATGCAGACCAGTTAAAAATAACTTGTGCAGATAATAAGTGTGGATCTGTCAATCCCACCAGATCTGACCAGTTCACACCAACTCAGTTTGTTCCACAACCAAGGTCTGTTGATATGAGTGAACCAAGTATTCTAGAGTCAGAAAATGTAAATTCTGGAATTAATGATTTAGATCCTGGACTTCCTGAGCTAGAGAGTCCAGATGGTCAGAATCTTGAGTCACTGAATCAACAGCCACTGAGAAGGTCAAACAGGACAATCAAAGTCCCAGATAAGTTAGACCTTTGATTGTAAAGGTTAACAGGACTTTGACATCATTGTTTTGTATTTTAATTGTGTTTGTGGCATATTTTGCATTCGTTTGTAAGGATGTAATCTACCAAATGATTCAAATCATATAATGTTCATGTTGCAATATATTTGGTGATTTTAAGATACTGTCATTGTTCTCTTGAGAGCTGTGTTGTTGTTTACTAAGGGTAAAGGGATGTAATATATTGAGCCTTGTGAATTCAGGGGAACTCACTCTTCTTGTATTAGTCTTATAATTATAATGTTTTGAGTGATGTCCCTTACATGTCATGTGGCTTACACTATCTCTTCATATGCCGAGGTCACAGAAACAAGTGAACTCTACTTCACTTGCCCCATAGACCTCCAGGTTTGAAAGGGAAACTATACAAGATGGCGTTATCGTCCGTTGTGTTATAATAAAACCGCACAATCTATCACATTAACGTAAAAATTAAAGGTTCTTATTAAGTTATTCTGGTATGTCTTGTCTGATCTGGTATGTCTTATTTTGTCTATCTGGAATGTCTGGTCTGTCTGGTATGTCTTGTCTGGTGTGTCTTATTTTGTCTGTCTGGAATGTCTGGTCTGTCTGGTATGTCTTGTCTGGTGTGTCTTATTTTGTCTGTCTGGAATGTCTGGTCTGTTTGGAATGTCTGGTGTGTCTATCTAGTCAGTCTGGTCTGTCTGTTCAAGGCCATCAAATTTTGTTCCTAGAGAAAAATAAACATAACGGCTACACAATGCACAAAAAAATGACCTGTCCATTGTGTTCACACGTGACCTCAGGTTTTGGAGTGCACGGCTTTATGTCACATTTTAGATTAGGCCCAACACAGTGGCACTGGTTGCACTCGTTGAACTGTACTTGGGATCCTTTCTTGTATTTCTAGAAAACAGATTCAGCTTTATGAAACAGTGATCTCAATCTTTGTTTATACACGGCACAATATTGATACATGCATATAAAATAAATGATCAACAAATAGTTGATAAATTGGTCAGTGATATGGCTACCACTTATAACTTTGCATTGAAACCCTTCATATATAATTTTGATGTCATTTGTGATATTTTTTTTTTGAAAACCATGCCAAAGTAAGATTTTCAAGAGGTTGTTTCTGTCTAGGCTATCAAAAGCATTTTCAAAATTAAAAAAAAATAATTCGTATGCAGGCTAACTAGTGTAGTTACAAAAACAACATATTTCAAGCTGTAATGTGTAACTAGGGTAAAGTTAGTAACACCACAATTAACAACAGCATAGTTGCAGTCTGTTTTTATTTTTTTCCCGCTTTTCAATAAAATTAAACTTTTACATTTAGTATAATTCACATATATTTCTCAACAGAAGTACATATCTTTAATTTCTACACATATTGCTGAAGATACTGATCTCATGGCCTCGGGAAAACTTTGAGAGAAAAACAGAGAGAGAGAGAGAGAAAGAGAGAGCGCGCACATGGGCTTTTATAAATTAGGAGGCGTTGTACTAAATAACTATTAAATATCAGTGTTAAAAATAACTTTACAATGCCTTATTTAAAAGTAAATGCCCGTGTCATTGAAACAGCTTAGCATAAGTTTTAAAGGAATTTTTCTTTGATCCAGATGTTTTCTTCTTTTATTTTCGCGTGTTGTCAAAGAACCGGGGAAATAAAAAGTATAAAATCTTTACGCTGTTGCGTTCGTGTAATCATTGAGCGGTCAAACGGGTAAATTATGTTACCCCTTAATGTGGCATTTCATAGAATCTCATCGGTCTAGTTTATGTCAGTTTTCGGTCTCTTTATACACGATCATCGAGATGACAATAGATTTTACACTGGATTGAATTTTAGTTTAAAAAAATGTCCTTGGATATTGGCCAAACAAATACCCGGTCTATTTAAAGTGTGGGGAACAGATATCCCATGTACTAATGCCCGCTTTTAAAAAAATAACCAATAACATGACTACACGAACTGACCTTTCCATTGAGTTCACATTTGTCTTCCGGTATTTCCTTGCACGGCTTCAAATCACATTGTATATTAGGCCCAACACAGAGGCAATTGTTACAATCGTTGAACGGAATAAGGTCTCCTTTGTTGTATGTCTTTTTAAAAAAATATAAAAACCTTTCTAATAAGCTTTTAAGTGCATTTAAAATAAGAAAATAAAACAAAGGTTTTCTTTTTTTTTTAACTTTGTCCTTCATGAGATCTCTTACATATTTTAGCGATTAATACCCTTCACTCATTCAACCCAGCTCTATGATTGTAAACATTCGACGTGAACCAGTCCACCAGACTGTTACGGTGATAGCGTCTAGATAGTTATCTCCCCTTCTATTATTTAATAAAGTATATCGAGTGATTACTAGTATTTAATCGTGTTCAGTCTCCTTAGTTTCGAAACCGTTTCATTAATTCGTAATGACTAATTTAGCATCAAATTAATATTTTTAAAAATTATTCATGTATTGAAGAACACGAAGATATCTGTGTAATAGATTAGGAATACAACGGAGACAGAAGCCATCATTATGAAGCCATCTTTATTTGGTAAACGGAAGAGAGAGAGAGAGAACGGAAGTGACGAGAGACAACTATATATAAACATGTAAGGAACATCACTCAAGATAACAGTATAAATATAATAACAATACAAGAAGAGTGAGTTCCCTTGACTTCACAAGTCTCACTATATTACATCCCTTTACCCTTAGTAAACACAACACATCTCTCAATAGAACAATTGACAGTATCCTAAAATCATCAATTATATTGTAACATGAACATTATGGTAGATTACATCCTTACAAACAATGCACAATATGTTACAACATAATCAAGATACAAAACAATGATGTCAAAGTCCTTTTGATCTTTAAAATCATAGGTCTAACTTATTTGGGACTTTGATTGTCCTGCTTGACCTTCTCAGTGGCTTTTGATTTGGTGACTCAAGATTCTGACCATATGGATTCTCTATCTCAGGAGGTCTAGGATCAAAATCATTAATTCCAGAATTTACATTTTCTGACCCCAGACTACTTGGTTCACTCATATCAACAGAACTTGGTTGTGGAACAAACTGAGTTGGTGTGAACTGATCAGATTTGGTGGGATTGATAGATTCACACTTATTATCTGCACAAGTTATTTTTAACTGGTCTGCATGTCTACGGACAATAAGTCCATCATTTGTTTTTACTTTATAAGACACAGGTCCTGTACATTGAACAATTTGACCTGGTATCCATTTTTCCTTTCTCCCATAATTTCTTAGATACACATTCTCATTAACACCAAATTCTCTTTCAATGCATGTCTTGTCATGATTTAATGGAACTATTTTTGAATTGGCATCTGGAAGTATTATGCTGTTATTCAGATCCTTGACTGACATAGATTTCTTTGATTGATCAATTTTCTCATGTAATCTGATAGTGCTTTCCTGGTAACCAAAAATACTGTTTACAAGTAATATCCTGGACCATATCAATTTGCAACTGTGATCCAGTATTTGAAATGGGTGTATTAAATGGCAAAAATCTTTTTTTTTTCTTTTGATGTTACCCTTTTAGTTTCTGGAAGTGCTAATGATGTTAGCAAAGTTGTTTGATGATCACATTCCTTCTTACTAATGTATTTGAAATTGCCATATCACCATAATCATTTATTAAGTTACAAATACTTTGTTTAGGCAACTCTGACTGATAATGGACTGCATCTTCTCCATCTTTTATATTATCTTCACAAAGGTTTTTATTTCTTATTTAATATGGCCTTAAGTCATCATTCACAGACTCTTCAGGCCAACCATTCTTACAGTACTCATATACTTTTATTAAGCACTTATCTTTTTGTGTTTCTCTTTTAATATCATTCACATCTATATTGGAGTTATCCATGATAGTGAAGAGAACAAATACATCTTCTGGTACATAGCTAAGGCTTTGGTTTTTTAAAGGTAATCTACTAAGACTATCTGCACTATTTTCAGATCCAGGTTTGTATTTCAATTCATAATTGTATGCAGTTAGTGTGATAGCCCATCTTTGAATTCTTGGTGAGGCATACTCAGGTAGGGTTATGTTTTCTCTAAATAAACCTAGCAATGGTTTATGATCTGTAAAGATGGTGAACTTCCAACCAAACAGAAACTTATGAAATTTCTTAACACCAAAAATGATGCCTAAGCCTTCCCTATCTAACTGAGAATAATTTTTCTCAGCCTGGTTCAAAGATCTACTGGCAAAAGCAATGGGTCTGTCACCCTTTTCCTCCATGTGGGACGAGACTGCTCCTACACCATCTGGTGAAGCATCACATGTTAATATAAGTCTTTTCCCTGGGTCATAGTGAGTTAGTAAGGTGTCAGAAGACAAAACTTCTTTTGCTGTATTAAAAGCAGCTTCTTGTTGTTTACCCCAGTGCCAAGTTGCATTTTTCTGTAGCAGCTTGTACAGTGGTGATAGTTTACCAGACAGATTCCCTATGAACTTTGCATAGTAATTTATCAAGCCCAAAAAAGCTCTTAGTTGTTGGGTATTTTCAGGCTTGGGTGCTTCTTTAATGGCTTTTGTTTTCTCAGGTTGAGGTCTGAGACCTTGCTTGCTTAATATATAACCAAGAAAACTAATTTCTGTCAGCATGAATTGACATTTATCTTTGTTTATCTTTAACCCTTTTTCACCAACTATTTTCAAGACTTTATCAAGTGTTTTAAGATGTTCAGTGTCATTCTTACCATTTATGTACACATTGTCAAAGTAAACACAAACATTTGGAATATCCTTAAAAATACTGTCCATGACAGCCTGGAAAATTCCAGGGCTAGATGATATACCAAAACATAGTCTTTCATATTGGTAGAGTCCTTTATGTGTGTTTATTGTCGTATAGACTTTTGAATCTGGATGCAGTTCTAGTTGAGTGTAAGCATGACTAAAGTCTAATTCAGTGAATTTGTCTCCTCCTGCCAAATTCAAAGAAATTTCCTCAATGTTAGGAATAGGGTACCTATTTAGCTCTATTTGCTTATTCAGTGTAGCTTTATAGTTTCCACAAATTCTTACAGAACCATCCTTCTTTAACACTGGCACAATGGGCGTTGCCCAGTCGGAATAGTCTACCTTCTTTATGATGCCATTAGATTCCAATCTACTTAGCTCATTTTCAATTTTATTCCTCATTGCATAAGGTGGAACTCTAGCTTTGCAGTATCTTGGATTTGTGTCTTTAATGCTTATCTTCACTGTTCTATCATTTAGTAATCCAGGATTACCAAAAACACCTTTATTTTCAGATATAACTTTATCTATTGAAGTAAGACTAGATTCTCTTGTTTTGTTCAATGAAAATATACTCTCCCAATTTAACTTAAGATCAACTAACCAGTTCCTACCTAGTAATGGTGGTCCATTTCCTTCAACCACAAGAAGAGGAAGTTTAACACTTTGACCATTATAACTTACATGAACCATACACTCTCCTATTATCGGAACATTGTCACCAGTGTATGTTGTTAGACACTTGTGACATGGTTGTAGAGGCACTGATCCTCCTGTGACAGCGTCAAAGTCCTTCTTTGTGATGACTGTTAGAGATGCTCCAGTGTCAAGTTGGAAGCTGATGCTCTTACCGTTGATATAAACTAGTACATTGATGGGAGCATGACTTATTGATTTCACAGAGAACAGGTTGAAATCCGGCTGCGAATCAGTTTGAGCATTTTCACAGGTAGAGTGGTTCATTGGTTGGGTTAGGTAGTCTTGGTGAGAGTTAACATAGTGCTGCCTTTGGTTGCGGTACTGTCTTGACTGGCTAGATTTAGCAACAGACGAAGACTTTGCAAAGCAGGCCTTGGCAATGTGACCTTGCTTTCTGCACTTATAACAAGTTGCTAACTTGAACTTGCATCGATGAGATGCATGGGGACCTTTGCATCGATGACATTTTTGATAATTATTACTAGATTTAGATCTAGGATTTGAACGTGCAGGCTGTTTAGCATAAGTTGAACTGCTCTGATGGGGTTGGTGTTTGTTGACTAACCTGCTGTTTACTGCATGGATCTCTGAAGACGTTAGAGATCTCGCCGCCTCGGATGACTGCTGGAATGAAGTTGCAAGTTGTATTGCTTTTTCCAATGTGAGATCTGACTCGAGAAGCAACTTTCTTTGAACATCAGGGCTGTTTACACCTGTCACAAACTTTTCACATAGTCTGTCAGACAGCGTGTCTCCGAATTCACAAAATTCACTTAGATGACGTAAAGCAGCAACATATACTGATATTGACTCGTTTGGTTGACGAGTCCTACCGTCAAATCTAGCTCTACATAGAAACTTTGATGGGGTAGGCGCATGGTGGTCTGTTAGCAATTTGCTCAGCTCGTTAAAGCTCTTGGTAGTTAGACTAGCTGGTACGCATAAGTCTTTTAGTAACCTAAATTGTTGAGGCCCTATGACTGTTAACAAAACAGCTCTCTTTTTGGCTTCTATCGTCACGTCGTTTGCTTCAAGGTAAAAGCTTAACCTATCTAGATAATCATGGATGGTTTCATCATTCGAATCAAATTCTTTTATTTGGCCATACAGCGCCATTTTCCTAGAAATACTTAGCCAATATGCTCTAGCAAACCTCTTTTTGAGTAAGTAGGTGCTCTTTCTAGTGGATCATTTATCCTCGTCGCCAATGTAATAGATTAGGAATACAACGGAGACAGAAGCCATCATTATGAAGCCATCTTTATTTGGTAAACGGAAGAGAGAGAGAACGGAAGTGACGAGAGACAACTATATATAAACATGTAAGGGACATCACTCAAGATAACAGTATAAATATAATAACAATACAAGAAGAGTGAGTTCCCTTGACGTCACAAGTCTCACTATATTACAATCTGGGTAATTTGAAAGCAATTGCTGCATTAGAATTAGGTAACCATTGAACTACAAGATTTGACACAAACCTGCAAACGAACTAAGTAAAAGCTTGTAGTGAAACAAACAATCAAAACTTTTTGGCAACAAGATTTTAAATTCACAGAAAAAAGTAAAATAAAACTAATCTGCTTTCTTTCATAAAACCTTTTGTTGCTCATATTTTAGCGACCAAAGCTTTTATGTAAGAAAGCATATTAGTTTTACTTTCTTATTTTTTGTGAATTCAAAAGCTTGTTGCTAAAAATGCTTTTTACATTTGATTTATTGAAGGAATTAATTGTAATTCATTTTTAATTTTAAATCATTAAAAAGCTTGTTCATTCAAAAGTTTTACTCTTTTTTATTTTTAAATTGTCTTTGTTGCTTGTGTACGCATAAACAGTAATAGCATGGTGTTAATTTTTTACTTTCTCGTACACAGAGTATAATGAAACTTTGTAACTGTGATGAATAATAAACAGATATTTTGACAGTTTTAGATCGCCCTACTTTATCGTGTACGGAATATAAAGGATGTGAATCGAATGTATCGTGCGAAAATTCTAAGTCGAGATTTAGTCAAATGTGTAGGGTCCTATGTTTTACAACCTTACGGAAACAAACAAACTTAGTTTCACAATCATTTCCGTGTGTGTTTGTATGTATATGGTGGAAAGGCTTTTGAACAGTTCTCAGATGGACAAAACATTGTTCATTTAATATTATTACACTTTTGTGGTGAAACAAAATGTTGAGCTTTACTATTTCAGTTAGGTTGACGAAATTTTTTAAATAGGTATCAGATTTTATCTTTGGATTACTTTAAAATTTTGAGTGACCTCCGATTTCCAAAAAAAAAAACAACACTTTACTCTATTTCTGGTGTCTATAATACTGATGACATGAGAACAACTTTAGTTTGGTGAACGTAAGTTTATATATAGGTATAAGATCTTATTCTCTTAATTCTTTCAAGTTTTGGTTGATGTCTTGTCACCAGAAGTAGTACTTAGAACTATTTACCTATTTCTAAAAAAAAAATCACATCTATCGGACCGATTCGTTTCAAACTTTTTACGTAGGTCAAGACTCGATGAAAACGAGTTACATAAGAATATACGAGAAAGTTTAGGGGATATAACTACCGCTTTAAATTCTATTTTTAATTAATTAAATCTAGTGATATGAAAAATGGTACATAGAACATCGTGATTGTGTCTGAGAAAAAGACTAGAGGGAAGGTCTTTAAGGCTTTTGAACAGTTCTCAGAGGGTCAAAACTTCTTTCATTTGTCATTGTGGCAAATGTGGGGCCAAACAAAATGTTAAGCTTTATCTATACACAGTATGCGAACATTTTATCAATTTTAAAAATAGAAAATAAAATCTTACAACACTGTCGTGAATGCAATTTTCAGCAACAGCACATCCAACGAACACAGCAACAACCACCGTGAACAGGTATTTCATTTTGCTTGTTTTGTCGAATTAAGAAATAGTGACGTGTCAATAACTTAATAAAACAACATTTTTATTATATATATATATATATATATATATATATATATATATATATATATATATATATATATATATATATATATATATATATGTTTTCTTTTAGTAACATTGTTCTATTTACTTATAGTCTAGACTCTAACTCAGTCGGCACAGATATTCAGTCAGACAATTTTCAATACATAGATCTTTAGAACGACTGCAATCAGGCACTGTAGTAATATATAATACATCTGCCTCTTGTGTAGACACTGGTGAGTATCGACGGTGTCCATGGGCGTAGTTTTAAAGAGGGGGACGCCGACAGTGTCCATAGGCGTAGCCACAAAAAGGGGATCGCCCTGGGTGTCGACGCTAGGGTCGTTACTGCACAAATCGACGAATGATACTGCAGTGGCGTAACAGTTTATTGGGGGGGGGGGGGGGGCAATTGACTTTACTTTGGGGGTAGAGGGAGCGGCAAATCCAGATAAAGCGCTATGCTACGAAGTAAACCAAATCTAGAGTTCTTTTTTTGAAAGAACAGAAGAGAACAGGAAAATAATACATCGCATAAAACATATATAGCCTAAATCAAAACAGTACAAAACAAAACAAAAAACACACTGCATACGATTATGTAATTCTTATAAAAAATACTTCCATTTCATTGTTATTTCATTATTAAACAGATATAAAAATCCTTTGTAATAAAAATGTTTTAAATGAATTGAAAACAAGAAAATACATCTTGTTTATTGCCCTTAAGATACATTATCCTTTTTAAAATAATAATTAAAAAATTAGTATTTTCACACAAAGAAATAAGTCCTAGTTTTAAAGTGTAGTCTGCAGCAGTTTTCGCTACAATTTCCACCCTACCTAACAGAATGGCCCAAAACAAACTCGCTTTTACCATATGCTATTTTACTGATCAGACAGAAATCTTAAAATCATCGATAATTATTTTTCTTTGATCCTATTATTCTAGGCAAGATGTTTTGCAATGACGGAAAAGTCCCTGATCTCTTAGAGAAGCGTAACTTTTAACTACAAAGAACTAGTTACGACATAACTTATTAACAAAATTGGCTGGAATAATCGTACATTACGCGTTAATATATCTAGTTTCTTTTCTAAATGTTAAAAGATGTATCTAATCTTCTACTCGAAAATCGAGTGTAAATCATTCTGATTTCAGTTAGAAATAAAGCGCCCCCCTCCCCCTCCATCTTGCAAAAAGTTCGAATACGGTTTTTGCTGGGGGTTTTATTTTACGGTTACTCAATTAAAGTAGAAAACAGTAAAAGTAGTATTTAACAGCTTTGCATAATTTAATACTGCGGCTTAAAAATGGGTGAGCTTTTCAACTTTTTTTGGATAAAGTATTTACTAATCCACGCCTTCACAAACAGAAGTGTTGGAGTGGCACCAATCGCAAATTGTATAGAGCAAACACTGTATTTCTAACGTTTTAATGGAATAGACATGTCTTTCCGACTTAACTGTATTTTATAACGCTATACCTGGACAACACAGCTACGCCTCTGTTTAAATCGTTTGTTTTAATGATATTGCGATATGAAAACATTCCATCAGTTTAATAATAGAAACAATATCCAGCATATGACTAATTTGGTAAAATATACAGTTTAATGTTGTTTTCATGAAAAATATGTTGCGGATTTAGAATAATCCCGGTCAGTAATTAAAATATCTTAATTGAAAAATTGATGTATCGGTGCACAGTCAAGTTAGGACTTAACGAGGAATTCGGAATTTAGACAAAACTGCAATAAGTGTTATGTTGTAGAAAGATAATCTGGGTTTCTAATCCTTAAAGTAATTATGAGAAATAAATTCATGTAATGAAATTAATTGTGTATCGGTGAACACAACAAACACACACTAACACAGGAGATTATTTTATAAGGAACAAAGTCATTTATTCGGGCTTTGTTCCTTGTCATTTCACCATCCGGGCTTTGTTCCTCGTCATTTCACTATCAGGGCTTTGTTCCTCGTCATTTCACTAGCCGGGCTTTGTTCCTCGTCATTTCACTAGCCGGGCTTTGTTCCTCGTCATTTCACTAGCCGGGCTTTGTTCCTCGTCATTTCACTAGCCGGGCTTTGTTCCTCGTCATTTCACTAGCCGGGCTTTGTTCCTCGTCATTTAGCCGCTCTTTGTTCCTCGTCATTTCACTAGCTGGGCTTTGTTCCTCGTCATTTAGCCGGGCTTTGTTCCTCGTCATTTAGCCAAGCTTTGTTCCTCGTCATTTCACTAGCCGGGCTTTGTTCCTCTTCATTTAGCCGGGCCTTGTTCCTCGTCATTTAGCAGGCGTTGTTCCTCGTTATTTCACTAGCCGGGCTTTGTTCCACGTCATTTAGCCGGGCTTTGTTCCTCGTCATTTCACTAGCCGGGTTTTGTTCCTCGTCATTTCACTAGCCGGGCTTTGTACCTCGTCATTTAGCCGGGCTTTGTTCCTCGTCATTTAGCCGGGCTTTGTTCCTCGTCATTTAGCCGGGCTTTGTTCCTCATCATTTAGCCGGGCTTTGTTCCTCGTCATTTAGCCGGGCTTTGTTCCTCGTCATTTAGCCGGGCTTTGTTCCTCGTCATTTAGCCGGGCTTTGTTCCCCGTCATTTCACTAGCCGGGTTTTGTTCCTCGTCATTTGACTAGCCGGGCTTTGTTCCTCGTCATTTCATTAGCCGGGCTTTGTTCCTCGTCATTTAGCCGGGCTTTGTTCCTTGTCATTTAGCCGGGCTTTGTTCCTCGTCATTTAGCCGGGCTTTGTTCCTCGTCATTTCACTAGCCGGACTTTGTTCCTCGTCATTTAGCCGGGCTTTGTTCCTTGTCTTTTAGCCGGGCTTTGTTCCTCGTCATTTAGCCGGGCTTTGTTCCTCGACATTTCACTGACTTTATTTCTGTGCCTTTTTTTCCGATAAAACTTTTCCTTTGTGACTTTTTTTCTGTGACTTTTTTTTCCTAGCAAAAACTGTGACTTTTTTCTGTGTTTTTTTTTCTGTGACTTTTTTCCTTTCACCGTATGGCGCATAACAATCTGACATGTAATACTTAATTTTTAGGAGGGAATCCCTTTCAACACTAAAATTAAGAACGAAGAAGAAGAAGAGTCTAATGTTACATTAAATAAGTTCCATTTCAAACGAACTCCATTGACTATAGGAAATGGAGCGCTGAATTCCTTAAGTATGACACCTTTTTTTTTAGTTTAATGCAAGCTCTTCTGATGCTGTTATTACCAGGGCTTTCACATTAGCTAAAGTTGCGATTTGTAACACAACAAAACAACAAAAATACAATTTCATGTTTCAAACTAAAACTTTTATTGCATGTTCAATTCGCTAGTTACTTTTCAAACAACATCTGGTACTTTGAGTCTTTGGTGTCTTCAAAACAAAACTTTAGAGTACACATAGCATAAATTCCGTTACACCAACATACGTTGCATTTGTTCATAAAGCTCTCCCCTTCCTTATATATCTGTGGAGCGTAACCAGCACATTCGTGAATTTCATTTCAATCACAAACATTTTATCCATATACAAATCTTGTATAAGGCAAAAGAGAATGCAAAAGAAATTTCCTTATAGTGACTCTAACGTCACAGACCTAACTAAATCACTATTTCAAGCGTCTTACATTTAGGTCTATCTGTAAAACGAACGTCTATAAAAAATATATAAAACATCCACACTGGATTACAGTTATTAATAAATGTTAAGATTTAATTAAAATCTTATAACTTTGAATAACTAGCACTTAAACATATTTAGCGCCACAAAAGAAGACAGGTATATGGTCTACACATATACAGGGGAGTTAATTCAAAATAGCCTTGGTTTGTTTACAATCGAGAATGGAGAATGGCTGAGCTGTGGATACTATCCCGTACACTGTCTTTAAGCCAAAATTTACTCTACTCCAAGAAATAAAATTATTGGTACGAGCCGACCCGTACCTGTTTTATTTTCTACTTTTCAGTAATTCATAATTTGTGAATTCGACAGTACCAATGCTGCCACTGAAAATATTTGCTTTAAAACACTATCAGATGGTCGTTAAGGACGATACCTGCCTCCTTTCCCCCTACCCCACCCACCCACCCACCCCCACTACCCCCCCCCCCCCCACCACCACCACCCTTCCCCTTGAAAGCTAACTCCTCTTAGTTACCTCCCCTAAGTTTAAAATAATTTCAAACTACCTTATCTGCCCCTAATAGCCGTCACTAAACCCGGCTCTACGATTGTAAACATTTAACGTGAACCACAGTTCACCAGACCATGTAGGGGTGGGGGTGGTAGGGAGCGCGCTTACAGCTTGGTGCTTTCTATCGTCTCCAAGAAGAGAATTATATATATATATAGATATTAACTTATTCAAATACAGAGTATAACAGACGTATCGCGATCGCGAAGATAAATTTTAATAATTGTGACAGTTTTCACCCTTTTACAACGCCCAACGTTATATCATTACATTATACGTAATATAAAGGATGTATTATGCAAAAATCGATATCGAGGTTTTGACAAATGTTGACAATTCGGACCTTTTGTGCCTCACACATATTGTGCCCGCATATTATAACAATGACAAAACTAATTCTAGTTTTTTTCGAGCTATAGCCAAATTGGTTTATAGGGAAAAAATAAACATAACGACTAGGCAAAACGCGAAAAAAAAACAACCTTACCACTCCATTGTGCTCACAACCCGGGTCGGGTATTTGCGGGCACGATACACGCAGGCAACCTACTTTCCCCTCCTGACAAGAACATTTGTGGCAATCGTCGGACGGTACAGGGCCGGTCTTGTATATCTAGAAAACAAATCTTTATCAAACAGTAATTTTAATATGTGCATATTGTCATTAATCATCAACAAAATAATAATTAACGCGCAGTCTTAATTTAAAAAGAAATAATTGTTCTTATTAAGTTATTCTGGTATGTCTTGTCTGATCTGGTATGTCTTATTTTGTCTGTCTCGAATGTCTGGTCTGTCTGGAATGTCTGGTGTGTCCATCTAGTCAGTCTGGTCTGTCTGGTATGTCTTGTCTGGTGTGTCTTATTTTGTCTGTCTGGAATGTCTGGTCTGTCTGGAATGTCTGGTGTGTCTATCTAGTCAGTCTGGTCTGTCTGTTCAAGGCCATCAAATTTTGTTCCTAGAGAAAAATAAACATAACGGCTACACAATGCACAAAAAAATGACCTGTCCATTGTGTTCACACGTGACCTCAGGTTTTGGAGTGGTGCACGGCTTTATGTCACATTTTAGACTAGGCCCAACACAGTGGCACTGGTTGCACTCGTTGAACTGTACTTGGGATCCTTTCTTGTATTTCTAGAAAACAGATTCAACTTTATGAAACGGTGGTCTCAATCTTTGTTTATACACAACACAATATTAATACATGCATATAAAATAAATGATCAACAAATAGTTGATAAATTGGTCAGTGATATGGCTACCACTTATAACTTTGCATTGAAACCCTTCATATATAATTTTGATGTCATTTGTGATATTTTTTTTTTGAAAACCATGCCAAAGTAAGATTTTCAAGAGGTTGTTTCTGTCTAGGCTATCCAAAGCTTTTTTAAAATTAAAAAAAATAATTCGTATGAAGGCTAACTAGTGTAGTTACAAAAACAACATATTTCGAGCTGTAATGTGTAACTAGGGTAAAGTTAGTAACACCACAATTAACAACAGCATAGTTGCAGTCTGTTTTTATTTTTTTTCCCGCTTTTCAATAAAATTAAACTTTTACATTTAGTATAATTCACATATATATCTCAACAGAAGTACATATCTTTATTTTCTACACATATTGCTGAAGATACTGATCTCATGGCCTCGGGAAAACTTTGAGAGAAAAACAGAGAGAGAGAGAGAGAGAAAGAGAGAGCGCGCACATGGGCTTTTATAAATTAGGAGGCGTTGTACTAAATAACTATTAAATATCAGTGTTAAAAATAACTTTACAATGCCTTATTTAAAAGTAAATGCCCGTGTCATTGAAACAGCTTAGCATAAGTTTTAAAGGAATTTTTCTTTGATCCAGATGTTTCCTTCTTTTATTTTCGCGTGTTGTCGAAGAACCGGGGAAATAAAAAGTTTAAAATCTTGACGCTGTTGCGTTCCTGTAATAATTGAGCGGTCAAACGGGTAAATTATGTTCCCCTTTAATGTGTCCTTTCATAGAATCGCATCGGTCTAGTTTATGTCAGTTTTCGGTCACTTTATACGCGATCATTGAGATGACAATAGATTTTACACTGGATTGAATTTTAGTTGGCCACTTTTTAAAAAAAAATTTCCTTGGATATTGGCCAAACAAATACCCGGTCTTATTCAGGTGTGAGGAACAGATATCCCATGTACTAATGCCCGCTTTTTAAAAAAATAAACAATAACATGACAACACGAACTGACCTTTCCATTGAGTTCACATTTGTCTTCCGGTATTTCCTTGCACGGCTTCAAATCACATTGTATATTAGGCCCAACACAGAGGCAATTGTTGCATTCGTTGAACGGAACAAGGTCTCCTTTATTGTATGTCTTTAAAAAAAATATAAAAACCTTTCTTATAAGCTTTTAAATACATTGAAAATAAGAATATAAAACATAGGTTTTCTTTTTTTTTAAACTTTGTCCTTCATGAGATCTCTTACATATTTTAGCGATGAATAGCCTTCACTCATTCAACCCAGCTATATGATTGTAAACATTCGAACCACAATCCACCAGACTGTTACGGTAATAGCGTCTAGATAGTTATCTCCCCTTCTATTATTTAATAAAGTATATCGAGTGATTAATAGTATTTAATCGTGTTCAGTCTCCTTAGTTTCTAAACCGTTTCATTAATTCGTAATTACTAATTTAACATCAAATTAATTTTTTAAAAATTATTCATGTATTGAAGAACACGAAGATATCTGGGAAATTTGAAAGCAATTGCTGCATTAGAATTAGGTCACCATTTAACTACAAGATTTGACACAAACCGCAAACGAACTAAGTAAAGGTTGTAGTAAAACAAACAATCAAAACTTTTTGGCAACAAGATTTTAAATTCACAGAAAAAAGTAAAATAAAACTAATCTGCTTTCTTTCATAAAACCTTTTGCTGCTCATTGCTCATATTTTAGCGACCAAAGCTTTTATGTAAGAAAGCATATTAGTTTTACTTTCTTATTTTTTGTGAATTCAAAAGCTTGTTGCTAAAAATGCTTTTTACATTTGATTTATTAAATAAAGCAATTGTAATTCATTTTTAATTATAAATCATTAAAAAGCTTGATCATTTAAAAGTTTTACTCTTGCTTTATTTTTAAATTGTCTGAGTTGTTTGTGTACGCATAAACAATTATAACATGGTGTTAATTTTTACTTTCTCGTATACAGAGTATAATGAAGCTTTGTAACTGTGGTGAATAATAAACAGATATTTTGACAGTTTTAGATCGCCGTACTTTATAGTGTACGGAATATAAAGGATGTGAATCGAATGTATCGTGCGAAAAGTCTAAATCGAGATTTTGTCAAATGTTTAGGGTCCTATGTTTTACAACCTTACGGAACCAAACAAACTTAGTTTCACAATAATTTCCGTGTGTGTTTGTATGTATATGGTGGAAAGGCTTTTGAACAGTTCTCAGATGGACAAAACATTGGTCATTTAATATTATTACACTTTTGTGGTGAAACAAAATGTTGAGCTTTATCTCTACACAGTAAACCCGAATGAATATTTTCTCAAATATGAAAAAGAAAATAAAATCTTACAACACGTTTGTGAGCGCAATTTTCAGCAACAGCACATCCAACGAACACAGCAACAACCACCGAGAACAGGTATTTCATATTGCTTGTTGTCGAATTAAGAAATAGTGACGTGTCAATAACTAAATAAGACAACATTTTGATTATATATATATATATATATATATATATATATATATATATATATATATATATATATATATATATGATTTCTTTTAGTAACATTGTTCTATTTACTTATAGTCTAGACTCAGTCGGCACAGATATTCCGTCAGACAATTTTCAATACATAGATCTTTAGAACGACTACAATCAGGTCCTGTAGTAATATATAATACATCTGCCTTTTGTGTAGACACTGGTGAGTATCGACGGTGTCCATAGGCGTATTTTAAAAGAGGGGGACGCCGACTGCCGACAGTGTCCATAGGCGTAGCTTTAAAGAAGGGACGCCCTAGGCGTCGACACTAGTCGACGTCTACTGCACAAGTCGACTATACTGTGGGGGTAGAGGGAGCGGCAAGTTCAGATAAAGCGCTATGCTACGAAGTAAACCAAGTCTAGAGTTCTTTTTTGAAAGATGTGACCTACTTAGGTCTTGTATTTTTTTAGTTTGACTTTTATTGCTCCACCATGAGTGACTGTGGTGCAACCACCAGGTAATTTTCCATAGTTCTAAGAAAGACATATACCCTAGTACTTTTCCGTCACGAGTGGTGGTGCAATACTTTTATACTTTCGATTGGTTGATTCGGACATCAGAGTTGTCCCAATTAATAGTCTTACGTTTTGAAGGTGACCTCCCATGTTGCCTCAGGTGTCAAATGATCTGCGCACACATTTCTGCAGGCAGTCGACCGCAGCAGTCCGTAGCAGCAAGTCAGACCAGACATCTTTGAGAGAGAAAGCCTTGAGTGTCGCTATTTTGTAGCCTATAGTTTCTAAGCAGCATTTTTTCCATTATTACTTGTGGTTTTAAGTAATATTTTGTGATTTAAGTAGTGTCGTATAAGCTGTGGTGATTTTCCTAAGTGCCATATCCTGTGATAGTGTTAAATAGTGTTTTTTCCTCAAATTGTAAGTTGGGTTTTGATATTCTACTCATTCATTTTATTCTGTATAAAGCTAGAGTCTTACCTTGAATTTGTACACATATTAAAAGTTATATATCGGATTAAATGTGTTGTTGGTATCAGGAGTTCATCGAGTGTATCCCCTAGATGTGAAGTACGTGTCCTCGTTAACTGTTGTGCTAGCTACCATTTATAGGGCTTTATGCCATCTGTGTATAACCATCTAAAAGAACCCGGGGACGTTCGCCAGCTATCTGGCTGATAGAGTGGTGTTCGTAATAAAGAGTAGAAGAGAACAGGAAAATAATACATCGTATAAAACATATATAGCCTAAATCAAAACAGTACAAAACATAACAAAAATCACACTTCTTACGATTATGTAATTCTTATAAAAGAAACTTTCATTTCGTTGTTATTTCATTATTAAACGGATATAAAAACCCTTCGTAATAAACATTTTTTTAATGAACTGGAAAAAAAAGAAAATACGCCTTGTTTATTGCCCGTAAGATGCATTGTCCTTTTTAAAACAATAATTTAAAGATTAGTATTTTCACAAAAAATAAGCCTAGTCTGAGCAGTGGCGGAACTAGAAAAAAAGGGCCACCCCGCAAAAAAAAATGTTTAGGCCCCCCCCCCTGTATATATATATATATATATATATATATATATATATATATATATATATATATATATATATATATATATATATAGGCTATATATATATATATATATATATATATATATATATATATATATATATATATATATATATATATATATGCATATATATACGCGAACATAAAGCACTTATTGCTGGCCTGTTCAGGGTTTGAAAAAAAGTTTTTTTTTAAAATTAAAACAAATTACAACATGTCATTATTGTCATGCGTGTTTTGAAAGTCAGTTTTAGTTAATTTTTGTTATACGACCTCTTAATTTCCAGGCGGTCAAAAGAATATAATTCTTGAATGCTTTGTATAAGTAATGGTGTCTCGTGTTATGTTTATTTTTATGTTTTTTTGTATTTATATTATTAATTTTAAACACATTTCCTTTTAAAATAATGTCATTCTTTAGTAAATAATTTATTAAAAGTAATAATTGAGAGAAGTAATTACTTTTTAATTTGTTTAGTACAAATGTTTTAAAAGGAGCTTATGGGCACCCTTATTTGACTATTTAAAAAAGGGAAATAAGTCATGGAAGTGGTCTGAACGTGTGCTTATCCTTGATAAGTTTCACAGTGGTTTAAAAACAAAAGAAAAAAGAATATACACGAGCGTGGGCCTGTGTAAATAGAATAAAGATAATCCAACCGCAGCTACGGTAATCTTTTTTACAAAACAACCATTAAGTCAAAAATGCAAGAAATTTTTTTTTAAATTTAACTATAAAAAATGTATTTTGGTCGGCTGTGGGCCCCTAAATGGCGTGGGCCCCCCCGCATTGCGGGGTCTGGCGGCACTGTAGTTCCGCCCCTGAGTCTGAGTATAAAGTGTAGTCTGCAGCAGTTTGCGCTACAATTTCGACCCTAACAGAATGGCCCCAACAAACTCGCTTTTACCATATGCTCTTTTACTGATCAGACAGAAATCTTTAAATTATCGATAATTATTTTTCTTTGATCCAATTATTCTAGGCAAGATGTTTTGCAATGACGGAAAAGTCCCTGATCTCTTAGAGAAGCGTAACTTTTAACTACAAAGAACTAGTTACGACATAACTTATTAACAAAATTGGCTGGAATAATCGTACATTACGCGTTAATATATCTAGTTTCTTTTCTAAATGTTAAAAGATGTATCTAATCTTCTACTCGAAAATCGAGTGTAAATCATTCTGATTTCAGTTGGAGATAAAGCGCCCCCCCCCCCCCCTCCATCTTGCAAAAAGTTCGAATACGGTTTTTGCTGGGGGTTTTATTTTACGGTTACTCAATTAAAGAAGAAAACAGTAAAAGTAGTATTTAACAGCTTTGCATAATTTAATACTGCGGCTTAAAAATGGGTGAGCTTTTCAACTTTTTTTGGATAAAGTATTTACTAATCCATGTCTTCACAAACAGAAGGGTTGGAGTGGCATCAATCACAAATTTTATACAGCAAACACTGTATTTCTAACGTTTTAATGGAATAGACATGTCTTTCCGACTTAACTGTATTTTATAACGCCATACCCGGACAACACAGCTACGCCTCTGTTTAAATCGTTTGTTTTTAATGTTATTGCGACATGAAAACATTCCATCAGTTTAATAATAGAAAGAACATCCAGCATATGATTAATTTGGTAAAATATACAGTTAAATATTGTTTTAATGAAAAATATGAATCGGATTGAGAATAATCCCGGTACGAAGTTACAATATCTTAATGAAATAGTTTATGTATCGATACACTGTCAAATTAGGACTTACTGAGGAATTCGGGATTTAGACAAAACTGCAATAAATGTTTTGATGTTGTAGAAAGATAATCTGGGTTTCTAATCCTTAAAGTAATTATGAGAAATAAATTAATATAATTCAACAATTTGTGAACACAACAAAGAGCAAACACATACTAGCACATGAGATGATTTTAAAAGACACAAAGTCCTTTACTCGGGCTTTGTTCCTCGTCATTTACTCGGGCTATGTTCCTCGTTATTTAGCCGGGCTTTGTTCCTCGTTATTTAGCCGGGCTTTGTTCCTCGTTATTTAGCCGGGCTTTGTTCCTCGTCATTTAGCCGGGCTTTGTTCCTCGTTTTTAGCCGGGCTTTGTTCCTCGTCTTTTAGCCGGGCTTTGTTCCTCGTCATTTAGCCGGGCTTTGTTCCTCGTCATTTCACTAGCCGGGCTTTGTTCCTCGTCATTTAGCCGGGCTTTGTTCCTCGTCATTTCACTAGCCGGGCTTTGTTCCTTGTCATTTCACTAGCCGGGCTTTGTTCCTCGTCATTTCACTAGCCGGGGTTTGTTCCTCTATATTTAGCCTGGCATTGTTC
This sequence comes from Physella acuta, assembly GCF_028476545.2. Taxonomy (NCBI): domain Eukaryota; kingdom Metazoa; phylum Mollusca; class Gastropoda; family Physidae; genus Physella; species Physella acuta. The sequence continues at coordinate 427,094 of NW_026731720.1, read as the reverse complement.
CTCGTTATTTAGCCGGGCTTTGTTCCTCGTTATTTAGCCGGGCTTTGTTCCTCGTTATTTAGCCGGGCTTTGTTCCTCGTCTTTTAGCCGGGCTTTGTTCCTCGTTATTTAGCCGGGCTTTGTTCCTCGTCATTTAGCCGGGCTTTGTTCCTCGTCATTTCACTAGCAGGGCTTTATTCCTCGTCATTTCACTAGCCGGGCTTTGTTCCTTGTCATTTAGCCGGGCTTTGTTCCTTGTCATTTAGCCGGGCTTTGCTCCTCGTTATTTAGCCGGGCTTTGTTCCTCGTTATTTAGCCGGGCCTTGTTCCTCGTTATTTAGCCGGGCTTTGTTCCTCGTTATTTAGCCGGGCTTTGTTCCTCGTCATTTAGCCGGGCTTTGTTCCTCGTTATTTAGCCGGGCTTTGTTCCTCGTCATTTCACTAGCCGGGCTTTTTTCCCACGTTTTCTTTAACTTGCTTTCGCGTCTGTTTGTTTGGTTCTCCAATCAAATCTTGCGATCGAAATTTCGGGCACTTCCCAGTTAGCTAGCGCGCTGAAATTTTCAAGGAAGCTTTGTTTCCGATGACCATAGAATGTTCAATTGCTATTATTACTAAATTGATCCATGGAAACATTTTATTGATCATTTTAGGCCGCTATATAATTGTACAAAAACGTGGGGGAAAGGGACATAACCCAGTAACTGTAATTTGATGAAAACAAGGTTCGGGACTCTTCCTCTTTTTGCTTACTGAGTAGTTGTCACGCGGTGTGTGTGTGTACAAACAACCGTAACAACTGGCGGCCAATATGGGGGAGACGATATGGTCGAGTGGTTGGGCACACGATTGCTATCCCACTCGGCGCGGGTTCAAATCTATGTGTTCTAGTCAGTAACGTATTCACACAACGTGTTTTTTACGAGTTGTCTTTTTACGAGACTTTAATGCTATACAACTTTTACGAGATTTTAATGCAAACAAACAGACAAAGACTAAAAAGTAGAAAATAATAATCATTAAAAAAGTTTTAAAAAACCCACGTTTTCTGATTGAACTAAAAAGTAGAAAATAAATGCTATACATCACAATAATGCAAAAGCGATCACTCTACTATAAGCGATCAAAAACGTGGGGCGCCGTGATTTTCTTACAGTTTCTAATACTGTTGACTCTCTACAAGCTCCCTAATAAAAGTCAATAGTATTATCTAATCAATAGTAATATAACTTTTACTTCGGCGCCCCACGTTTTTCATCGCTTATAGTAGAGTAATCGCTTTTGCATTATTGTGATGTATAGCATTTATTTTCTACTTTTTAGTTCAATCAGAAAACGTGGGTTTTTTTAAACTTTTTTAATGATTATTATTCCTCGTCATTTCTTTAGCCGGGCTTTGTTCCTTGTCATTTAGCCGGGCTTTGTTCCTTGTCATTTAGCCGGGCTTTGTTCCTCGTCATTTCACTAGCCGGGCTTTGTTTCTCGTCTTTTTGCCGGGGTTTGTCCCTCATTATTTAGCCGGGCTTTGTTCCTCGTCATTTCACTAGCAGGGCTTTATTCCTCGTCATTTCACTAGCCGGGCTTTGTTCCTAGTCATTTAGCCAGGCTTTGTTCCTCGTCATTTCACTAGCCGGGCTTTGTTACTCGTCATTTAGCCGGGCTTTGTTCCTCGTCATTTCACAAGCCGGGCTTTGTTCCTCGTCATTTCACTAGCCGGGCTTTGTTCCTCGTCATTTCACTAGCAGGGCTTTATTCCTCGTCATTTCACTAGCCGGGCTTTGTTCCTCGTCATTTCACTAGCCGGGCTCTGTTCCTCGTCATTTCACTAGCCAGGCTTTGTTCCTCGTTATTTAGCCAGGATATGTTCCTCGTCATTTAGCCGGGCTTTGTTCCTCGTCTTTTAGCCGGGCTTTGTTCCTCGTTATTTAACCGGGCTTTGTTCCTCGTCTTTTAGCCGGGCTTTGTTCCTCGTTATTTAACCGGGCTTTGTTCCTCGTCATTTAGCTGGGCTTTGTTCCTCGTCATTTAGCCGGGCTTTGTTCCTCGTCTTTTAGCCGGGCTTTGTTCCTCGTTATTTAACCGGGCTTTGTTCCTCGTTATTTAGCCGGGCTTTGTTCCTCGTCATTTAGCCGGGCTTTTTTCCTCGTCATTTAACCGGGCTTTGTTCCTCGTTATTTCCCTAGCCTGGCTTTGTTCCTTGTCATTTCACTAGCCGGGCTTTGTTCCTCGTCATTTCCCTAGCCTGGCTTTGTTCCTTGTCATTTCACTAGCCGGGCTTTGTTCCTCTATATTTAGCCGGGCTTTGTTCCTCGTCATTTATTTAGCCGGACCTTGTTCCTCGTCATTTCTTTAGCGGGACCTTGTTCCTCGTCATTTCACTAGCCGGGCTTTGTTCCTCGTCATTTCTTTAGCTGGACTTTGTTCCTCGTCATATAGCCGGGCTTTGTTCATTGTCTTTTAGCCGGGCTTTGTTCCTCGTCATTTCACTAGCCGGGCTTTGTTCCTCGTCATTTAGCCGGTATTTGTTCCTCGTCATTTATTTAGCCGGACCTTGTTCCTCGTCATTTAGCCGGGCTTTGTTCCTCGTTATTTCAATAGCCGGGCTTTGTTACTCGTCATTTCTTTAGCTGGGCTTTGTTCCTCGTCATATAGCCGGGCTTTGTTCCTCGTCTTTTAGCCGGGCTTTGTTCCTCGTCATTTCACTAGCCGGGCTTTGTTCCTCGTCATTTCACTAGCCGGGCTTTGTTCCTCGTCATTTAGCCGGGCTTTGTTCCTCGTCATTTAGCCGGGCTTTGTTCCTCGTCATTTAACCGGGCTTTGTTCCTCGTCATTTCACTAGCCGGGCTTTGTTCCTCGTCATTTTGCCGGGCTTTGTTCCTCGTCATTTCACTAGCCGGGCTTTGTTCCTCGTCATTTCACTAGCCGGGCTTTGTTCCTCGTCATTTAGCCGGGCTTTGTTCCTCGTCATTTCACTAGCCGGGCTTTGTTCCTCGTCATTTTGCCGGGCTTTGTTCCTCGTCATTTCACTAGCCGGGCTTTGTTCCTCGTCATTTCACTAGCCGGGCTTTGTTCCTCGTCATTTAGCCGGGCTTTGTTCCTCGTCATTTCACTAACCGGGCTTTGTTCCTCGTCATTTCTTTAACCGTGTTTTGTTCCTCGTCATTTAGCCGGGCTTTGTTCCTCGTCATTTCACTATCCGGGCTTCGTTCCTCGTCATTTAGCCGGGCTTTGTTCCTCGTCATTTCACTAGCCGGGCTTTAATCCTCGTCATTTCTTTAGCCGGGTTTTGTTCCTCGTTATTTAGCCGGGCTTTTTTCCTCGTCATTTCACTATATGGGCTTTGTTTCTCGTCATTTAGCCGGGCTTTGTTCCTCGTCATTTATTTAGCCGGGTTTTGTTCCTCGTTATTTAGCCGGGCTTTTTTCCTCGTCATTTCACTATATGGGCTTTGTTTCTCGTCATTTAGCCGGGCTTTGTTCCTCGTCATTTATTTAGCCGGGCTTTGTTCCTTGTCATTTAGCCGGGCTTTGTTCCACGTCATTTCACTAGCCCGGCTTTGTTCCTCGTCATTTAGCCGGGTTTTGTTCCTCGTCATTTAGCCGTGCTTTGTTCCTCGTCATTTAGCCGGGCTTTGTCATCGTCATTTAGCCGGGCTTTGTTCCTCGTCATTTAGCCGGGCTTTGTTCCTCGTCATTTAGCCGGGCTTTGTTCCTCGTCATTTAGCCGGGCTTTGTTCCTCGTCATTTCACTAGCCGGGCTTTGTTCCTCGTCATTTAGCCGGTCTTTGTACCTCGTCATTTAGCCGGGCTTTGTTCCTCGTCATTTAGCCGGGCTTTGTTCCTCGTCATTTAGCCGGGCTTTGTTCCTCGTCATTTCACTAGCCGGGCTTTGTTCCTCGTCATTTCTCTAGCCGGGCTTTGTTCCTCGCCATTTAGCCGGTCTTTGTTCCTCGTCATTTAGCCGGGCTTTGTTCCTCGTCATTTAGCCGGGCTTTGTTCCTCGTCATTTCTTTAGCCGGGCTTCGTTCCTCGTCATTTCACTATGCCGGGCTTTGTTCCTCGTCATTTCACTAGCCGGGCTTTGTTCCTCGTCATTTTACTGACTTTATTTCTGTGGCTTTTTTTCCGATAAAACTTTTCCTTTGTGACTTTTTTTCTGTGACTTTTTTTCTTTTTTTTTCTGTGTCTTTTTTCCGTTCACCGTATGGCACATGACACTCTGACATGTAATACTTTATTTTTAGGAGGGAATCCCTTTCAACACTAAAATAAAGAACGAAGAAGAAGTAGAGTCTAATGTTACATTTAATAAGTTCAATTTCAAACGAACTCTATTGACTATAGGAAATGGAGCGCTGAATTCCTTAAGTATAACACCTTTTTTTTAGTTTAATGCAAGCTCTTCTGATGCTGTTATTACCAGGGCTTTCACATTAGCTAAAGTTGCGATTTGTAACACAACAAAACAACAAAAATACAATTTCATGTTTCAAATTAAAACTTTTATTGCATGTTCAATTCGCTAGTTACTTTTCAAACAACATCTGGTACTTTGAGTCTTTGGTGTCTTCAAAACAAAACTTTAGAGTACACATAGCATAAATTCCGTTACACCAACATACGTTGCATTTGTTCATAAAGCTCTCCCCTTCCTTATATATCTGTGGAGCGTAACCAGCACATTCGTGAATTTCATTTCAATCACAAACATTTTATCCATATACAAATCTTGTATAAGGCAAAAGAGAATGCAAAAGAAATTTCCTTATAGTGACTCTAACGTCACAGACCTAACTAAATCACTATTTCAAGCGTCTTACATTTAGGTCTATCTGTAAAACGAACGTCTATAAAAAATATATAAAACATCCACACTGGATTACAGTTATTAATAAATGTTAAGATTTAATTAAAATCTTATAACTTTGAATAACTAGCACTTAAACATATTTAGCGCCACAAAAGAAGACAGGTATATGGTCTACACATATACAGGGGAGTTAATTCAAAATAGCCTTGGTTTGTTTACAATCGAGAATGGAGAATGGCTGAGCTGTGGATACTATCCCGTACACTGTCTTTAAGCCAAAATTTACTCTACTCCAAGAAATAAAATTATTGGTACGAGCCGACCCGTACCTGTTTTATTTTCTACTTTTCAGTAATTCATAATTTGTGAATTCGACAGTACCAATGCTGCCACTGAAAATATTTGCTTTAAAACACTATCAGATGGTCGTTAAGGACGATACCTGCCTCCTTTCCCCCTACCCCACCCACCCACCCACCCCCACTACCCCCCCCCCCCCCCACCACCACCACCCTTCCCCTTGAAAGCTAACTCCTCTTAGTTACCTCCCCTAAGTTTAAAATAATTTCAAACTACCTTATCTGCCCCTAATAGCCGTCACTAAACCCGGCTCTACGATTGTAAACATTTAACGTGAACCACAGTTCACCAGACCATGTAGGGGTGGGGGTGGTAGGGAGCGCGCTTACAGCTTGGTGCTTTCTATCGTCTCCAAGAAGAGAATTATATATATATATAGATATTAACTTATTCAAATACAGAGTATAACAGACGTATCGCGATCGCGAAGATAAATTTTAATAATTGTGACAGTTTTCACCCTTTTACAACGCCCAACGTTATATCATTACATTATACGTAATATAAAGGATGTATTATGCAAAAATCGATATCGAGGTTTTGACAAATGTTGACAATTCGGACCTTTTGTGCCTCACACATATTGTGCCCGCATATTATAACAATGACAAAACTAATTCTAGTTTTTTTCGAGCTATAGCCAAATTGGTTTATAGGGAAAAAATAAACATAACGACTAGGCAAAACGCGAAAAAAAAACAACCTTACCACTCCATTGTGCTCACAACCCGGGTCGGGTATTTGCGGGCACGATACACGCAGGCAACCTACTTTCCCCTCCTGACAAGAACATTTGTGGCAATCGTCGGACGGTACAGGGCCGGTCTTGTATATCTAGAAAACAAATCTTTATCAAACAGTAATTTTAATATGTGCATATTGTCATTAATCATCAACAAAATAATAATTAACGCGCAGTCTTAATTTAAAAAGAAATAATTGTTCTTATTAAGTTATTCTGGTATGTCTTGTCTGATCTGGTATGTCTTATTTTGTCTGTCTCGAATGTCTGGTCTGTCTGGAATGTCTGGTGTGTCCATCTAGTCAGTCTGGTCTGTCTGGTATGTCTTGTCTGGTGTGTCTTATTTTGTCTGTCTGGAATGTCTGGTCTGTCTGGAATGTCTGGTGTGTCTATCTAGTCAGTCTGGTCTGTCTGTTCAAGGCCATCAAATTTTGTTCCTAGAGAAAAATAAACATAACGGCTACACAATGCACAAAAAAATGACCTGTCCATTGTGTTCACACGTGACCTCAGGTTTTGGAGTGGTGCACGGCTTTATGTCACATTTTAGACTAGGCCCAACACAGTGGCACTGGTTGCACTCGTTGAACTGTACTTGGGATCCTTTCTTGTATTTCTAGAAAACAGATTCAACTTTATGAAACGGTGGTCTCAATCTTTGTTTATACACAACACAATATTAATACATGCATATAAAATAAATGATCAACAAATAGTTGATAAATTGGTCAGTGATATGGCTACCACTTATAACTTTGCATTGAAACCCTTCATATATAATTTTGATGTCATTTGTGATATTTTTTTTTTGAAAACCATGCCAAAGTAAGATTTTCAAGAGGTTGTTTCTGTCTAGGCTATCCAAAGCTTTTTTAAAATTAAAAAAAATAATTCGTATGAAGGCTAACTAGTGTAGTTACAAAAACAACATATTTCGAGCTGTAATGTGTAACTAGGGTAAAGTTAGTAACACCACAATTAACAACAGCATAGTTGCAGTCTGTTTTTATTTTTTTTCCCGCTTTTCAATAAAATTAAACTTTTACATTTAGTATAATTCACATATATATCTCAACAGAAGTACATATCTTTATTTTCTACACATATTGCTGAAGATACTGATCTCATGGCCTCGGGAAAACTTTGAGAGAAAAACAGAGAGAGAGAGAGAGAGAAAGAGAGAGCGCGCACATGGGCTTTTATAAATTAGGAGGCGTTGTACTAAATAACTATTAAATATCAGTGTTAAAAATAACTTTACAATGCCTTATTTAAAAGTAAATGCCCGTGTCATTGAAACAGCTTAGCATAAGTTTTAAAGGAATTTTTCTTTGATCCAGATGTTTCCTTCTTTTATTTTCGCGTGTTGTCGAAGAACCGGGGAAATAAAAAGTTTAAAATCTTGACGCTGTTGCGTTCCTGTAATAATTGAGCGGTCAAACGGGTAAATTATGTTCCCCTTTAATGTGTCCTTTCATAGAATCGCATCGGTCTAGTTTATGTCAGTTTTCGGTCACTTTATACGCGATCATTGAGATGACAATAGATTTTACACTGGATTGAATTTTAGTTGGCCACTTTTTAAAAAAAAATTTCCTTGGATATTGGCCAAACAAATACCCGGTCTTATTCAGGTGTGAGGAACAGATATCCCATGTACTAATGCCCGCTTTTTAAAAAAATAAACAATAACATGACAACACGAACTGACCTTTCCATTGAGTTCACATTTGTCTTCCGGTATTTCCTTGCACGGCTTCAAATCACATTGTATATTAGGCCCAACACAGAGGCAATTGTTGCATTCGTTGAACGGAACAAGGTCTCCTTTATTGTATGTCTTTAAAAAAAATATAAAAACCTTTCTTATAAGCTTTTAAATACATTGAAAATAAGAATATAAAACATAGGTTTTCTTTTTTTTTAAACTTTGTCCTTCATGAGATCTCTTACATATTTTAGCGATGAATAGCCTTCACTCATTCAACCCAGCTATATGATTGTAAACATTCGAACCACAATCCACCAGACTGTTACGGTAATAGCGTCTAGATAGTTATCTCCCCTTCTATTATTTAATAAAGTATATCGAGTGATTAATAGTATTTAATCGTGTTCAGTCTCCTTAGTTTCTAAACCGTTTCATTAATTCGTAATTACTAATTTAACATCAAATTAATTTTTTAAAAATTATTCATGTATTGAAGAACACGAAGATATCTGGGAAATTTGAAAGCAATTGCTGCATTAGAATTAGGTCACCATTTAACTACAAGATTTGACACAAACCGCAAACGAACTAAGTAAAGGTTGTAGTAAAACAAACAATCAAAACTTTTTGGCAACAAGATTTTAAATTCACAGAAAAAAGTAAAATAAAACTAATCTGCTTTCTTTCATAAAACCTTTTGCTGCTCATTGCTCATATTTTAGCGACCAAAGCTTTTATGTAAGAAAGCATATTAGTTTTACTTTCTTATTTTTTGTGAATTCAAAAGCTTGTTGCTAAAAATGCTTTTTACATTTGATTTATTAAATAAAGCAATTGTAATTCATTTTTAATTATAAATCATTAAAAAGCTTGATCATTTAAAAGTTTTACTCTTGCTTTATTTTTAAATTGTCTGAGTTGTTTGTGTACGCATAAACAATTATAACATGGTGTTAATTTTTACTTTCTCGTATACAGAGTATAATGAAGCTTTGTAACTGTGGTGAATAATAAACAGATATTTTGACAGTTTTAGATCGCCGTACTTTATAGTGTACGGAATATAAAGGATGTGAATCGAATGTATCGTGCGAAAAGTCTAAATCGAGATTTTGTCAAATGTTTAGGGTCCTATGTTTTACAACCTTACGGAACCAAACAAACTTAGTTTCACAATAATTTCCGTGTGTGTTTGTATGTATATGGTGGAAAGGCTTTTGAACAGTTCTCAGATGGACAAAACATTGGTCATTTAATATTATTACACTTTTGTGGTGAAACAAAATGTTGAGCTTTATCTCTACACAGTAAACCCGAATGAATATTTTCTCAAATATGAAAAAGAAAATAAAATCTTACAACACGTTTGTGAGCGCAATTTTCAGCAACAGCACATCCAACGAACACAGCAACAACCACCGAGAACAGGTATTTCATATTGCTTGTTGTCGAATTAAGAAATAGTGACGTGTCAATAACTAAATAAGACAACATTTTGATTATATATATATATATATATATATATATATATATATATATATATATATATATATATATATATATATGATTTCTTTTAGTAACATTGTTCTATTTACTTATAGTCTAGACTCAGTCGGCACAGATATTCCGTCAGACAATTTTCAATACATAGATCTTTAGAACGACTACAATCAGGTCCTGTAGTAATATATAATACATCTGCCTTTTGTGTAGACACTGGTGAGTATCGACGGTGTCCATAGGCGTATTTTAAAAGAGGGGGACGCCGACTGCCGACAGTGTCCATAGGCGTAGCTTTAAAGAAGGGACGCCCTAGGCGTCGACACTAGTCGACGTCTACTGCACAAGTCGACTATACTGTGGGGGTAGAGGGAGCGGCAAGTTCAGATAAAGCGCTATGCTACGAAGTAAACCAAGTCTAGAGTTCTTTTTTGAAAGATGTGACCTACTTAGGTCTTGTATTTTTTTAGTTTGACTTTTATTGCTCCACCATGAGTGACTGTGGTGCAACCACCAGGTAATTTTCCATAGTTCTAAGAAAGACATATACCCTAGTACTTTTCCGTCACGAGTGGTGGTGCAATACTTTTATACTTTCGATTGGTTGATTCGGACATCAGAGTTGTCCCAATTAATAGTCTTACGTTTTGAAGGTGACCTCCCATGTTGCCTCAGGTGTCAAATGATCTGCGCACACATTTCTGCAGGCAGTCGACCGCAGCAGTCCGTAGCAGCAAGTCAGACCAGACATCTTTGAGAGAGAAAGCCTTGAGTGTCGCTATTTTGTAGCCTATAGTTTCTAAGCAGCATTTTTTCCATTATTACTTGTGGTTTTAAGTAATATTTTGTGATTTAAGTAGTGTCGTATAAGCTGTGGTGATTTTCCTAAGTGCCATATCCTGTGATAGTGTTAAATAGTGTTTTTTCCTCAAATTGTAAGTTGGGTTTTGATATTCTACTCATTCATTTTATTCTGTATAAAGCTAGAGTCTTACCTTGAATTTGTACACATATTAAAAGTTATATATCGGATTAAATGTGTTGTTGGTATCAGGAGTTCATCGAGTGTATCCCCTAGATGTGAAGTACGTGTCCTCGTTAACTGTTGTGCTAGCTACCATTTATAGGGCTTTATGCCATCTGTGTATAACCATCTAAAAGAACCCGGGGACGTTCGCCAGCTATCTGGCTGATAGAGTGGTGTTCGTAATAAAGAGTAGAAGAGAACAGGAAAATAATACATCGTATAAAACATATATAGCCTAAATCAAAACAGTACAAAACATAACAAAAATCACACTTCTTACGATTATGTAATTCTTATAAAAGAAACTTTCATTTCGTTGTTATTTCATTATTAAACGGATATAAAAACCCTTCGTAATAAACATTTTTTTAATGAACTGGAAAAAAAAGAAAATACGCCTTGTTTATTGCCCGTAAGATGCATTGTCCTTTTTAAAACAATAATTTAAAGATTAGTATTTTCACAAAAAATAAGCCTAGTCTGAGCAGTGGCGGAACTAGAAAAAAAGGGCCACCCCGCAAAAAAAAATGTTTAGGCCCCCCCCCCTGTATATATATATATATATATATATATATATATATATATATATATATATATATATATATATATATATATATATATAGGCTATATATATATATATATATATATATATATATATATATATATATATATATATATATATATATATATATGCATATATATACGCGAACATAAAGCACTTATTGCTGGCCTGTTCAGGGTTTGAAAAAAAGTTTTTTTTTAAAATTAAAACAAATTACAACATGTCATTATTGTCATGCGTGTTTTGAAAGTCAGTTTTAGTTAATTTTTGTTATACGACCTCTTAATTTCCAGGCGGTCAAAAGAATATAATTCTTGAATGCTTTGTATAAGTAATGGTGTCTCGTGTTATGTTTATTTTTATGTTTTTTTGTATTTATATTATTAATTTTAAACACATTTCCTTTTAAAATAATGTCATTCTTTAGTAAATAATTTATTAAAAGTAATAATTGAGAGAAGTAATTACTTTTTAATTTGTTTAGTACAAATGTTTTAAAAGGAGCTTATGGGCACCCTTATTTGACTATTTAAAAAAGGGAAATAAGTCATGGAAGTGGTCTGAACGTGTGCTTATCCTTGATAAGTTTCACAGTGGTTTAAAAACAAAAGAAAAAAGAATATACACGAGCGTGGGCCTGTGTAAATAGAATAAAGATAATCCAACCGCAGCTACGGTAATCTTTTTTACAAAACAACCATTAAGTCAAAAATGCAAGAAATTTTTTTTTAAATTTAACTATAAAAAATGTATTTTGGTCGGCTGTGGGCCCCTAAATGGCGTGGGCCCCCCCGCATTGCGGGGTCTGGCGGCACTGTAGTTCCGCCCCTGAGTCTGAGTATAAAGTGTAGTCTGCAGCAGTTTGCGCTACAATTTCGACCCTAACAGAATGGCCCCAACAAACTCGCTTTTACCATATGCTCTTTTACTGATCAGACAGAAATCTTTAAATTATCGATAATTATTTTTCTTTGATCCAATTATTCTAGGCAAGATGTTTTGCAATGACGGAAAAGTCCCTGATCTCTTAGAGAAGCGTAACTTTTAACTACAAAGAACTAGTTACGACATAACTTATTAACAAAATTGGCTGGAATAATCGTACATTACGCGTTAATATATCTAGTTTCTTTTCTAAATGTTAAAAGATGTATCTAATCTTCTACTCGAAAATCGAGTGTAAATCATTCTGATTTCAGTTGGAGATAAAGCGCCCCCCCCCCCCCCTCCATCTTGCAAAAAGTTCGAATACGGTTTTTGCTGGGGGTTTTATTTTACGGTTACTCAATTAAAGAAGAAAACAGTAAAAGTAGTATTTAACAGCTTTGCATAATTTAATACTGCGGCTTAAAAATGGGTGAGCTTTTCAACTTTTTTTGGATAAAGTATTTACTAATCCATGTCTTCACAAACAGAAGGGTTGGAGTGGCATCAATCACAAATTTTATACAGCAAACACTGTATTTCTAACGTTTTAATGGAATAGACATGTCTTTCCGACTTAACTGTATTTTATAACGCCATACCCGGACAACACAGCTACGCCTCTGTTTAAATCGTTTGTTTTTAATGTTATTGCGACATGAAAACATTCCATCAGTTTAATAATAGAAAGAACATCCAGCATATGATTAATTTGGTAAAATATACAGTTAAATATTGTTTTAATGAAAAATATGAATCGGATTGAGAATAATCCCGGTACGAAGTTACAATATCTTAATGAAATAGTTTATGTATCGATACACTGTCAAATTAGGACTTACTGAGGAATTCGGGATTTAGACAAAACTGCAATAAATGTTTTGATGTTGTAGAAAGATAATCTGGGTTTCTAATCCTTAAAGTAATTATGAGAAATAAATTAATATAATTCAACAATTTGTGAACACAACAAAGAGCAAACACATACTAGCACATGAGATGATTTTAAAAGACACAAAGTCCTTTACTCGGGCTTTGTTCCTCGTCATTTACTCGGGCTATGTTCCTCGTTATTTAGCCGGGCTTTGTTCCTCGTTATTTAGCCGGGCTTTGTTCCTCGTTATTTAGCCGGGCTTTGTTCCTCGTCATTTAGCCGGGCTTTGTTCCTCGTTTTTAGCCGGGCTTTGTTCCTCGTCTTTTAGCCGGGCTTTGTTCCTCGTCATTTAGCCGGGCTTTGTTCCTCGTCATTTCACTAGCCGGGCTTTGTTCCTCGTCATTTAGCCGGGCTTTGTTCCTCGTCATTTCACTAGCCGGGCTTTGTTCCTTGTCATTTCACTAGCCGGGCTTTGTTCCTCGTCATTTCACTAGCCGGGGTTTGTTCCTCTATATTTAGCCTGGCATTGTTCCTCGTTATTTAGCCGGGCTTTGTTCCTCGTTATTTAGCCGGGCTTTGTTCCTCGTTATTTAGCCGGGCTTTGTTCCTCGTCTTTTAGCCGGGCTTTGTTCCTCGTTATTTAGCCGGGCTTTGTTCCTCGTCATTTAGCCGGGCTTTGTTCCTCGTCATTTCACTAGCAGGGCTTTATTCCTCGTCATTTCACTAGCCGGGCTTTGTTCCTTGTCATTTAGCCGGGCTTTGTTCCTTGTCATTTAGCCGGGCTTTGCTCCTCGTTATTTAGCCGGGCTTTGTTCCTCGTTATTTAGCCGGGCCTTGTTCCTCGTTATTTAGCCGGGCTTTGTTCCTCGTTATTTAGCCGGGCTTTGTTCCTCGTCATTTAGCCGGGCTTTGTTCCTCGTTATTTAGCCGGGCTTTGTTCCTCGTCATTTCACTAGCCGGGCTTTTTTCCCACGTTTTCTTTAACTTGCTTTCGCGTCTGTTTGTTTGGTTCTCCAATCAAATCTTGCGATCGAAATTTCGGGCACTTCCCAGTTAGCTAGCGCGCTGAAATTTTCAAGGAAGCTTTGTTTCCGATGACCATAGAATGTTCAATTGCTATTATTACTAAATTGATCCATGGAAACATTTTATTGATCATTTTAGGCCGCTATATAATTGTACAAAAACGTGGGGGAAAGGGACATAACCCAGTAACTGTAATTTGATGAAAACAAGGTTCGGGACTCTTCCTCTTTTTGCTTACTGAGTAGTTGTCACGCGGTGTGTGTGTGTACAAACAACCGTAACAACTGGCGGCCAATATGGGGGAGACGATATGGTCGAGTGGTTGGGCACACGATTGCTATCCCACTCGGCGCGGGTTCAAATCTATGTGTTCTAGTCAGTAACGTATTCACACAACGTGTTTTTTACGAGTTGTCTTTTTACGAGACTTTAATGCTATACAACTTTTACGAGATTTTAATGCAAACAAACAGACAAAGACTAAAAAGTAGAAAATAATAATCATTAAAAAAGTTTTAAAAAACCCACGTTTTCTGATTGAACTAAAAAGTAGAAAATAAATGCTATACATCACAATAATGCAAAAGCGATCACTCTACTATAAGCGATCAAAAACGTGGGGCGCCGTGATTTTCTTACAGTTTCTAATACTGTTGACTCTCTACAAGCTCCCTAATAAAAGTCAATAGTATTATCTAATCAATAGTAATATAACTTTTACTTCGGCGCCCCACGTTTTTCATCGCTTATAGTAGAGTAATCGCTTTTGCATTATTGTGATGTATAGCATTTATTTTCTACTTTTTAGTTCAATCAGAAAACGTGGGTTTTTTTAAACTTTTTTAATGATTATTATTCCTCGTCATTTCTTTAGCCGGGCTTTGTTCCTTGTCATTTAGCCGGGCTTTGTTCCTTGTCATTTAGCCGGGCTTTGTTCCTCGTCATTTCACTAGCCGGGCTTTGTTTCTCGTCTTTTTGCCGGGGTTTGTCCCTCATTATTTAGCCGGGCTTTGTTCCTCGTCATTTCACTAGCAGGGCTTTATTCCTCGTCATTTCACTAGCCGGGCTTTGTTCCTAGTCATTTAGCCAGGCTTTGTTCCTCGTCATTTCACTAGCCGGGCTTTGTTACTCGTCATTTAGCCGGGCTTTGTTCCTCGTCATTTCACAAGCCGGGCTTTGTTCCTCGTCATTTCACTAGCCGGGCTTTGTTCCTCGTCATTTCACTAGCAGGGCTTTATTCCTCGTCATTTCACTAGCCGGGCTTTGTTCCTCGTCATTTCACTAGCCGGGCTCTGTTCCTCGTCATTTCACTAGCCAGGCTTTGTTCCTCGTTATTTAGCCAGGATATGTTCCTCGTCATTTAGCCGGGCTTTGTTCCTCGTCTTTTAGCCGGGCTTTGTTCCTCGTTATTTAACCGGGCTTTGTTCCTCGTCTTTTAGCCGGGCTTTGTTCCTCGTTATTTAACCGGGCTTTGTTCCTCGTCATTTAGCTGGGCTTTGTTCCTCGTCATTTAGCCGGGCTTTGTTCCTCGTCTTTTAGCCGGGCTTTGTTCCTCGTTATTTAACCGGGCTTTGTTCCTCGTTATTTAGCCGGGCTTTGTTCCTCGTCATTTAGCCGGGCTTTTTTCCTCGTCATTTAACCGGGCTTTGTTCCTCGTTATTTCCCTAGCCTGGCTTTGTTCCTTGTCATTTCACTAGCCGGGCTTTGTTCCTCGTCATTTCCCTAGCCTGGCTTTGTTCCTTGTCATTTCACTAGCCGGGCTTTGTTCCTCTATATTTAGCCGGGCTTTGTTCCTCGTCATTTATTTAGCCGGACCTTGTTCCTCGTCATTTCTTTAGCGGGACCTTGTTCCTCGTCATTTCACTAGCCGGGCTTTGTTCCTCGTCATTTCTTTAGCTGGACTTTGTTCCTCGTCATATAGCCGGGCTTTGTTCATTGTCTTTTAGCCGGGCTTTGTTCCTCGTCATTTCACTAGCCGGGCTTTGTTCCTCGTCATTTAGCCGGTATTTGTTCCTCGTCATTTATTTAGCCGGACCTTGTTCCTCGTCATTTAGCCGGGCTTTGTTCCTCGTTATTTCAATAGCCGGGCTTTGTTACTCGTCATTTCTTTAGCTGGGCTTTGTTCCTCGTCATATAGCCGGGCTTTGTTCCTCGTCTTTTAGCCGGGCTTTGTTCCTCGTCATTTCACTAGCCGGGCTTTGTTCCTCGTCATTTCACTAGCCGGGCTTTGTTCCTCGTCATTTAGCCGGGCTTTGTTCCTCGTCATTTAGCCGGGCTTTGTTCCTCGTCATTTAACCGGGCTTTGTTCCTCGTCATTTCACTAGCCGGGCTTTGTTCCTCGTCATTTTGCCGGGCTTTGTTCCTCGTCATTTCACTAGCCGGGCTTTGTTCCTCGTCATTTCACTAGCCGGGCTTTGTTCCTCGTCATTTAGCCGGGCTTTGTTCCTCGTCATTTCACTAGCCGGGCTTTGTTCCTCGTCATTTTGCCGGGCTTTGTTCCTCGTCATTTCACTAGCCGGGCTTTGTTCCTCGTCATTTCACTAGCCGGGCTTTGTTCCTCGTCATTTAGCCGGGCTTTGTTCCTCGTCATTTCACTAACCGGGCTTTGTTCCTCGTCATTTCTTTAACCGTGTTTTGTTCCTCGTCATTTAGCCGGGCTTTGTTCCTCGTCATTTCACTATCCGGGCTTCGTTCCTCGTCATTTAGCCGGGCTTTGTTCCTCGTCATTTCACTAGCCGGGCTTTAATCCTCGTCATTTCTTTAGCCGGGTTTTGTTCCTCGTTATTTAGCCGGGCTTTTTTCCTCGTCATTTCACTATATGGGCTTTGTTTCTCGTCATTTAGCCGGGCTTTGTTCCTCGTCATTTATTTAGCCGGGTTTTGTTCCTCGTTATTTAGCCGGGCTTTTTTCCTCGTCATTTCACTATATGGGCTTTGTTTCTCGTCATTTAGCCGGGCTTTGTTCCTCGTCATTTATTTAGCCGGGCTTTGTTCCTTGTCATTTAGCCGGGCTTTGTTCCACGTCATTTCACTAGCCCGGCTTTGTTCCTCGTCATTTAGCCGGGTTTTGTTCCTCGTCATTTAGCCGTGCTTTGTTCCTCGTCATTTAGCCGGGCTTTGTCATCGTCATTTAGCCGGGCTTTGTTCCTCGTCATTTAGCCGGGCTTTGTTCCTCGTCATTTAGCCGGGCTTTGTTCCTCGTCATTTAGCCGGGCTTTGTTCCTCGTCATTTCACTAGCCGGGCTTTGTTCCTCGTCATTTAGCCGGTCTTTGTACCTCGTCATTTAGCCGGGCTTTGTTCCTCGTCATTTAGCCGGGCTTTGTTCCTCGTCATTTAGCCGGGCTTTGTTCCTCGTCATTTCACTAGCCGGGCTTTGTTCCTCGTCATTTCTCTAGCCGGGCTTTGTTCCTCGCCATTTAGCCGGTCTTTGTTCCTCGTCATTTAGCCGGGCTTTGTTCCTCGTCATTTAGCCGGGCTTTGTTCCTCGTCATTTCTTTAGCCGGGCTTCGTTCCTCGTCATTTCACTATGCCGGGCTTTGTTCCTCGTCATTTCACTAGCCGGGCTTTGTTCCTCGTCATTTTACTGACTTTATTTCTGTGGCTTTTTTTCCGATAAAACTTTTCCTTTGTGACTTTTTTTCTGTGACTTTTTTTCTTTTTTTTTCTGTGTCTTTTTTCCGTTCACCGTATGGCACATGACACTCTGACATGTAATACTTTATTTTTAGGAGGGAATCCCTTTCAACACTAAAATAAAGAACGAAGAAGAAGTAGAGTCTAATGTTACATTTAATAAGTTCAATTTCAAACGAACTCTATTGACTATAGGAAATGGAGCGCTGAATTCCTTAAGTATAACACCTTTTTTTTAGTTTAATGCAAGCTCTTCTGATGCTGTTATTACCAGGGCTTTCACATTAGCTAAAGTTGCGATTTGTAACACAACAAAACAACAAAAATACAATTTCATGTTTCAAATTAAAACTTTTATTGCATGTTCAATTCGCTAGTTACTTTTCAAACAACATCTGGTACTTTGAGTCTTTGGTGTCTTCAAAACAAAACTTTAGAGTACACATAGCATAAATTCCGTTACACCAACATACGTTGCATTTGTTCATAAAGCTCTCCCCTTCCTTATATATCTGTGGAGCGTAACCAGCACATTCGTGAATTTCATTTCAATCACAAACATTTTATCCATATACAAATCTTGTATAAGGCAAAAGAGAATGCAAAAGAAATTTCCTTATAGTGACTCTAACGTCACAGACCTAACTAAATCACTATTTCAAGCGTCTTACATTTAGGTCTATCTGTAAAACGAACGTCTATAAAAAATATATAAAACATCCACACTGGATTACAGTTATTAATAAATGTGACGATTTAATTAAAATCTTATAACTTTGAATAACTAGCACTTAAACATATTTAGCGCCACAAAAGAAGACAGGTATATGGTCTACACATATACAGGGGAGTTAATTCAAAATAGCCTTGGTTTGTTTACAATCGAGAATGGAGAATGGCTGAGCTGTGGATACTATCCCGTACACTGTCTTTAAGCCAAAATTTACTCTACTCCAAGAAATAAAATTATTGGTACGAGCCGACCCGTACCTGTTTTATTTTCTACTTTTCAGTAATTCATAATTTGTGAATTCGACAGTACCAATGCTGCCACTGAAAATATTTGCTTTAAAACACTATCAGATGGTCGTTAAGGACGATACCTGCCTCCTTTCCCCCTACCCCACCCACCCACCCACCCCCACTACCCCCCCCACCACCACCACCCTTCCCCTTGAAAGCTAACTCCTCTTAGTTACCTCCCCTAAGTTTAAAATAATTTCAAACTACCTTATCTGCCCCTAATAGCCGTCACTAAACCCGGCTCTACGATTGTAAACATTTAACGTGAACCACAGTTCACCAGACCATGTAGGGGTGGGGGTGGTAGGGAGCGCGCTTACAGCTTGGTGCTTTCTATCGTCTCCAAGAAGAGAATTATATATATATATAGATATTAACTTTTTCAAATACAGAGTATAACAGACGTATCGCGATCGCGAAGATAAATTTTAATAATTGTGACAGTTTTCACCCTTTTACAACGCCCAACGTTATATCATTACATTATACGTAATATAAAGGATGTATTATGCAAAAATCGATATCGAGGTTTTGACAAATGTTGACAATTCGGACCTTTTGTGCCTCACACATATTGTGCCCGCATATTATAACAATGACAAAACTAAGTCTAGTTTTTTTCGAGCTATAGCCAAATTGGTTTATAGGGAAAAAATAAACATAACGACTAGGCAAAACGCGAAAAAAAAAAACAACCTTACCACTCCATTGTGCTCACAACCCGGGTCGGGTATTTGCGGGCACGATACACGCAGGCAACCTACTTTCCCCTCCTGACAAGAACATTTGTGGCAATCGTCGGACGGTACAGGGCCGGTCTTGTATATCTAGAAAACAAATCTTTATCAAACAGTAATTTTAATATGTGCATATTGTCATTAATCATCAACAAAATAATAATTAACGCGCAGTCTTAATTTAAAAAGAAATAATTGTTCTTATTAAGTTATTCTGGTATGTCTTGTCTGATCTGGTATGTCTTATTTTGTCTGTCTGGAATGTCTGGTCTGTCTTGTCTGATCTGGTATGTCTTATTTTGTCTATCTGGAATGTCTGGTCTGTCTGGTATGTCTGGTGTGTCTATCTAGTCAGTCTGGTCTGTCTGTTCAAGGCCATCAAATTTTGTTCCTAGAGAAAAATAAACATAACGGCTACACAAAGCACACAAAAAATGACCTGTCCATTGTGTTGACACGTGACCTCAGGTTTTGGAGTGCACGGCTTTATGTCACATTTTAGATTAGGCCCAACACAGTGGCACTGGTTGCACTCGTTGAACTGTACTTGGGATCCTTTCTTGTATTTCTAGAAAACAGATTCAGCTTTATGAAACAGTGATCTCAATCTTTGTTTATACACGGCACAATATTGATATATGCATATAAAATAAATGATCAACAAATAGTTGATAAATTGGTCAGTGATATGGCTACCACTTATAACTTTGCATTGAAACCCTTCATATATAATTTTGATGTCATTTGTGATATTTTTTTTTGAAAACCATGCCAAAGTAAGATTTTCAAGAGGTTGTTTCTGTCTAGGCTATCAAAAGCATTTTAAAAATTAAAAAAAAATAATTCGTTTGCAGGCTAACTAGTGTAGTTACAAAAACAACATATTTCGAGCTGTAATGTGTAACTAGGGTAAAGTTAGTAACACCACAATTAACAACAGCATAGTTGCAGTCTGTTTTTATTTTTTTCCCGCTTTTCAATAAAATTAAACTTTTACATTTAGTATAATTCACATATATTTCTCAACAGAAGTACATATCTTTAATTTCTACACATATTGCTGAAGATACTGATCTCATGGCCTCGGGAAAACTTTGAGAGAAAAACAGAGAGAAAGAGAGAGAGAGAGAGAAAGAGAGAGCGCGCACATGGGCTTTTATAAATTAGGAGGCGTTGTACTAAATAACTATTAAATATCAGTGTTAAAAATAACTTTACAATGCCTTATTTAAAAGTAAATGCCCGTGTCATTGAAACAGCTTAGCATAAGTTTTAAAGGAATTTTTCTTTGATCCAGATGTTTTCTTCTTTTATTTTCGCGTGTTGTCAAAGAACCGGGGAAATAAAAAGTATAAAATCTTAACGCTGTTGCGTTCGTGTAATCATTGAGCGGTCAAACGGGTAAATTATGTTACCCCTTAATGTGGCATTTCATAGAATCCCATCGGTCTAGTTTGTGTCAGTTTTCGGTCTCTTTATACACGATCATCGAGATGACAATAGATTTTACACTGGATTGAATTTTAGTTTAAAAAAATGTCCTTGGATATTGGCCAAACAAATACCCGGTCTATTTAAAGTGTGGGGAACAGATATCCCATGTACTAATGCCCGCTTTTAAAAAAATAACCAATAACATGACTACACGAACTGACCTTTCCATTGAGTTCACATTTGTCTTCCGGTATTTCCTTGCACGGCTTTAAATCACATTGTATATTAGGCCCAACACAGAGGCAATTGTTGCAATCGTTGAACGGAATAAGGTCTCCTTTGTTGTATGTCTTTTTAAAAAAATATAAAAACCTTTCTAATAAGCTTTTAAGTGCATTTAAAATAAGAAAATAAAACAAAGGTTTTCTTTTTTTTTTTTAACTTTGTCCTTCATGAGATCTCTTACATATTTTAGCGATTAATAGCCTTCACTCATTCAACCCAGCTCTATGATTGTAAACATTCGACGTGAACCACAGTCCACCAGACTGTTACGGTGATAGCGTCTAGATAGTTATCTCCCCTTCTATTATTTAATAAAGTATATCGAGTGATTACTAGTATTTAACCGTGTTCAGTCTCCTTAGTTTCGAAACCGCTTCATTAATTCGTAATGACTAATTTAACATCAAATTAAATTTTTTAAAATTATTCATGTATTGAAGAACACGATGATATCTGGGAAATTTGAAAGCAATTGCTGCATTAGAATTAGGTCACCATTAAACTACAAGATTTGACACAAACCTGCAAACGAACTAAGTAAAAGCTTGTAGTGAAACAAACAATCAAAACTTTTGGGCAACAAGATTTTAAATTCACAGAAAAAAGTAAAATAAAACTAATCTGCTTTCTTTCATAAAACCTTTTGTTGCTCATATTTTAGCGACCAAAGCTTTTATGTAAGAAAGCATATTAGTTTTACTTTCTTATTTTTTGTGAATTCAAAAGCGTGTTGCTAAAAATGCTTTTTACATTTGATTTATTGAAGAAATTAATTGTAATTCATTTTTAATTTTAAATCATTAAAAAGTTTGTTAATTTAAAAGTTTTACTCTTGCTTTATTTTTAAATTGTCTGTGTTGTTTGTGTACGCATAAACAGTAATAACATGGTGTTAATTTTTACTTTCTCGTACACAGAGTATAATGAAGCTTTGTAACTGTGATAAATAAAAAACAGATATTTTGACAGTTTTAGATCGCCCTACTTTATCGTGTACGGAATATGAAGGATGTGAATCGAATGTATCGTGCGAAAAATCTAAATCGAGATTTTGTCAAATGTGTAGGGTCCTATGTTTTACAACCTTACGGAAACAAACTTAGTTTCACAATCATTTCCGTGTGTGTTTGTATGTATATGGTGGAAAGGCTTTTGAACAGTTCTCAGATGGACAAAAAAATTTTCATTTAAAATTATTACACTTTTGTGGTGAAACAAAATGTTAAGCTTTACACAGTAAACCCGAAATGAAAATTTTCTCAAATATGAAAAAGAAAATAAAATCTTACAACACGTTTGTGAACGCAATTTTCAGCAACAGCACATCCAACGAACACAGCAACAACCACCGAGAACAGGTATTTCATTTTGCTTGATGTCGAATTAAGAAATAGTGACGTGTCAATAACTAAATAAAACAACATTTTGATTTATATATATATATATATATATATATATATATATATATATATATATATATATATATATATATATATATATATATATATATATATACAGTGTTCTATTTACTTATAGTCTAGACTCTAACTCAGTCGGCACAGATATTCCGTCAGACAATTTTCAGTACATAGATCTTTAGAACGACTGCAACCAGGTCCTGTAGTAATATATAATACATTTGCCTCTTGTGTAGACACTGGTGAGTATCGACAGTGTCCATAGGCGTAGCTTTAAAGAGAAGGACGCCCTCGGATTTGACGCTAGGTTCGTCACTGTACAAGTCGACGTCTACTAGTGCTGTGACGTAACAGATCATTGAGGGGGAGGGGACTTTACTTTGGGGTAGAGGAAGCAGCACGTTCAGATAAGGCGCTATGCTACGAAGTAAACCAAGTCTAGAGTTCTTTTTTGAAAGAGTAGAAGAGAACGGGAAAATAATACATCGCATAAAACAGTACAAAACACAACAAAAAACACACTACTTACGATTATGTAATTCTTATAAAAGATACTTCCATTTCATTGTTATTTCATTATAAAACAGATATAAAAATCCTTTGTAAGAAAAATGTTTTAAATGAATTGAAAACAAGAAAAATTCATAAAAAACGTTTTAATAACAAGCTTTTATGTACTAATGCACTAAAAAGTAGAAAATAAATTATAGACTACTATTTAAATAACTATAAAGAAAAGCGTGGGTCACTTTAGTACTTTAGTACCTATTTTTTACCTTTACTAATATTTGAGAAGAGACCCACGCTTTTCTTTATAGTTATTTAAATAGTAGTCTATAATATATTTTCTACTTTTTAGTGCATTAGTACATAAAAGCTTGTTATTAAAACGTTTTTTTCTGAATTTTTTTTCAGTACTTTACATGTTTTATTTACAATAGAGTTACATGACTAAAAACCATTGCGCGCCTACTGAACGTGAAGTCGCGCCTACTGAAAGTGATGGCGCAGCTATTGAACGTGATGACGCGTGTGGTGTGGTTGGCTAGATATGCCTACTAATTCGGTCCAAATTTTAATTAATTCATTAAAAATCAATTAGGCATCCAATTAAGTCAAATTTAGTTTCAAATTGCATTGTCTTCATGTCTTGACTCACGTGCCAAATGTGAATCGTATCGGTCAAGTAGAAGTTTCCGAATTTTCACTCCTGCGTTTCCATCTAGACTGACGACAGACAGAGGAAGTGAGTTAAATAAAAGCTTGTAAAAAAAAATCATAAAAAACGTTTTAATAACAAGCTTTTATGTAATGATGCACTAAAAAGTAGAAAATAAATTATACACTATTATTTAAATTACTATAAAGAAAAGCGTGAGTCACTTTAGTACCGATTGGATACCTTTACTAATATTTGAGAAGAGACCCACGCTTTTCTTTATAGTAATTTAAATAATAGTGTATAATTTATTTTCTACTTTTTAGTGCATCATTACATAAAAGCTTGTTATTAAAACGTTTTTTTATGAATTTTTTTTTTCAGTACTTTACATGTTTTATTTACAATAGAGTTACATGACTAAAAACCATTGCGCGCCTACTGAACATCACGTTCAGTAGGCGCGCAATGGTTTTTGAACGCAGCCATTACGTGATGGCGCAGCTATTGAAGGTGATGACGCGTGTGGTGTGGTTGGCTAGACATGCCTACTAATTCGGTCCAAATTTTTTATTAATTCATAAAAAATTAATTAGGCATCCAATTAAGTCAAATTTAGTTTCAGATTGCATTGTCTTCATGTCTTGACCCACGTGCCAAGTGTGAATCGTATCGGTCAAGTAGAAGTTTCCGAATTTTCACTCCTGCGTTTCGGTCTAGACAGTCTGACGACTGACGAGGAAGTGAGTTAAATAAAAGCTTGTAAAAAATTCATAAAATACGTTTTAATAACAAGCTTTTATGTAATGATGCACTAAAAAGTAGAAAATAAATTATAGACTACTATTTAAAGAACTATAAAGAAAAGCGTGGGTGTCTTCCTTAACATTAGTAAAGGTATCCAATAGATACTAAAGTGACCCACGCTTTTCTTTATAGTTATTTAAATAATAGTGTATAATTTATTTTCTACTTTTTAGTGCATCATTACATAAAAGCTTGTTATTAAAACGTTTTTTTATGAATTTTTTTTTTCAGTACTTTACATGTTTTATTTACAATAGAGTTACATGACTAAAAACCATTGCGCGCCTACTGAACATCACGTTCAGTAGGCGCGCAATGGTTTTTGAACGCAGCCATTACGTGATGGCGCAGCTATTGAAGGTGATGACGCGTGTGGTGTGGTTGGCTAGACATGCCTACTAATTCGGTCCAAATTTTTATTAATTCATAAAAAATTAATTAGGCATCCAATTAAGTCAAATTTAGTTTCAGATTGCATTGTCTTCATGTCTTGACCCACGTGCCAACTGTGAATCGTATCGGTCAAGTAGAACTGTCCGAATTTTCACTCCTGCGTTTCCGTCTAGACAGACTGACGACAGACTGACGAGGAAGTGAGTTAAATAAAAGCTTGTAAAAATACACCTTGTTTATTGCCCTTAAGATGCATTGTCCTTTTTAAAATAATAATTAAAAAATTAGTATTTTCACACAAAGAAAAAAGTCCGAGTTTTAAAGTGTAGTCTGCAGCAGTTTGCGCTACAATTTCGACCCAACCTAACAGAATGGCCCCCAACAAACTCGCTTTTACCATAATATGCTATTTTACTGATCAGACAGAAATCTTAAAATCATCGATAATTATTTTTTCTTTGATCCAATTATTCTAGGCAAGATGTTTTGCAATGACGGAAAAGTCCCTGATCTCTTAGAGAAGCGTAACGTTTAACTACAAAGAACTAGTTACGACATAACTTATTAACAAAATTGGTTGGAATAATCGTACATTACGCGTTAATATATTTAGTTTCTTTTCTAAATGTAAAAGATGTATCTAATCTTCTACTCGAAAATCGAGTGTAAATCATTCTGATTTCAGTTGGAGGAAAAGCGCCCCCCCCCCCCCATCTTGCAAAAAGTTTGAATACGGTTTTTGCAGGGGTTTTTATTTTACGGTTACTTAATGGAGACAAGCGAGTTGACGAGATTCCTTCCATAGTGTTGTTGACATGGAATAAAAACGTGCTTTTTAGATTTAGACCGTAAAAAAAAATAAAAAATTAAAACTTAAGCCTAAAATTAATTTAGAAATTTTATATTTTTAGAATAAATGCTATAAAAGTTGCAAATCCAGAGAACTTGAAAATAATTTGTTGAGTTTAAGGCTACATTTCTATTTATTTTCATCAAGCCTAAGTTATAACCGGATGTTTCACTTTCGTAAGACAAATATTGATTGGCTGTACAGTAACTTAGTGATCGATAACTATTTGTTTACAAAACTTTGCAGATCAAGTTTTTAAATAACAATGCAAATTTAAAACCCCATGACCTAGTTTTCTATTTTTAGCTTACAATGTGTACAATAAAATTTATGTCGGCCTATCCAATAGCAGGATGCCATTGTTTATGTCGCCATTACACGTGAAAACCAAATTGTTTTTGCTTTTTTTTTTAATTTTTATTTAGTTACCGAAAATATTAAAAACATCAAATACGTCCAATCTTTAGTAAAGTCCGAAAAAAACCAGACAGACAGGATTTTATAACCATATTAATTTTAACTACGTCGTGCAAGATTTTTAAATTAATTTATGCACCTCTCAAATACCTTTGAGACTTTTCTCGCTTGTGTCCATTAAAGTAGAAAACAGTAAAAGTAGTATGTAACAGCTTTGCATAATTTAATACTGCGGCTTAAAAATGAATGAGCTGTTCAACTTTTTTTGAATAAAGTTGACGTGGATTGTAATGACTGACGAGAAGCCGCGTTGGTTGTTAACAGTCTTTATTATGTACAGACGCCATGATGCAAAGAGAGAGGAAGAGAGAGAGCAAGTGGCCAGAGACCACTATATATAGATAACAACATGTAAGGGACATCACTCAAGATAACAATATAAATATAATACTAATACAGAGAGTGAGTTCCCTTGACCTCACAATTAACTCAATCTATTACATCCCTTTACCCTTAGAACACAATAACACATCTCTCAATAGAACAATTGATAGTATCCTAAAATCACCAATTATATTGCAACATGAACACTATGGTAGATTACATCCTTACAAACAATGCACAATATGCTACAACATAATCAAAATACAAAACAATAATGTCAAAGTCCTTTTGACCTTTAGAATCATAGGTCTAACTTATTTGGGACTTTGATTGTCCTGCTTGACCTTCTCAGTGGCTTCTGATTTGGTGACTCAAGATTCTGACCATCTGGATTCTCTATCTCAGGAGGTCTAGGATTTAAATCATTAACTCCAGAATTTACATTTTCTGACTCTAGACAACTTGATTCACTCATATCAACAGAACTTGGTTGTGGAACAAACTGAGTTGGTGTGAACTGATCAGACTTGGTGGGATTGACAGATTCACACTTATTATCTGCACAAGTTATTTTTAACTTTATAAGGCACAGGTCCTGTACATTGAACAATTTGACCTGGTATCCATTTTCCTTTTTCCCATAATTTCTTAGATACACATTCTCATTAACACCAAATTCTCTTTCAATGAATGTTTGTCATGATTTAATTTTTTAATTGGCATCTGAAAGTATTATGCTATTATTCAGATCCTTAACTGGCATAGATTTCTTTGATTGATCAATTTCCTCAGGTAATCTGATAGTGCTTTTTGGTAACCAAACATACTGTTTAAAAGTAATATCCTGGACAATATCACTTTGCAACTGTGATCCAGTATTTGAAGTGGGTGTATTCAATGGCAAAAATCTTTGCTCTTTTCTTTTGATGTTACCCTTTTAGTTTCTGTAAGTGCTAATGATGTTAGCAAAGTTGTTTTATGATCACATTCCTTCTTACTTAAAGCATTTGAAATTGCCATATCACCATAATCATTTATTAAGTTACAAATACTTTGTTTAGGT
The DNA here is from genome assembly GCF_028476545.2 of Physella acuta. Taxonomy (NCBI): domain Eukaryota; kingdom Metazoa; phylum Mollusca; class Gastropoda; family Physidae; genus Physella; species Physella acuta. Next base: position 399,977 of record NW_026731720.1, on the reverse strand, counting down.
AGCTCTGACTGATAATGGACTGCATCTTCTCCATCTTTTATATTATCTTCACAAAGGGTTTTAATTTCTTATTTTATATGGCTTTAAGTCATCATTCACAGACTCTTCAGGCCAACCATTCTTACAGTACTCATATACTTTTATTAAGCACTCATCTTTTTGTGTTTCTCTTTTAATATCATTCACATTTATATTGGAGTTATCCATGATAGTGAAGAGAACAAATACATCTTCTGGTACATAGCTCAGGCTTTGGTTTTTTAAAGGTAATCTACTAAGACTATCTGCACTATTCTCAGATCCAGGTTTGTATTTCAATTCATAATTGTATGCAGTTAGTGTGATAGCCCATCTTTGAATCCTTGGTGAGGCATGCTCAGGTAGGGTTTTGTTTTCTCCAAATAAACCTAGCAATGGTTTATGATCTGTAAAGATGGTGAACTTCCTACCAAACAGAAACTTATGAAATTTCTTAACACCAAAAATGATGCCTAAGCCTTCCCTATCTAACTGAGAATAATTTTTCTCAGCCTGGTTCAAAGATCTACTGGCAAAAGCAATGGGTCTGTCACCCTTCTCATCCATGTGGGACAAGACTGCTCCTACACCATCTGGTGAAGCATCACATGTCAATACAAGTCTTTTCCCTGGGTCATAGTGAGTTAGTAAGGTGTCAGCAGACAAAGCCTCTTTTGCTGTGTTAAAAGCAGCTTCTTGTTGTTTACCCCAGTGCCAAGTTGCATTTTTCTGTAGCAGCTTGTACAGTGGTGATAGTTTACCAGACAGATTTCCTATGAACTTTGCATAGTAATTTATCAAGCCCAAAAAAGCTCTTAGTTGTTGGGTATTTTCAGGTTTGGGTGCTTCTTTAATGGCTTTTGTTTTCTCAGGTTGAGGTCTGATGCCTTGTTTGCTCAATATATAATCAAGAAAACTAATTTCTGTCAACATGAATTGACATTTATCTTTGTTTATCTTTAAACCTTTTTCACCAACAATTTTCAATACTTTATCAAGTGTTTTAAGATGTTCAGTGTCATTCTTACCAGTTATGTACACATTGTCAAAGTAAACACAAACATTTGGAATATCCTTAAAAATACTGTCCATGACAGCTTGGAAAATTCCAGGGCTAGATGATATGCCAAAACATAGTCTTTCATATTGGTAGAGTCCTTTATGTGTGTTTATTGTCGTATAGACTTTTGAATCTGGATGCAGTTCTAGTTGAGTGTAAGCATGACTAAAGTCTAATTCAGTGAATTTGTCTCCTCCTGCCAAATTCAAAGAGATTTCCTCAATGTTAGGTATAGGGTACCTATTTAGCTCTATTTGCTTATTCAGTGTAGTTTTATAATCTCCACAAATTCTTATAGAACCATCCTTCTTTAACACTGGCACAATGGGTGTCGCCCAATCGGAATAGTCTACCTTCTTTATAATGCCATTAGATTCTAATCTGCTTAGCTCATTTTCAATTTTATTCCTCATTGCATAAGGTGGAACTCTAGCTTTGCAGTATCTTGGATTTGTATCTTTAATGCTTAACTTCACTGTTCTATCATTTAGTAATCCAGAGTTACCAAAAACACATTTATTTTCAGATATTACTTTATCTAGTGAAGTAAGACTAGATTCTTTTACATTCTTCAATGAACAAATACTCTCCCAATTTAACTTAAGATCACTTAACCAGTTCCTACCTAGTAATGGCGGTCCATTTCCTTCAACCACAAGAAGAGGAAGTTTAACACTTTGACCATTATAACTTACATGAACCATACACTCTCCTATTACCGGAACATTGTCACCAGTGTATGTTGTTAGACACTTGTGACACGGCTGTAGAGACACTGATCCTCCTGTGACAGCGTCAAAATCTTTCTTTGTTATGACTGTTAGAGATGCTCCAGTGTCAAGTTGGAAGCTGATGCTCTTACCGTTGATATTAACTTGTACATTGATGGGAGCATGACTTATTGATTTAACAGAGAACAGGCTGAAATCCGGCTGCGAATCAGTTTGAGAATTTTCACAGGTAGAGTGGTTCATTGGTTGGGTTAGGTAGTCTTGGTGAGAGTTAACATAGTGCTGCTTTTGGTTGCGGTACTGTCTTGACTGGCTAGATTTAGCAACAGACGAAGACTTTGCGAAGCAGGCCTTGGCAATGTGACCTTGCTTACTGCACTTATAACAAGTTGCAGACTTGAACTTGCACCGATGAGATGCATGGGGACCCTTGCATCGATGACATTTTTGATAATTATTACTAGATTTAGATCTAGGATTTGAACGAGCAGGCTGTTTAGCATAAGTTGGAATGCTCTGATGGGGTTGATGTTTATTGACTAACCTGCTGTTTACTGCATGGATCTCTGAAGGTGCTAAAGATCTCGCCGCATCTGATGACTGCTGGAATGACATTGCAAGTTGTATTGCTTTTTCCAATTTTAGATCTGACTCGAGCAGCAACTTTCTTTGAATATCAGGGCTGTTTACACCTGTCACAAACTTTTCACATAATCTGTCAGACAGCGTGTCTCCGAATTCACAAAATCTACTTAAATGACGTAAAGCAGCAACATATTCTGATATTGACTCGTTTGGTTGACGAGTCCTACTGTCAAATCTAGCTCTACATAAAAACTTTGATGGGGTAGGCGCATGGTGGTCTGTTAGCAATTTGCTCAGCTCGTTAAAGCTCTTGGTAGTTAGACTAGCTGGTGCGCATAAGTCTTTTAGTAGCCTAAATTGTTGAGGCCCTATGACTGTTAACAAAACAGCTCTCTTTTTGGCTTCTATCGTCACGTCGTTAGCTTCTAGGTAAAAGCTTAACCTCTCTAGGTAATCTTGAATGATTTCATCATTCGCATCAAATTCTTTTATTTGGCCATACAGCGCCATAATTCTAGAAATAATTAGCTAATAAGCTCTAGCAAACCTCTTTTTTGCGTAAGTAGGTGCTCTTTCTAGTAGATGTTTATCCTTCGTCGCCAAATGACGTGGATTGTAATGACTGACGAGAAGCCGCGTTGGTTGTTAACAGTCTTTATTATGTACAGACGCCATGATGCAAAGAGAGAGGAAGAGAGAGAGCAAGTGGCCAGAGACCACTATATATAGATAACAACATGTAAGGGACATCACTCAAGATAACAATATAAATATAATACTAATACAGAGAGTGAGTTCCCTTGACCTCACAATTAACTCAATCTATTACAAAAGTATTTACTAATCCACGCCTTCACAAACAGAAGGGTTGGAGTGGCACCAATCGCAAATTTTATAGAGCAAACAATCAATGTATTTCTAACGTTTTAATGGAATAGACATGTCTTCCCGACCTAACTGAATTTTATAACGCCATACCTGGACAACACCGCTACGCCTCTGTTTAAATCGTTTGTTTTTAATGTTATTGCGACATGAAAACATTCCATCAGTTTAATAATAGAAAGAATATCCAGCATATGACTAATTTGGTTAAATATACAGTTTAATGTTGTTTTCATGAAAAATATGTTACGGATTTAGAATAATCCCGGTCCGTAATTAAAATATCTTAATTGAAAAATTGATGTATCGGTGCACAGTCAAGTTAGGACTTAACGAGGAATTCGGGATTTAGACAAAACTGCAATAAGTGTTATGATGTTGTAGAAAGGTAATCTGGGTTTCTAATCCTTAAAGTAATTATGAGAAATAAATTCATGTAATCAAAGTAATAATGTATCGGTGAACACAACAAACACACACTAACACAGGAGATTATTTTATAAGGAACAATGTCCTTTACTAATGCTAGGGCTTTGTTCCTCGTCATTTATTCAGGCTTTGTTGATGTAAAAACTAAATGTGTTGTAGATTACAGACATGCTAGTGAAGATTGGGGCTAAAGTTGATGTAAAAACTAAATGTGTTGTAGATTACAGACATGTTGGTGAAGGCCGGGGCTAAAGTTGATGTAAAAACTAAATGTGTTGTAGATTACAGACATGCTAGTGAAGATTGGAGCTAAAGTTGATGTAAAAACTAATTGTGTTGTAGATTACAGACATGCTGGTGAAGGCCGGGGCTAAAGTTGATGTAAAAACTAAATGTGTTGTAGATTACAGACATGTTGTTGAAGGCCGGAGCTAAAGTTGATGTAAAAACTAATTGTGTTGTAGATTACAGACATGCTGTTGAAGGCCGGGGCTAAAGTTGATGTAAAAACTAAATGTGTTGTAGATTACAGACATGTTGTTGAAGGCCGGAGCTAAAGTTGATGTAAAAACTAATTGTGTTGTAGATTACAGACATGTTGTTGAAGGCCGGGGCTAAAGTTGATGTAAAAACTAAATGTGTTGTAGATTACAGACATGCTGGTGAAGATTGGGGCTAAAGTTGATGTAAAAACTAAATGTGTTGTAGATTACAGACATGCTGGTGAAGATTGGAGCTAAAGTTGATGTAAAAGCTAAATGTGTTGTAGATTACAGACATGCTGGTGAAGGCCGGAGCTAAAGTTGATGTAAAAACTAAATGTGTTGTAGATTACAGACATGCTGGTGAAGGCCGGAGCTAAAGTTGATGTAAAAACTAAATGTGTTGTAGATTACAGACATGCTGGTGAAGGCCAGAGCTAAAGTTGATTTAAAAACTAAATGTGTTGTAGATTACAGACATGCTGGTGAAGGCCAGAGCTAAAGTTGATGTATAAACTAAATGTGTTGTAGATTACAGACATGCTGGTGAAGGCCAGAGCTAAAGTTGATGTAAAAACTAAATGTGTTGTAGATTACAGACATGCTGGTGAAGATTGGGGCTAAAGTTGATGTAAAAACTAAATGTGTTGTAGATTACAGACATGCTGGTGAAGGCCAGAGCTAAAGTTGATGTAAAAACTAAATGTGTTGTAGATTACAGACATGCTGGTGAAGGCCAGAGCTAAAGTTGATGTATAAACTAAATGTGTTGTAGATTACAGACATACTGGTGAAGGCCAGAGCTAAAGTTGATGTATAAACTAAATGTGTTGTAGATTACAGACATGATGGTGAAGGCCGGAGCTAAAGTTGATGTAAAAACTAAATGTGTTGTAGATTACAGACATGCTAGTGAAGATTGGAGCTAAAGTTGATGTAAAAACTAATTGTGTTGTAGATTACAGACATGCTGGTGAAGGCCGGGGCTAAAGTTGATGTAAAAACTAAATGTGTTGTAGATTACAGACATGCTAGTGAAGATTGGGGCTAAAGTTGATGTAAAAACTAATTGTGTTGTAGATTACAGACATGTTGTTGAAGGCCGGGGCTAAAGTTGATGTAAAAACTAAATGTGTTGTAGATTACAGACATGCTGGTGAAGATTGGGGCTAAAGTTGATGTAAAAACTAAATGTGTTGTAGATTACAGACATGCTGGTGAAGATTGGAGCTAAAGTTGATGTAAAAACTAAATGTGTTGTAGATTACAGACATGCTGGTGAAGGCCGGAGCTAAAGTTGATGTAAAAACTAAATGTGTTGTAGATTACAGACATGCTGGTGAAGATTGGGACTAAAGTTGATGTAAAAACTAAATGTGTTGTAGATTACAGACATGCTGGTGAAGATTGGGGCTAAAGTTGATGTAAAAACTAAATGTGTTGTAGATTACAGACATGTTGTTGAAGGCCGGAGCTAAAGTTGATGTAAAAACTAAATGTGTTGTAGATTACAGACATGTTGTTGAAGGCCGGAGCTAAAGTTGATGTAAAAACTAAATGTGTTGTAGATTACAGACATGCTGGTGAAGGCCAGAGCTAAAGTTGATGTAAAAACTAAATGTGTTGTAGATTACAGACATGCTGGTGAAGGCCAGAGCTAAAGTTGATGTAAAAACTAAATGTGTTGTAGATTACAGACATGCTGGTGAAGGCCAGAGCTAAAGTTGATGTAAAAACTAAATGTGTTGTAGATTACAGACATGCTGGTGAAGATTGGGGCTAAAGTTGATGTAAAAACTAAATGTGTTGTAGATTACAGACATGCTGGTGAAGGCCGGAGCTAAAGTTGATGTAAAAACTAAATGTGTTGTAGATTACAGACATGCTGGTGAAGGCCGGAGCTAAAGTTGATGTAAAAACTAAATGTGTTGTAGATTACAGACATGCTGGTGAAGGCCAGAGCTAAAGTTGATTTAAAAACTAAATGTGTTATAGATTACAGACATGCTGGTGAAGGCCAGAGCTAAAGTTGATGTATAAACTAAATGTGTTGTAGATTACAGACATGCTGGTGAAGGCCAGAGCTAAAGTTGATGTAAAAACTAAATGTGTTGTAGATTACAGACATGCTGGTGAAGATTGGGGCTAAAGTTGATGTAAAAACTAAATGTGTTGTAGATTACAGACATGCTGGTGAAGATTGGGACTAAAGTTGATGTAAAAACTAAATGTGTTGTAGATTACAGACATGCTGGTGAAGATTGGGGCTAAAGTTGATGTAAAAACTAAATGTGTTGTAGATTACAGACATGCTGGTGAAGATTGGGGCTAAAGTTGATGTAAAAACTAAATGTGTTGTAGATTACAGACATGCTGGTGAAGATTGGGGCTAAAGTTGATGTAAAAACTAAATGTGTTGTAGATTACAGACATGCTGGTGAAGATTGAGGCTAAAGTTGATGTAAAAACTAAATGTGTTGTAGATTACAGACATGCTGGTGAAGGCCGGGGCTAAAGTTGATGTAAAAACTAAATGTGTTGTAGATTACAGACATGCTGGTGAAGATTGGGACTAAAGTTGATGTAAAAACTAAATGTGTTGTAGATTACAGACATGCTGGTGAAGATTGGGGCTAAAGTTGATGTAAAAACTAAATGTGTTGTAGATTACAGACATGCTGGTGAAGATTGGGGCTAAAGTTGATGTAAAAACTAAATGTGTTGTAGATTACAGACATGCTGGTGAAGGCCGGAGCTAAAGTTGATGTAAAAACTAAATGTGTTGTAGATTACAGACATGTTGTTGAAGGCCGGGGCTAAAGTTGATGTAAAAACTAAATGTGTTGTAGATTACAGACATGCTGGTGAAGGCCGGAGCTAAAGTTGATGTCCAAGAGATGAATGGGGACACACCCCTGTTGATTGCTGCCAGCAATGGCTTTCTCAATGGGGTACAGATTCTTGTTAAGGTGGGTTCTTCAGAGGGCTTAACTCTTGTCAACATCATCTCATCAGAGCATTGTTAACTCCCTTTGTTTAGTTAGCTCATCATTGTTAGCTCCCTTTGTTTAGTCAGCTCATCAGAGCATTGTTACCTCCCTTTGTCTAGTCAGCACATCAGAGAATCTTTAGCTCCCTTTGTCTAGTCAGCTCATCATTGTTGGCTCCCTTTGTTTAGTCAGCTCATCATTGTTACCTCCCTTTGTCTAGTCAGCTCATCAGAGCATTGTTAACTCCCTTTGTCTAGTCAGCTCATCATTGTTAGCTCCCTTTGTCTAGTCAGCTCATCATCGTTAGCTCCCTTTGTCTAGTTAGCTCATCATTGTTAACTCCCTCTGTCTAGTTAGCCCTCCATCTCTACAAGGGTGCGAACAACACTTGTTAACAATTCACTTTGGTGGGAACATGTCCATTGTTGATCTTTTACATTAAATATTTTAATGTAACAATTAATAGACTTATTTTTGTACAGAGTTTTCTGTTATAGAAATAATTATTTCCAGTCCGGTGCTAGTTTGAATGTAACAAACCATAAAGGGAACACAGCCTTACATGAGGCAGCCAAATGTGACCAGGGTGACACCGTGACCATTCTGCTACATGCAGGAGCTGACACCAGAATTGTCAACAAGCAAGGGAAACTACCCATAGATTTGACTGTTGTATGTTCACATTTCAAACTATTGCTTTTAATTTTTAACACCATTTAAAATATTTTTATTGTAGGATATTTTGCTATGTAATGTTGCTACTCAAAAAAAATATTTTAAAAATATCAATGTTGATTATGAGAGAGTTAATATTTTGCTAAGGTGCTACACAAAAAATTATTTTAAAATATCAATGTTGATTAAAAGAGAGTTAATGACTTGACTCATTAGGACCCAGCACTGCATGCCTTGATTGATACAGCCACATTCAAGCTCAATGAGACAAAATCACAGAACAGCAACATCAACAACCAGCAGAACAATGCCTCAGGTAATACAGCATTCAAGGGGTCCCTACAATTATGTGAACTGTGTAGTTTTTCTTCTATTGTATGGACATTATCAGAGATAGTGAATATTTCTTATGAGATCTTATTACTATCAATCAAAAAAATATTTTATTATAATTTTCACTTAACAGCTGTAAAGATATAGCAACATAAATAAATAATATGTGTTTGTTAATCTCAAAAATCAAGTTAAATGGTTAATAACTAATTATGTCTAAGTTCATAATTGTTCAATATTTAAACTTTTTAATTAGTGTATTTAAATTTGTAACACACCAACAAAATGTTTTGGTGTTCCAGAGAATAAACACCAGATCAGCATTAAAGAGTTGTTTGCAGCGTTTGAAGAAACTGACCTCCACACCCTGCAGCGGCTGACCGCTTCCATCCGCTCGTTTGACCCTAAGGCCAGCCTACGCAGGACTGTCACGCGGGACAAGAGCTACCCCAAGCTGGACGTCATACGGCGCAGCCATTCCATTCTGTCTTTCAACCATGGCTCACTCAGGAAAACAAAGTCAGTGGACAAGGCTGACCCCTTGTATATCTACTCACTGTTTCAGTCTCAAAGTTTGGACCAGATCTCCAACTCAGGTTCTGCTAGTGATGGAAATCTTACTCCAATGGGAGATAATTCAAAGTTTCAAACTTTTTCAAGTCAGTTACCAGACCTGTTTTCTCATCAGATGGAGATCAGTGAAAAAGAGAATTGTTTACAAACTTGTACTAAGTTGTCCTGTGAAAATTCACTTTCCAATGACCAAATGCCTTCGTTAATGGGAGATAACTCTCAAAATAAAGCAGTTGCTGAATCAGCTACTGAACCTGACCAACATAAACCCACTGCAAATTGTAGTGATTTTGTTTGCAAGGGAGGTAATTCATCCAACAACTATAATTCCAACACAGTAGCTGAACCTGAGGCTAATGGGGACAATTCTGGCAGTGCAAATAACTTTTCTACTGGAGTTGCCAGTCATGAGACAAGTCCTAGGCAAGTTAGAGAACATGAGGAGGTACCAGCTGGGCCGTCAGCCGCTGCTGATCACTGCTCGGATGGAGATCTCTTGTGTGAAAATATTGGTGTAGGAGGCAGCAGGGATATTTCTAATGAACTAAGCAAATACAATGTGGAAGTCTCTGATTTTCAGGCTTCATTGAATATCAAAACTAATGCAGGTGATTGTGATGAAGAATTAGACAAAGGCAGGATAAAAGGGGAGTTTATTTTAGAAAGTGATCAAAAAAGCTTAATTCGTATTAGAGCATTAGCTAATGGCATTGTGAAGTCAATATTGAAAGCCAGCATTGCAGAGGTTTCTGGGTTAACACCAGACGCGGCAGTTGATTTGAATTCAAATAACAATTGTACCAAGTTTTTCCTCCAGCATTCTTGCACTGTGGAGGCTGACCCCACACCAGGTGCCGTGCCGAGTTCAGTGCCAGATGGGCAGGTGAAACCACAGACTTTCATGGAAACTTGTCACACCTGTCCATCCCACCTGCAAAAACAAGCATCATTGGAATCTGAAGTATTGGCCAATGGTGTTGAGGTTAGCGAGCAACAGCTCCACAATGATGTGGCCACTACACAGGCCATCAATGATGTGGCCACTACACAGAAGGCCAACAATGATGTGGCCACTACACAGGCCAACAATGATGTGGCCACTACACAAAAGGCCAACAATGATGTGGTCACTACACAGAAGGCCAACAATGATGTGGCCACTACACAGGCCATCAATGATGTGGCCACTACACAAAAGGCCAACAATGATGTGGCCACTACACAGGCCAACAATGATGTGGCCACTATACAGAAGGCCAACAATGATGTGGTCACTACACAGAAGGCCAACAATGATGTGGCCACTACACAGGCCATCAATGATGTGGCCACTACACAGGCCATGAATGATGTGGCCACTACACAGAAGGCCAACAATGATGTGGCCACTACACAGGCCAACAATGATGTGGCCACTATACAGAAGGCCAACAATGATGTGGTTACTACACAAAAGGCCAACGATGATGTAGCTAAAATCATTTGTGACCCGGAATCATTTTTTGATGATTCTGACCCAGATACAAGTCAGAGTGATGAGGCTCACAGCCATGTTGAAAGCTAAAGGAACTCTTCTGTGTAGGAGAATACAAGTTCTGTTGTTTAATCCCCAACAACACTGTGTTACTAACACATATCTTAAGCATTGTGTACACAGGGCAATACTCTGTTTATACTGAAATATGTTGTAAATTATATCACTGTAGAGAGAGAGAGAGATGTATTCTCAAAAAGAATATACCTTATTTATATAAAGCTAGTATCTGTTATCAAGATACGAATAAAACTTTGATCAATGTTATTTTACTTGTTTTTGTTTCATCACTCAAACACTCTTGTCACCCAAACACCCAGGTCACATCACCCAAACACCCAGGTCACATCACCCAAACACCCAGGTCACCCAAACACCTAGGTCACCCAAACACCCAGGTCACCCAAACACCCAGTTCACATCACCCAAACACCCACATCACCCAAACACCCAGTTCACATCACCCAAACGCCCAGGTCACATCACCCAAACGCCCAGGTCACATCACCCAAACACCCAGGTCACATCACCCAAACACCCAGGTCACATCACCCAAACACCCAGGTCACCCAAACACCCAGGTCACCCAAATACCCAGGTCACATCACCCAAACACCCAGGTCACATCACCCAAACACCCAGGTCACATCACCCAAACACCCAGGTCACCCAAACACCCAGGTCACCCAAACACCCAGTTCACATCACCCAAACACCCAGGTCACATCACCCAAACACCCAGGTCACCCAAACACCCAGGTCACATCACCCAAACACCCAGGTCACATCACCCAAACACCCAGGTCACATCACCCAAACACCCAGGTCACATCACCCAAACACCCAGGTCACCCAAACACTCAGTTCACCCAAACACCCAGGTCACATCACCCAAACACCCAGGTCACTTCACCCAAACACCCAGGTCACATCACCCAAACACCCAGGTAACCTAAACACCTAGGTCAACCAAACACCTGGGTCACTTCATCTAAACACCCAGGTCACCCAAACACCTAGCTCACATTTTGCTACTGTAAATCAGATTGCAACTTTTTTTCTTTGTGGTAAAACTATGCAACAATTTACATTTTTAAAAAAAAAAAATTCGGAATTTACTTTTTTGTATTGTTTTTTAAATCTTTAAATTTTTTAAAAATAAGTTTATGTTTTTTGGAAATATTTATTTATCAGAATGCGACTTAATATTTTTGGGATTTTTATGTTTTTGGACAAAGCATTAAAAAGGTAAAAAATCAAAATGAATATAGAACCTGCCAAAAATGTGTTCTATTGCATCTATTCCTATTAACTGCTAGTGCAAAGGTCTAATTTTACCTACTTTGACTAAGAAAGTATTGGACTATTAATCAAAATTTCTTTATACTCGTTTACTACAAATAAATAATGTGGCACTAATTAATATGGTTGTGAGACAGTATAATTAATCAATTTACCTAAACTAATTATAATTTCATTTATAACTGATCTGGTTACATTTACTTTTATATATATATATATATATATATATATATATATATATATATATTATGTATATATATATATATATATATATATATATATATATATATATATATATGTATATGTATGTGTATATATATATATATATATATTAATGTGAAATCACATTTTATTTCAGAATAATCTGATAAGAGTTAAGAATTTTGAAATTTAATGTTTAATATTGTTGATCAATCAGATGAAAGTGCTGTCCTTCGGCTAAATACAGAACTGGGGTTGCTGATCTTTGCAGAATTATTTTCAACAAAACACTATCCTATTGTTTGATTCTTGTGATACATGTTTACACTTTTTATATATCCAGTGCCTGATTGTTGTTTTATCATGTAAAGGAATGTTACTGTAATTTTAAATGAAGGTGAATGACTATAAAAATGTGATTTGTTTGTGTCAAAGGTAACACATTTGTGTTAGAATTTAAGTCAGATCCTGCCGCACCTGCTACACAGTCCAACAAAGAGTTAAAATAATGTATGGAAATAATGTGTCACTCCTTACCTACCTCTTTATTTTATTCTGGTATGGATTACATTGAGCTATACAGATGTACATGAATTAGTAAAAAAAATTACTTTTTGTTATTTATTAAGATGTTAATAATAACAGATGTACATGAATTAGTAAAAAAATTAACTTTTTGTTAATTATTAAGATGTTAATAATAGTTAATATATTCTTTTCTATAGAAACATGAAACCACCCGAAAAGAAATTGAATATTCCATAATTTTTTTTCAAAATTTGTATTGATTAACATTACAAAATCACAATTTTTATTATTTTACTTTTTGACAATTAATTTTTATCAGCAGTTTGTTTTTTAAATTCAGATTTAAAAATATAAGTTGAAAACAAAAACAGTTATGTGGCTATTGCTAAAATCCTTGTTATTAAAAAAGTCATGCTGTATGTAATTAAAATGCTATTTCAAAATTAAAATAATTGTTTTTACTTACTATGTAGCAAATATTGTAATCGTGCTGAAAAACACAAACGAAAAACAAACACAACACTCATAACATAAACACAACTTAAATGCAAACATAAACGCATAGTGCTCACAGTTTAGCCCATGGTGAAAAATCGCACCCTATCCAAGCGCCGGTGGATGCGCCTGATTCAGTGAATGACTATAAAAACCCCAGCTTGTCAGCAAACGGAAACTTAGATTAATAATTAGTAAATAGTAGGTTCAGTGTATAAAATAAATAAAAGGCAGTATTTAAAATATCCGTGTTTTACCTACCATCAGTGGCGTAGCGAGGTCGGGTGTCACCCCCCCCCCCCCCCAGAGGCGTAGCGACCCTTCCCGGGGACAAATTTTCGATTTGCACTCCCCCCCCCCTCAAGTTTTCGATTTGCACCCCCCCCCCCTCGAACTTTCGATTTGCACCCCCCCCTCAAGTTTTTCTCTATATATTTTGCTATTTTTTGCCTTGGTGTCACCCCCCTAAATGGTGTCACCCGGTGCGGTCCGCACCCCACGCCCCCCTCCCTCGCTACGCCCCTGCCTACCATATTGCACTTTATCAATTCATGCATTTTTTTTCAGTACATTAAATTTTAAAAATTTACAATAGAGTTTCATGACTAAAACCATTGCGCACATAATGAACGTGATGACACGTGTATAACAGTGCGGAATAGTTGATTAAAAATTATAATTAGTAAACATGACGTTTAGTGAATAAAATAAATAAAATATAGCCTTTTATCAATCCATGCAAATTATAATATTCCAACAATAATGTCCTCTTACAATAATTTCCTCTGCAGATTTGTATTCACATTTAGCTAATTATATTATTCCAACAATAATTCCTTCTTGGGGATTTTGCATTCACATTTTTGTATTAGCGTGAGTTAAGTTTATTTTTAAATTACCTCCCTTGGCAAAAAACCAAAACAGTTTAATTAATTAATTAATTAGATCGACCCTAATATTAAAATGTAGCCACTTTTTCTAGGAATCAAAACGAAAATGTTATTTTAAATTGGTCCGTTTAATATGTTTTAGCAATTTGCGTGTATTTAAAATGTTCTTTACGTTATAGAAAAGAGTTAAAACAGTGGCAACTATAAAATACATTTAAGTCGTTATATAAACAAACCCTTCTCTATGACTATTAATAAGACACCGATGCATGTGAAAAGCACGATTATGTGATATGTATACTTTTATGGTTCCAAAATCTATAGCGATGACGGAATGGCTGGCAAACTACCAGCAGCGTTATTATATTATAGATTCGAGAAAGTTTAGGGGAGATCACTCCCGCTTTATTTTTTTGTGTGTCACACAATTGATGTAGAAAACAAATTAGTCCGTAATACCGTAACATTCTTTATTTCGACTGTATATACTTCAGCTCTTTATATTATTACCTATCATGTTTGCGCACTTTTTGGATCGGCGCATAACGCAGGCTGTTTAGAGAGAGAGGGGGGGGGGACAAAATCTGACAAAAATTATTTTTTTTTGCACCTTGATAGACTAGTGGCTATGTAAAAACAAAACAAAAAAACCAATCGATTGCAACAGTGATTGTTCTACAGTAACTAAAACACACTGTTGCATAGAGAGAGAAAACTACATACGTTGTAGTATGAAAAATAGGCAAATCTTCAAACCACTTTCATAACTTATTCTCTTCTTTAAATAGTCTAATCGGGGTGCCGATAATACTAATTTAAAAAGTTTTTTTTAATCGAATTAAAACTAAAAACGACTAAGCTATAAGTAGAAATTATAATTCCAAATTAATAGAATAAATAAAAATAAAATAAAGAAGAACGCGGGAAATCATTACACGTATCAAGTTTCCATGATTCATAACACTTATTTTGAAATTTCATCAACCTAGCTGTAACGGTACTCAAGCTATCGTGTTTACAGACACACACACACACAGACACACATCCACACACACACATACACACACACACAGACAGACGGACAAGATTGCAAAACTATGTTTTTCCGACACAGGGAGCTGTAAAACGTCGAGATTTGTAAAAATGTCTATTTTTTTTTAATTTATTTTTTGCAGGATTACAACTCAAGACTTTCTCTAAAACTTCGTATATACGAGAAAGTAAAAAATGCAAATTGTAACACTTTAAAAGACACAACAAAAATACAGTTTCCTGTTTTAAACTAAAACTTTTATTACTTAATATTAAATTGTCTAGTTACTTTTCAAACAACTTCTGGAATTGGATGTTTAATATAATGGGTAGTCACCGCAACCCATATCCGTGCACGCAATTTCACCCATGGAACACGAACAGTCGTTGCAATCGGACATAAAGTAGTCCCCATTTTTATATGTCTGTGAATTTCAATAATTTCAATCACAAACATTTTATACATTAAATATAAATAAATGTTGTTTAATGGCAAAAGTTAATACAACATAAATTTCCTTATAGTGACTGAAACGTCACAGACCTAACTCAATCACTATTTCAAGCGTCTTACAATTAGGTCTACCTGAAAACCGAACTTTTATACAAATATAAAACATCCACACTCGATAACAGCTATTAATAAATATAACGATTTATTTAAAATCTTACAACTTTGAACAACTAGCACTTAAACATATTAACCGACACAAAAGAAGATATGAATATGGTCTTCACATATACAGGGAAGATAATTCAAAATGGTTTGTTTACAATCGAGAAGGGAGAATGCTGAGCTGTGGTTAATATCACATACACTGTCTTTCAGCCAAAATTTACTCTACTCCAAGCTATTGTTATTTTTAATTTCTCATATACAGAGTATAGAAGTATTACTCAACGTCATACCAAGTTGGTATATGGGGGACCAAAAAAACATAAGGACTAGGCAAAACGCGAAAAAAAAAACTTACGACTCCATTGACCTCGCATACAGGGTCGGGTAATCGAGGGCACGATATACGATAGCATAATACTTTCCCCTCACCATTATCCTCGTAACATACACATTTGTTGCAATCGTCGGACGGTATGACACCTACCTTGTATATCTAGAACACAAATCTTAATGAAACAGTAATTTAAATATGTGCTTATGTACTCCTATAGCAATGTATGCCTACAGCATTAAATCAACAACAGAATTGTTATTAACGTGCAGTCTTATTTTAAAAAGAAATAATTGTTCTTATTAAGTTATTCTGGTATGTCTTGTCTGATCTGGTATGTCTTATTTTGTCTGTCTCGAATGTCTGGTATGTCTTGTCTGGTGTGTCTTATTTTGTCTGTCTGGAATGTCTGGTATGTCTTGTCTGGTGTGTCTTATTTTGTCTGGAATGTCTGGTCTATCTGGAATGTCTGGTGTGTTTGTCTAGTCAGTCTGGTCTGTCTGTTCAAGGCCATCAAATTTTGTTCCTAGAGAAAAATAAACATAAAGGCTACACAATGCACCAAAAAAAAATGACCTGTCCATTGTGTTGACACGTGACCTCAGGTTTTGGAGTGCATGGCTTTATGTCACATTTTAGATTAGGCCCAACACAGTGGCACTCGTTGCACTCGTTAAACTTTACTTGGGATCCTTTCTTGTATTTCTAGAAAACAGATTCAGCTTTATGAAACTGGTCTCAATCTTTGTTTATACACAACACAATATTAATACATGCATATAAAATAAATGATAAACACGTAGCTGATAAATTGATCAGTGATATGTCCACCACATATAACCCTTCATATGATTTTGATGGTTTGTATGTTTTTCTGGGAAACCATACCATAGTAAGATTTTCCAAGAGGTTGTTTCTGTCTTGGCTATCAATAGTATTTTCAAAAGCAACGAGTAATGCATATATGGGCTCTTCCATTCATAAATTTGCTCTAGCATTTGTCTCTCAGATTGATACTACTGCGTTATTTCGTCTGCAGCTTTGAAGATTCTGTCTAGAAAGATCCTTATATTTTACCGGACAGTGGTAGAAATGTGATGCCTCGCCAGATTTCACATTATTTTTTATTTCCGTGCAAAACATTTCTGTGTCTGTGGTTTCTGCTTTAACCATTTCTTCACTGATACAATTTATACCCGGTGTCTTTCCTTATTTTATTTTTTATAAGCTTTTATTTAACTCACTGTCTCTGTCTAGATCGAAACACCCGAGCGAAATTACGTGGATCAAGGCATGAGGACAATGCAACATGACGTTAAATTTGACTTAATGAGTTACCTAATTATTTTTTTATGAATTAATTAAAATTGTGTCCAAATTAGTCTCATCAAACTATTCCGCACTATTATACACGCGTCATCACGTTCATTGGGTGCGCAATAGTTTTTAGTCATGTAACTCTATTGTAAATTTAGAACATTTAAAGTACTGAAAAAAAAATTCATAAAAAACGTTTTAATAGCAAGCTTTTGTGTAATGATGCACTAAAAATAGAAAATAAAGTATACACTACTATTTAAATAACTATAAAGAAAAGCGTGGGTCTCTTCCTAAGTATTGATAAAGGTATCCAATAGATACTAAAGTGACCCACGCTTTTCTTAATAGTTATTTAAATAGTAGTGTATTATTTATTTTTTTACTTTTGATCAATTTTTTTGTATAGCTGCTTTCACTTCTGATATTTGTATGGGTATCATTATCTAGTTCTTTTTGGCTTTGTTGTATATATCAATGTGTTGGGCTTGTGGTGGTCTGTTTAGTAGTCCTGTAAAATATTCCTTCCATCTCTTGATTTTCATTTTCGCCTACCAATTTTTCCCGTTAGAGGTCCATTCTTTCCATTGTTTTGCGTCATACATTTTAATTGACGAACCTTTTCTAATACCTTAACTGTAGCTATTTTTTTTTATTTTTTTTTTGTTGAAAAATAAAGATATTTTATTTTAAAAAACAACAGAAAATAATTTAGTTTAAAAAAACAGTAATTAATGGGGTTTTTTTTTACATTTTTACTTTCTCGAATACGAATGATAAAGGAAGTAAGGTAATCAAAATCGAGATTTTAGTACCGTTATAGCTAGGCTGGTGAAATTTCATATACAAGTTCTGTATCAACTTTTCAGCGATTTCCGCCAACCGGAAGTGGCACTTTTTCTACTTTTGGTTTTTCCAATGTGGTTTTACCCCGATCCACTTCGGTGGACGATATATTTGGTGTCAACCCCTTAACTTTTTGTCGAAACGTGTCAAGTTGTGCATCCACTTATAGAAAGCGTGTAGGGGCCTAACTTTAACATTTATTAATTAAACTGGAAAAATCATTGTATTTGTAGTAAATTATTAAATTTGGTGTCATCCCCACCGCCACTCCAGACGTGGGTGGACGGTTCAGTTATTACAATTCTCAAGAAAAGCTTTTCCTCAGGCAAATTTTGCAACGTTTAGTTCTATGCCCCCCCCCCCCCCCCTCCAACCCCCTCCACCCGGTGATAGCTTTAAACTGTGCACGTGTATAATCGGTTATAATTACAGCTGGATGTAGCATTGTTCCCTATATCGTTGGCAGGTTTACGGCATGGTGTTACCCCCCCCCCCCCCCACCTCCCGTCAGGATTTGTCATTTGCTCTAAATTAAAATAGTTTTAAACTATAATTTATCATTTACTTAACTGAAATGATCGTTGTTTTTTTTTCTATATTTATTTGCAATTATCGTTGCCTTGATTCCAGCACCCTAAACGGTTGTCCGTCCCCCCCTCCCCCGTAACCCCTCGCTACGCCTCTGCACTACTGCCTGCTTTAAACAATAACATGACTACACGAACTGACCTTTCCATTGAGTTCACATTTGTCTTCTAGTATTTTCTTGCACGGCTTTAAATCGCATTGTATATTAGGCCCAACACAGAGGCAATTGTTGCAATCGTTGAACGGAACAAGGTCTCCTTTGTTGTATGTCTATAAAACAATATAAAAACCTTTCTAATAACAAGCTTTTAATTGCACTGAAAATAAGAAAATAAGGCAAAATATACTTTCTTTAATAAAAATGTTGGTCGTTCATGAGATCTCTTAATTATTTTAGCCATTAACAGCCATCACCATACTTGTTTATTTAAAAGGTTAACAATTGTTTTATTTTTAAATTGATGTGTAGTTTGTGTGCACATAAACAGCTATAACATGGTGTTAATTTTTACTTTCTTGTAAACAGAGTATACATGAAGTATTGTAATCGTGATGAATAATGAACAGTTATTTTGACACTTTTTTATCTCCCTACTTTATCGTGCACGGAATATAGAATATAAATATAAAGGATGTGCATCTCATGTATCGTGCGAAAAAATCTAAATCCAGATTTTTGTCAAATGTGTAGGGCCCTATCTTTTACAACCTTACGGAGCCAATGTGTATGAGTGTGTTTGTGTGTGTATGGGGGGGTGCATTTGTCTGTGTGTGTCTTTGTGTGACTGTGTGTTTCCTATAACCAGTGCCGGCGCCAGGTTATTTATCGCCCTAGGCAATACTTATTAAAAGCGCCTCCACCCGCATTTTTTTCGTGCCCCCGTATTATCAGTGGCGTAGCGACCCTTCCCGGCGCCCGGCGACAAACTTTTGATTTGCACCCCCCTCAAACTTTCGATTTTCAGCCCCCCCCCCCCCCCTCAAACTTTCAATATTTTTTTCCAACCCATTTTGGAGCCTTCCTACGGACAGCACCCTAGGCGACCGCCTAGTTCGCCTTATAGGTAGCGCCGGCCCTGCCTATAACTTAGTACCGATTCAGTCTTGCTAACCAAATTTCATACATGAGTATTAAATCCAATTTGTAGTTTTCTTTCAACTTTTAAGCGATTTCCATTTACCGTAAGTGGCACTGACTGTGGTTTCTCAAAAGAGTATTGCTTGACTACCGTTTAAGTTAGGTAGACGGAATTTTAAATATAAATATTAAATTGTATGCGACGGCAGTTGTTAACTTGAACTATTTCCGAACCGGAAGTGGTACTTTACTTTATTTCTGTTTAACCCGATAATATTAGTACTATTTCAGTTAGGTGGACGAATTTTTTTTAAATAGGTATCAGATCTTATCTTTGGATTACTTTCAAATTTTAAAATTTTGATTGGACCAAATTAGTAGGCATTTCTATCCAACTACTCAACAAGCGTCATCACGTTCAATAGGCGCGCAATGGTTTTTAGTCATGTAACTCTACATGTTTTGTTTACAATAAAGTCTAAGTAGGGCCTACTGAAAAAAAATGCATTAAAAAAACGTTTTAATAACAAGCTTTTATGTTATAATGCACTTTAGTACCTATTGGATACCTTTACTAAAATTTGAGAAGTGACCCACGCTTTTCTTTATTGTTATTTAAATAGTAGTGTATAATTTATTTTCTACTGTTTGTGCATTGTTACATAAAAGCTTCTAATTAAAACGTTTCTTTTATGAATTTTTTTTTATTAATTAAATCTCGTGATATGAAAAATGGTACATTGACAACATTGAAATTAGCTTAGGTGCGTCTGGTTTTCATAGAACATCGTGATTGTATCTGACAAGGAGGCTAGAGGGAAGGTCTTTAAGGCTTTGGAACAGTTCTCAGAGGGTCAAAACTTCTTTCATTTGTCATTGTGGCAAATGTGGGACCAAACAAAATGTTAAGCTTTATCTATACACAGTATGCGAACATTTTCTCCAATTTTAAAAATAGAAAATAAAATCTTACAACACTGTCGTGAATGCAATTTTCAGCAACAGCACATCCAACGAACACAGCAACAACCACCGTGAACAGGTATTTCATTTTGCTTGTTTTGTTGAATAAAGAATTATCCAGAAACGTGTCAGTAACTAAATAAATATTATATATATATATATATATATATATATATATATATATATATATATATATATATATATATATATATATATATATATATATATATATATATATATATATGATTTACTTATAGTCTAGACTCTAACTCAGTAGTCACAAATATACAGTGAGATAATTTTCAATGTATAGATGTTTAGAAAGACTGCAGTCAGGTTATGTAGTAACATATAACACATCTGCCTCTTCTGTAATCGCTGGTAAGTAAGAGGGGAACGCCGACAGTGTACATAATCGTAGCTATAAAGAGGGGGACACCGACATTGTACATAGGCGTAGCTATAAAGATCGGGGACACCGACATTGTACATAGGCGTAGCTATAAAGAGCGGGACGCCCTCAGTGTCGACTATAGGGTCGTCACTGCACAAGTCGACGTCTACTAGTGCAGTGGCGTAACAGATCATTGAGGGGGGAGGGGGAATGGACTTTACTTTGGGGGTAGAGGGAGCAGCAAGTCGAGATAAAGCGCTATGCTACGAAGTAAACCAAGCCAGAGTAAAAATCACAACACAAAAAACACTACCTGCGATTTTGTGATCCTTATAAAAAAAAAAATTCGTTTCAATTTTATTTCATAGCTAAAACATATAAAAATGTTTTCTAATTAAAAAAAAAAAATGAACTGAAAATAAGAAAAAACTATATTTTAATTGCACTTACTATGAACTATCATTTTTAAAAAATAAATTAAAAAGACAATTATTGTCCAAAAAACTAGCCTAGTCTGAGTTTTAAAGTGTAATTTGTAGCAGTTTGCGCTACAATTTCCACCCTACCTAACAGAATTGCCCCAAGCAACTCGCTTTTATCATAAGCTATTTTACGGATCAGACAGAAACCTTAAAATCGGCGATAATTATTTTTCTTTGATCCAATTATTCCAAGATGTTTCGCAATAACGTAAAAGCTCCTGATCTCTGAGTCTTTCCGATGTAACTGTATTTCATAACGCCATTCCTGGACTACGCTCCTGTTTAAATAATTTATTTATAATGTTATTTCGACATACATTAATTCCAATATACCGATACTCTGAACACGTAATATTACTGCACGTAATACCAAACAATGATAAATGTTAATTACCAGTATACTATTAGTAAAGTAATTTGCATAGTTAATTAGCAGTTAAACTTAAATAGGAAAAAATAATCAGCATATGACTAGTTAGTAATATATACAATTCAATGTTGTTTTGTACTATTTGTAGACATATGTCACGTATTTAATATAATCCCGGTTCGCAGTTAAAATACGTGAAATAATTTATGTATCGGTGTACTGTCAAATTAGGACTTACTGAGGAATTCGGGATTTAGATAAAACTGCAATAAATGTTTTGATGTTGTAGAAAGATAATCTGGGTTTTTAATCCTAAAAGTAATTATAAGGAATAAATTAATAAAATTCAACAAATTTTGTTTCGGAAAAGTCAAACACAATCAGCATACACAAAACGTCATTTCTTTAGCCGGGCTTTGTTCCTCGTCATTTAGCCGGGCTTTGTTCCTCGTCATTTAGCCGGGCTTTATTCCTCGTCATTTAGCCGGACTTTGTTCCTCGTCATTTAGCCGGGCTTTGTTCCTCGTCATTTAGCCGGACTTTGTTCCTCGTCATTTAGCCGGGCTTTGTTCCTCGTCATTTCACTAGCCGGGCTTTGTTCCTCGTCATTTCACTAGCCGGGCTTTGTTCCTCGTCATTTCACTAGCCGGGCTTTGTTTCTCGTCATTTCACTAGCCGGGCTTTGTTCCTCGTCATTTAGCCGGGCTTTGTTCCTCGTCATTTAGCCGGGCTTTGTTCCTCGTCATTTCACAAGCCGGCTTTGTTCCTCGTCATTTCACTAGCCGGGCTTTGTTCCTCGTCATTTCACTAGCCGGCTTTGTTCCTCGTCATTTAGCCGGGCTTTATTCCTTGTCATTTAGCCGGGCTTTGTTCCTCGTTATTTAGCCGGGCTTTGTTCCTCGTCATTTAGCCGGGCTTTGTTCCTCGTCATTTAGCCAGGCTTTGTTCCTCGTCATTTCACTAGCCGGGCTTTGTTCCTCGACATTTCACTAGCCGGGCTTTGTTCCTCGTCATTTCACTAGCCGGGCTTTGTTCCTCGACATTTCAGTAGCCGGGCTTTGTTTCTCGTCATTTCACTAGCCGGGCTTTGTTTCTCGTCATTTCACTAGCCGGGCTTTGTTTCTCGTCATTTCACTAGCCGGGCTTTGTTTCTCGTCATTTCACTAGCCGGGCTTTGTTCCTCGACATTTCACTAGCCGGGCTTTGTTCCTCGTCATTTAGCCGGGCTTTGTTCCTCGTCATTTAGCCGGGCTTTGTTCCTCGTCATTTAGCCGGACTTTGTTCCTCGTCATTTAGCCGGGCTTTGTTCCTCGTCATTTCACTAGCCGGCTTTGTTCCTCGTCATTTCACTAGCCGGGCTTTGTTCCTCGTCATTTAGCCGGGCTTTGTTCCTCGTCATTTAGCCGGGCTATGTTCCTCGTCATTTCACTAGCCGGGCTTTGTTCCTCGTCATTTAGCCGGGCTTTGTTCCTCGTCATTTAGCCGGGCTTTGTTCCTCGTCATTTCACTAGCCGGGCTTTGTTCCTCGTCATTTCACTAGCCGGGCTTTGTTCCTCGTCATTTCATTAGCCGGGCTTTGTTCCTCGTCATTTCATTAGCCGGGCTTTGTTCCTCGTCATTTAGCCGGGCTTTGTTCCTCGTCATTTCACTAGCCGGGCTTTGTTCCTCGTCATTTCATTAGCCGGGCTTTGTTCCTCGTCATTTAGCCGGGCTTTATTCCTTGTCATTTAGCCGGGCTTTGTTCCTCGTCATTTCACTAGCCGGCTTTGTTCCTCGTCATTTCACTAGCCGGGCTTTGTTCCTCGTCATTTAGCCGGGCTTTGTTCCTCGTCATTTAGCCGGGCTTTCTTCCTCGTCATTTCACTAGCCGGGCTTTGTTCCTCGTCATTTCACTAGCCGGGCTTTTTTCCTCGTCATTTCACTAGCCGGGCTTTGTTCCTCGTCATTTGAGTGGAACCCCCCTAGGAAAGTGGAAGAGAGGGCGTCCAAGACAGATCTGACGGCGGAGTCTTCAAGAACTGTAGCCAACGGGGATGTCTTGGGAGACGGCAAAATTAATAGCCAGGGATCGAAGGAAATGGTGAAGGCCCTATGTTCCAAAAGGAGCAAAGAGGACTGAGTCAAGTCTAAGTCAAGTAACTCCCAATACAGATATGTCGATGCTCGGAGCACATTTAATTAATTTACCAGTATACGATTAGTAATTTAATTCGCATGGTTAATTAACAGGTAAGTTTAGACAAACTTATCAAACAGTAGGTTATTTTATTTAATAATAGGAAAAATATTCAGCATATCACTAGATTAGTTAAATATACGATTTATTGTTGTTTTGAAGAAAAATATGTTACGGATTTAGAATAATCCCGGTACGAAGTTATAATATCTTAATGAAATAATTTATGTATCGGTGTACTGTAAATTTAGGACTTAACGAGGAATTCGGGATTTAGACAAAACTGCAATAAGTGTTTTGATGTTGTAGAAAGATAATCTTAGAATTGATCATGCGAAATAAATTAATATAATTAAACAAATTGTGTATCCGTTGACACAAACACACAATATATTAGGCACATTTTTGAAATATTACTCACACAGTATACGAAAGTCGACTGTCGTTTTAAAAAGGGGCAGGACTGGGGCCAAATATTCGACTCAGTGTTTTATGAATCAAACCTTAAAAGTTAATACCAGCTGTCGAATACGGTATGCGGCCTACCGGAGCACAATTATTACCCGACACCATACAACTTGGGTGGAATTCACCCATTTTCATTTTTTAACAGTTTGCCATAGGCGTATTGGGTAACCTGCCCTCCACACATCAATAAATGAAAATGTATTCAAAACATTTTGTTGAACGTTTTTAAGAAGTACCATCGCATTACTCATTGGCACTTAACCCCCCCCCCCCTTCGGTTCGCCTACTGAACAACAACTATGCATGCTAACACTAATATGATACATGTGTAGTATTGTTGTAATACTACCATAAGACACAATCAATAATGCCATAATGCGCATCGACACTTTTTTACTTTCTCGTATATACGAAGTATAGAAAAAGTATTGTAATCGTGCACAAATATCACTTGAAATTTTAACAATTTTCACCGTATTACACCTAAGTCCTTCATCACATCCGAAGTATAGTGGACTTGTTTTAATCGGGCAAAAATTATCAATCCAGATTTATCAAAATTAAGAGGTTTTATGCGTAATCCAGTCTGAAAAACTGGGCTTTGCAATTCTGTCCGTATGTCTGTGTGTCTGTCTGTCCGTGTGTAAACACGATAACTTGAGTACCGTTACAGCTAGGTTGATGAAATTTCATATATAAGTATTTTATCAAAATCGTAGATCCGTATCAACTTTTGAGCGATTTCCGATAACCGGAAGTGGTACTTTTTCTACTTTGAATTTTTCAAAAGCCTATAACTTGAGTACTATTTCAGATAGATAAATGAAATTTCACATGTAAGTAAAAGATCTAATTCTAATTTTATTCTATTTTTAAAACTTTAAGTATTTAAAATGGATTATGTCTATAGCCCGAGTTCCCATCCCCTGTTGTTTTATATAAGAATATTCGAGAAAGTTTAGGGGAGATCACTCCCGGTTTATTTTGTATATAACGTCTCCATTGTTTTCCTCTATGGAAATGTTATACGTGTGGATTCCACTGACAATGTACACCAACGCTGGCAAGTCACGACATTCGGAGAAGGTTAGATGTGATTGTATTGGCGAGCAGATAGACTGGAACTTTAAATAAACAAGGACGAGTAGTTAAAAAAGTGCCTATCAAACAACTGCAAAAGAAGATCGTGGATCCAGTAGTTGGGAACTAGACTACTAGTAAGGCTAAATGGTAGCCACGTCACCCGGATGATGCGAAGGCGTTTACAGTTAGTTATATTGGTTGCAATATGCCCGGGGGGGGGGGTGTAACGTGTAGATATAAATAGTTTTATGTAGCCTCGGCCTAAAGTTCGCATAATGGCGTTTCTGCTGCTAACCTTTAAGTATCGAGTCCTAGGCTAGTACGGCGTCTACCAA
The DNA here is from genome assembly GCF_028476545.2 of Physella acuta. Lineage (NCBI taxonomy): Eukaryota > Metazoa > Mollusca > Gastropoda > Physidae > Physella > Physella acuta. The sequence continues at coordinate 374,184 of NW_026731720.1, read as the reverse complement.
ACTGACGTTACCTGACAAGGGTTCAGAGTTTCTTCCAGGCATCTTTTCTGGGGGGCTTTGCCCGCCCCCCCCCCCCCCCCCTCCAGAACGAAATGAAATTCATATTATTTATATAGAACATACTTTTAGTAGTGCCCCCCCCCCCCCCGGAGAAAAAAAAAGTCTGGAAGAAACACATGGGTTGAGGCAAATAAAGGCTTTGTGTAACCACACTAGGTTACAGAAACAGGTGACCTAAACTTCTTAGTACATAATGTGTAGCTTGAAATACTTTACATTACCATTCTGAAGAACGACTGTTAAGATACTAAGGGCGATGCAAGACTAGCATTGTAATCTATTTAGCCTACGGTGTTCTATTTAATAAGCCAGTGTATTTTGGTGTAGCCCGACCATATCGCAATAACTGTAGAACCAGATATGTATCAATACATATTTATAACAAAGATACATCGACTGAGGCATTCTAAATAAATGTTCTTACTTTTAAATGTACTATTGGTTCTAGAGACTAATAATTATTTCAACAAAAATATTTTCTTTATGTGACCCTAGCACTGTTACAGCCACCATTGGATCGCATATAATATAAATTAATCACAGAAACAGACTTGTACGTGTTAAGAGCTATGGTTATTCTTTATTTCTATATACCCAGACCTACTGTGTCATAATTTATTTTTTGTTATTTTTTTTTAAAGATGCATTTTCAACAGATTGTGAACCCCTGCATTCTTATGATCAAACGGGTTTAAGACTTACTAGTTATAGGCATACAGATTACTTAAATTCGAAAAAGCGTTGTCCGTTCACAACCCCCCCTCCCCCACTTTGATATACTTATCAAGTAAGCTTTTTTATCAGACATTTTTGGTGATGTTTTAACAATGTACAAAATTTGTTTTTAACTTCGCCTTTTTAATTTTATCAATAACAGAGAAAAGCCAATTTCAATGCAATTAATTTAAATGATGTACTTATTTTTGAGGTTTGAAAAAAGAAAATTGAGTCTGTTCTCTGTGTATTTGAGTTCAAAGATTGAGTTTGGGACATATACTTTTAGATATAATCTCTCAAACATGGCACCTTTTAGGGTGTTGGAAAAGTTAAAAAAAAAACTTTTTTTTACTAATTGAGTATAATATAAACAAATTTAGTACCCACTATCTTAGAATGAGTTCTTGACATAAGCTTTGGGACTGTTTAAGAAATCAGTTTGACAACCCTAGTTAAACAGGGAACTTGATGACAGCCACAACTGCCTCAGAGAAAGTGCAGAATTCCACTGACACCCTGAGACAAGATTTTCTTCTGAGCTGGGTGGACTCTGGACCAGAGCCCAGCATCAAAACTCTTATGGTGGCAGTTGTTACCTCTACCATTCGACATCAACATCCCAGCCATTAGAGGCTTATACGATCTTCTTTCAGAAAATGATAATAAATTGATACTATAATTACTGTGTGCATCAAAAACATCATAGTATCATATTAAGTAATAGATAGAAAAGAAAAAAACTAATTAAAATAAAATTTAAACTTTTATTTTTGAATACCATAGATAGAAGGATTTCAGTGGATGAAATTGACATTTTATAACTGCATGTTATGAACATTAATGGTCAGTTGGCTGTGTTGATAGGTCAAACCCTATAGGCTGGCATGTGGTCAGATTGGCTAGCTGATCTGTCCTAGAGATCTCCCACAAACTGTTATCTTTGGGATAAAGATGTGTAGCACATTCTTTGCAAGAAAAGGGGAAAGGTTGCAAGCTGCTGTCTAAAGATTAAAAATACTTCATCTAAGGTTGATAAAACTGAATACAACAATACTATATAGGAAGTAAGAGAAAAAAAATGAGAAAACATTTTAATGCAATGTGAGAACTAGCAAACAATTGGAAGCAAAATAGGGAAAAAAACTGAAATAGTTTTTCTTCAAATACCAAAACTATTTACCTCTACTTGCCTGATCCTCAACCCTGGTATAGTTACTTGGTGTAACCACTTCAAGCAGACCATCTTTTCATTGGCTAGTTGTTACACTAACATGGTGACAGCACTGATGAACCAGCAAACAGCTAAAAGAAAATCTACATAATATGGTTATAAGAATGTGGTTTCTTTGCACCAGGTTAAAGTATCAGTCCTACATATAAATTTGCTGAAAGCATAGCTAACATTTACTATCAAAAGAAAAATTAGGTATTATAAGTAAGAAGTATGTAGCATTTATCTATAATGAGAAGACATAAATATTTTTGGAAAAAAGTGTTCCTCTTATTGCATTCCTATAACAGTGAAACATTGTTAGATCGTATTTTGGGAGTGTGTTTTAGAGATTGCATCAGAAAGAGACAGGAGCTGTGCGCATGCGTGAGAGGAAGAGATGAGAGAGGTCTAGAACATGGCGTAAGTTGGCTGTACACGCTGTCTATGTGGAGACAAAATAAATGTATATAATATAAAAGAAGGCTCGTCTTGTAATTTCGTATGTGATAGATGAAAGGTAGGGAAAAGGCCTGTGGCAAATTTATAGCGTGAACCCAGTCACACACAAAAACACTGTGACAATTCCCATAATAGGCCTGTAATTTATCAATAGAGATCTTTCTTCTTCTTCTTCGTTCTTAATTATTAGTGTTGAAGGGGATCGAGATTTATCTGCCGTGGGTTTGAACTCGAGACTTTGTTCGAATTTATCAACCATGAGCTTCTTGCCGACTCGACCACGCCTCCAACACAATTAAGCGTTACGTGTCAACTGGTTATGCGCCATTGAGGCCTTTGACTCCGATTTCAGCCTGCTTTTCTTTTTGGATTTGCTTCCATAGCCTTTGTCCAACCAAGAACAAACTACAAGGCAGCAGTTGTTTTAATTTTGGAGTTGTCTCTCCTAGAAGAGTGGCTGTCTCCAGCTAACGAGCCTCATCTGCCCGAGGGTTCGAACTCGAGACTTTTCGGTTTAGCAACCATGAGCTTTACCGACTCGACCACGCCGACCCCATCAATAGAGATAAGCTAGATGGACTAGGTGGGAAGGGTAGTCTTACTTCTTTTGTGTTCTTTTTTAGGTTTTACTAATTTTGTGTTAGCATTCTCATATCTATTTCCTGTCTTGTGCTTAGACCTCAGTAAAATCTCTGTAAAACAACTTCCTGCCAATCCATGAGTTAGACATTGGCTTCAAGGGCACCCCGTCAAAAGAGCGCACGACAAAAGAGCGCCGACATAAGAGCGCAGACAAAAGAGCACAGACAAAAGAGCGCAGACAGAAGAGCGCAGACAAAAGAGAGCAGACAAAAGAGCGCAGTCAATTATAAAAACACATGTTGTAAGCTAAACAAATATGGCATTAAACAATCGGCGGTACGATAAAACGACATGTGTTTATTTATATATTGTGGTTGATATGGTATAAATACAGTTTGAAAATATTTCTAGCCCAAGTAACATGGAGAAGATAGAATCATAAAAAGGGAAGGTTATTATGTTGATTGAAGGCTACAGATATCGAAAGCACAGAGCAAATGCTGATGGAAGTACGACATGGAGATGCTGCAAGAAAGATGGCTGCCGAGGACGGATGAAAATGCTGAACGATGTTGTTCTGTCATCATTGGAACACAATCATGCTCCTGATCCGGCTAAAAACGAAGCAGCGAAAACGGGCAGTGGAAGGGGTGGAAAAACCAAGGCAGATTATTCAACAAGCCAAAGAAAGAATTTCGATGGAAGTAGCACCTCATTTGCCGGCATACGTCGCTTCACAACGTGCAATAGAAAGACAGAGAAAACGCAAGCAGCTGCCATACCCAAATCCGCAGAACGTTGAGGATATAACAATTCCTGAACCTCTTCAAACGACAACAAGAGGGCAAAATTTCGTCTTGTGGGATTCCGGACCGACTGACGTTTACAGAATGATGATGTTCAGAACAATGGATAATATCAATCGTCTACAGCAAAATGAACATTGTTTTGTGGATGGAACTTTCAGAGTTGCACCAGTAATCTTCTATCAGGTATTTACAATTCATGCTTTAATAGATAACAAGGCAGTGCCGTTGGTTTATTGCCTCATCCAGGACAAGACCGAAGCAACATAGAGTTTTTGAGAAAATTGTGGAACTTCTACCAACCGTGAATCCAGCAAGCTCATGTCTGATTTTGAGAAAGCCACACAGAATGCAATTCAGCACGTGTTTCCCAATGCACACGTCTTGTTGGTTGTCTATTTCACCTAGGACAATGTCTCTTGCATAAAGTGCAAGATTTAGGCTTATCGCAACTGTATCACGACAACGAGAAATGTCAAATGACAGAGAAGATGCTGCTTGTTCTTGTAAATGATGTCTGTACTGCATTCGAGCATTTAGTAGAAGCTAGTCCTGCAGAAACGTGCGGCGTCAAACCGGCCCGTGACAAAACGGCCCCGTCAAAACAACCCCGACAAAATAGCCCCGTCAAATCGACCCCGTCAAAAGGTTCATAGACAAATGGATCTCGTCATTTAGGCTCGTCAAAAGGGCTCGCGACAATAACGATTCTAACAAATAGGCTCCCGTCATTACGACAACCGACAATTTGGCTCACATCATTTAGGCTCAGACCAATTAGAGCAGAGCCCCCCCCCCCCCCCCCCCCGTGAATTGATAAAAACTCAGTATTCCCAATGGCATTCCTGTGTTTTTGCTCAAGATCGATTCTGGTGCTTTTGAAGCCTTCAGCTTAAGGTTGCATCACCTTGACAGTTGTTTTTAAAAATATTTAGAGAACAGTGAATATTCCCAGATGTGGAAAGTTATGAAATGTCTGCTAATGCTATCACATGGACAAGCAGCAGTTTAGTACCAACAAAGAGGTAATGGCAAACAATATGTTTGAGAGGTGTTTAATTTCAAAATGAGCAATCTGTGATGACATTGCATCAGTTGGTGGATTAGAAAATATTGTAGTTATCTGGCAACATGCTAGCAGCAGCATCTAGTGCCAGATCAAGGTATAGGGCTTTCCTGGAGGAGACAGCTAACCAAACAAAAGCATTGTCATTGAAAAGAAAGAAGGAAGACGACTATGCAGAAATAGACACCCTGCAAAAAAAAAGAAAATTGGTCTGGAAAGGGACATGGTCTCTCTAACAGAGAGTGCTGATAAGCTGGCAGAAAGCACTGGCACTTTGAATCCAATTCTATGTGTCACTCTGCCAGACAAAAAAAGGAAGAAATTGCCAGCTTAACTGTAGCCAGATGCTAGAGAGAAAGAAATTGTCAGCTTAACTGTAGCCATAGATGCTAGAGTGAAAGAAATTGTCGGCTAAACTGTAGCCATAGATGCTAAAGTGAAAGAAATTTTCAGCTTAACTGTAGCCATAGATGCTAGAGTGAAAGAAATTTTCAGCTTAACTGTAGCCATAGATGCTAGAGTGAAAGAAATTGGTAGCTTAACTGTAGCCATAGATACTAGAGTGAAAGAAATTGGTAGCTTAACTGTAGCCATAGATGCTAGAAATTGTCAGCTTAACTGTAGCCATAGATGCTAGAGTGAAAGAAATCGCCAGCTTAACTGTAGCCATAGATGCTAGAGTGAAAGAAATCGCCAGCTTAACTGTAGCCATAGATGCTAGAGTGAATGAAATTGGTAGCTTAACTGTAGCCATAGATACTAGAGTGAATGAAATTGGTAGCTTAACTGTAGCCATAGATGCTAGTAATTGTCAGCTTAACTGTAGCCATAGATGCTAGAGTGAAAGAAATTGCCAGCCTTTAAAGATTTAGAATCAGTGGATATTTGTATATATTTGTATATATTAACACTGAGCATACTGTACAAAGTGTAAATATAAAATGTGATTAATCAGCACTTGGATTAAATATTAGCATAAGTTAGTAAAATGTGAAAAAAAATCTTCAAAGGATTTATTTTTCCTAATACAGAAGTTTGCTATTTAGCATCATTTTTTGAGGGAGTAGATCCATAAATATGCATATCAACTTTAAATTGTTTAACAAAAATATACATAATGCTTTTTAGAATATTATTTGTTTAATCATGAAATTCATTTTTTTTTTCCAAGGAGGTCAATCAATTGCCAAGAGAATTAGCAGACAACTGACTACAAATGCAAAGAAACTGCAAAAAGCAATAGACAAGAACAACAAATCAGAACAAATTCCAGTTACTTATAATTAAGATACAAATTGGTCTAATTCTTTATGGGTTCAAAATTATGGGAGAGAACTTTTAGAACGGCAAACAATTGACGTGAGTATTTAAAATGTCAGTAAGATGAATTGATCAAAGAAGAAATGATTTCTGTGTGTTCAAAGCTTTTATGAACTTCAAATCACAATGATCAAGCGAGGAGAATAGTTATTACAAAATTTCAACCTAGACTTTTTTTTTGAGATGTTTAGATTAAAATATTTTAATTTTCTTGATTTTCTTACATCTTTTTATCTGTATGCGGAGCTCTCCCTTCATGTATGCGGACGACTTAAAACTGCACCGGACTTCTGTATCCCTCGTGGAGATTCAGCAGTCGTTACAATCGGACTTGGACACTATTCTTGACTTTTGCAAGACCTGGCAGCTTCGGATGAACCCATCCAAGACCGTTTACTGTCTGTTCTCGCTCTCTGACGGGGCAATTTTTCCAAATTTGATGTTTTTAATTAACATGAAATTGTTAATTTTGATAATAGTGAAGATTTTTTTAAGCATAGACTAAAGGCGAGAAAGAATTATTTCTTCTCTAGTCACCCTACTACATTGACATTAGCTGAAAAGATATGCAGAAGTTCTTTAAGAATAAGAATTCCAGCTGATCCTTTATTTTAAAAAGATGCTGGAAAATAGTGCAGAAGAAATACTGTGCCTGAATAAATAAACCGGTAGTGATCTCCCCTAAACTTTCTCGAATATTCTTATATAAAATAACAGGGAATGGGAACTCGGGCTATAGACATGATTTTTAATCCATTTTAAATACTTAAAGTTTTAAAAATAGAATAAAATCTCGTAGACAAATTAATTGCACACCAAGTGAACGCGAAATAAAAAAGCGCATAATAGTGCGCAATATTATTATTACTTTTAAAATTTACATTAGTTTTTTGAGAAATCGGAAGTAGCGTAAAGTACTACTTCCAGTCAACGGAAATGACTCAAAATTTAATAGAAGGTAGAGAATTAGATCTTTTACTTACGTATGAAATTTCATTTATCTATCTGAAATAGTACTCAAGTTATAGGCTTTTGAAAAATTCAAAGTAGGAAAAGTACCACTTCCGGTTATCGGAAATCGCTCAAAAGTTGATACGGATCTACGATTTTGATTAAATACTTATATATGAAATTTCATCAACCTAGCTGTAACGGTACTCAAGTTATCGTGTTTACACACGGACACACACACACACACACACACAGACACACAGACATACGGACAAGATTGCAAAATTATGTTTTTCCGTATCAGTGAGATGCAAAACGTCGAGATTTGCAAAAATCTCGATTTTTTTTTTTTGCACGATTACAAGACTTTCTCTATACTTCGTATATACGAGAAAGTAAAAAGTGGAGAGGCTTGATGCCAGAGAAAACAGGATGATGGAGAGAGAATGCCAGAAACACTCCAGACACATCATCATTGAATCAAAGAATCGCAGGCAATTTTGTCGTAGAGTCTTAACCTCAGCAACTATTGTCAAAATGCTCTGTGAGATCTTTGAGTATTAAGAGAACGGATACATCCCTTTGTCTACACTGTATTCTTTTAGGGTCAAGAAAGGTAAATTCAGTGCTGTTGTAAAGTGAGTTTGTGTACAGGGTCGATGCTGAACGTGATGAACGAGGTATAGATCGAATAGATGAGACAAGGCGGTTTGATCCATTTCTATAATTTTATTACATCAATACATACAGCTACATCAACGGCAGACACAGGACGAAGACTTCCTAACACAAAGATAACAAGACTCAGACTGACTTCTACTATTCTCCTAACAACCAAAACATTCTTACGTCACATCCATATTTATTCACGCATTCATAATCTTTAATTAATCACACTACACACATACTCTCAACCATCGACATTTTTATTAACCCCATTCAACCACACACATACTCTCAAACTCATTCCATACACTTAAGTCCATTCACAACAAGTGCCACCCCAAGATGACAGTAGTTTAAGTTGATAAAACAAAAATGGCTTTTCTTTGTTTCTTATAATTTGAAATTATGCAAATGTGTGTATATCTATAGATGTCTGTTAGCTATAGATAGACTAAAGGATTGATAATAGAAGATATAATACAATTACTTTCAGAATCTAAAAAGTTATAAAGAATTAGAAAAAGGATTGGTTGGCCAAGTATCATTGATATTTTATGTAATTACTTTCTCACTCTAAAAATGCTACAATTAAAGAATTAGAAAAAGGGACCAGTGAATGGCTGACATGTCTGGTGACTGTGCAGGATGGAGGAAGAGAGGGAGCCAACAAAAAATGACTGCATAAAGAGTCTGAATGATTATTTATTAGCACCCTTACCAGCCCCACTCACGGAAAAACTTTCTCATACATTTCTATATCAATAAGTGTTGGGATGGCACTTCTAGTGGAATATGGCAACAGAAATGGTAGGTTTGTGAAAACAATATTGCCTGTTGGCAAAAAGTTTAAAATTTCTTGAAATGCTGGATTGAGGATGTATGTAATAAAGAACTACGAGTTGTAACAATTACAACAGCTCAAAACAAATGCTCTGAATCCTCAAGTCTGCTAAAAGGAAATGTATTAAACATTCCAAAAGCTATTTATAAGATAAGGTTCAAGTGTTATATGTGCTTTTGACAAATAGGCAACTGTTCAAATAAATCTAAAATGGAACATGATGCATTTCTTACTGTCTGAATCAACTATTCAAATCAAATCTAAAATGACATGTGATGCATACCATACTGTCTGAATCAACTGAGCAGCAGTTTGTGGTGCTTACTGTAGAATCTCAACAAAAATATAATTATCACAGGAGCTTATTTTAGAAAATTTGTCATAATTTTTGACAATGAACAATTTGTGCATGTGAAAGCTTTAATTGTATTTGCATACTTTTAATTGCTTTTTTAATCAGGACTTGCCCAAGAAAAATTACTGTGATATGTGTGAAGAGTGTGGCTAAGGAAGGTAAATAGGCTTGGACATGAATTAGCAGAAAAGTAAATCAATGGGGAAAAAAGTATGTCAGGAGTAGAAAAATAGAAAGATGGACAAATATGGAAAATGAACATGGTTGTCAAGAAAATGACTTTTTATATAAAAGGGAAATTATGGTATAATCTTAATGCATGAGGAAATGTCGAAGCAATGTTACTGTGCTGTATGGATTGAGCTGGATTCATGGAACTTAAACTGTAATAGGAATACTTGAGGAAATTAGGCTATTATTAATACTTGTGTGCTGCTTCACTACACAAAATAAAAACTGACTGAATTTCAGGGTAAGAAATCTGTTACTTTCTGAATTTTATAATGATCACACCCTACACCAGAAAAAAACAACCCCAGTACAGGTAAGAGCAAAACTAAATGGGCTCTTAATAGTTTGATTTTAAAATGGTAACAACTGTGATCAGAAGGCCATCAAAAAGATAGTTTCATCTTCTCAAACATCAGGAAATGTATAGACTGTAGGACACATTTTTCCATGACAACATTCTAGCAGTATGATCTGGAGATCTGTTTATTATACAACTCTTCATTGACCAGTCAAGACACATGTAAACTACACAATAGTGCAAACATACAACTTGTCTTTGACTAAGCAAGATATTATGTTGTATGAACATAGCTTTTGTTGTCAAATTTACTGACCTATGTTTCATTAGTCCACATTGCAGACATACAACTTTTCTTTGACTAGACAAGAGATGTATATTGTATGTATTATCATTCATGAATATTCTATTGCAGCTGTCATACAGGTTTATTCTTCAATTGGTCATGAAGGAAATATTTTACATTGTCATGGTTGTCCTACAGCTTATCTCTGAATACATACTGTTTTGGGACCCTTCTAGTAGATTTAAAAATACTTTCAAGGTATTTCATGTACTGGGTCATTAAAAATGTGCATGATTTAATTGAAGGGGTTATCACAAAGGAGATATGATTTATCTAGTACTGAGCCTAAAACATGCTTTTGTAACTGCCATAGTTGTGATTTAAAACTAAGTGAATTTTTCCTCAAATTGTTTTAACTTTGAAAATGGAGAGAGTCCTTTTAGATTGGAGGATGAACATAGAATATCTTTATTTGACTTGTTTCGATTGGGTGAGAGCTTAAATGATAATTTCATAGACGTGCTGCATATAAGTGATGATGGGAGTAGAAGTGACAATAACAGATGAAATAAACTGAACCTCCACCTAGTTAAGTTGTAGTTGATAAGTTTGGTTGGGTGAGGGTTGACATCCAGGAGCATAGAACCTGACTGGATCCTAATTTTACTGATAGAAATTTTGGTTGTCCTCAAAATATTGTGTTCAGTGTGGTGATGTGAAAGGTATGTACGTGGAACCTAGTAGTGTATATGTACTGCAGCAAGACAGAGTTTGTTGTAGAGCAAATGAAAGAGGAGAAAACGAATTGACTGTGGAATGTGATATGTTATAGGCAGCACAAGGAGTTGTATACATGAGTAAAGGATGAAAGACACTTCAAACAGTGTTGGTACTGGTAATTTAATTTCTGGTGAGATCCCAGCAACCACTTTTGAACATTGCTGAATGAGACCATTTGATACACACATTGTTTCTTGAATTTGGATTCAACAGTTAAATGAAGAGAAAAATATTCCCTAAATCTTGTCAGTAGCAAGAGGTGGGGATTACAATGAAAGAGTTAACTACAAAATTTGGGGGGACAATAAGGTGACTACTGGTCAACCATGCCTGCTATTGAAACCATAAGTTGTAATTTGTTTACATTAATTCACAGAATGCAGCAAGTGAGTAAAATTGCTTCAGAGAATATGGGTTTGACCCAAGGAACAAAGTAATTAGACAAAATGTACACTTTATCCAAACACTTTTATATTATGTGCAATCCACAATTATTTGTGTAGACGAATTGATGATTGTCATGAAGAACTGGGTTGTATATATTCAATACAAGCAACAAACCAGATTTGGAATTTAAAAATGGTGTATGGAACATGCAGATGGACAACCAGGGTTCCTCAGTTCCAGCACCAAAGTGAACCTGAAATTCCAGGAGTTTTCAGGAGTGAACCCAAAATTTCAGGAAATAATTTAACATAAAAAAAAAAACAATGACTCAACTCCATGCTGAATGAATGGAAGTTTAAAACTTCCAAGATAGAAGGGGGCCTTTATAAAATGCTATGTAACATAGCATTTGTAATGTCTTGTAACTGTTTTAGTTTGGTTAAAGTAGATTATCTTTCAGATTGAATATCAAATTTAGTTTTTTTATGCGATTACTCACTGTCCATTAATTAAGCCTGTTTGTACATCTCCTCCACAGCAGTTTTAAGAAAATGTCGACGACTTCGACAAACTCAAGTATCTGATCCTAAGAGAAAATTTTCTGAATGCAATACCAGAGGAGATCCGGCTGCATATCTTAAGACAACCGAATACTTGATATCAAAAGGGCAGCGGAGTCAGCCGACACTTATGAGCTGGTGCACAAAAAACCACAGGGGTCGGTTAACAGATTCAATCCAGTAATCCCTCTCATGAGCAGCAATCCCCCTGTTGGCCAGTTGCTGAGGTCTCGCCAGTCACCACAGAAGCCCAGAATCACAGCCAGGCAACGAGTGATCTGCCACTATTGCAAGAAGCCTGGGCACGTCATCAAGGACTGTTTCATGCGACAGCGAGACAACCGAGAGTTTATACGTACATCATCTCGTAACGCTCTCCCCCATCAAACAAGTCCAAAGGTGAATCTCACTCGTCGTGATGACACTACACCTACGTGTCCACAGGGAGGAAATGAAGTGCACACCACTTTCGTCCAGTCATCTTATGACTATCCTCTTCACCGACCGGTTACATCAGAAGCAACCAATTTCGAAGAATCGAGAACGGTTGGGTTCTCTTCATTCATGACAGATGCTGTCATCAGCAACCCTGGGGATCCAGCATCAACGCGGAACATAGTAGTCCTAAGAGACACTGGGGCTTCTCAGTCACTTTTACTGAGAGACTCAATGAACATTGCATCAGAAACCAACACCGGCGATGTTCCCATCATCCAAGCAGTGGGAGCAGAACCAACTGTAATTCCACTGCATAATTTCAATCTGACACTTCAGCTTGTGCAAGGAGAGGTCATCCAAGGGGTAATTGACTCCATCCCTGTCCCAGGAGTGCACTTGCTCCTAGGTAACGACTTAGCTAGAAGCAAAGTCTACCCCCAGAAAGTCCAGAACCCATTTTCTATGGCTCCCGACGAAGAAAATGAACTGTATCCGGCTTGTGTGGTAACACGCAGCCAAACCAAGCAGTCAGCTGATACAGGTCCAGATCTACTCAAGTCGTCGACTTGGAGCAATCCGATTCCCAAACCGGAATCTATGCCTCTAGAGGGTCCATTCATGGAATTACCTCTGAGAATATCCCATGAGGACATTGTAAAAGCACAGAAAGAAGACACTGAACTCCAATCGGTGGTCGGGAAATCACTCTCGGCCGAAGATGGGGCAAATGACCTGGTCTTCATCGTTTTTTCCCATCAACCGTGGTTGGTGAAAAACCAACTATGGGTCCCTCCACCATACCGGCTGGAGATCCTGAAATTGGCCCATGACAACCCGATGTCAGCTCATCCTGGAGCCAGGAAAACTATGGCAAAAATCAAGGAACTGTTTTTTTGGCCGAAAATGCACAACGATGTCACCCGTTATTGCAAACATTGCAAAGACTGTCAGTTGGCTAGGAAACCCAATCAAAATATTCCCAAGGCCCCGTTGAAACCGAGTCCTGTGCTAGACGAACCATTTAGCAAGATTATCAAGGACTACGTCATCGACACCCCAGACCGGAGGAAGAAACAACAGATATACCATGTTAATTCATTAAAGACGTACTATGATGATAGTACTGATTCTCTTTCCACAGCTAAGGTTATTTTACCTATAAGTGTATCTAATGAATCTGATGATGTTATTCATGACAAGCTAAAGTCCCCAAAATTGTTAAATTCCACATTTTTGGCTCATTTAGATCACCACCTTGTACATTTATCCTCTGATGAAAGTCAGAAATTATCACAGTTAATTGATACTTTTCCCTCCATTTTTGGGGATATTCCCAAGCAAGCAAATGTACCCCTTCACGATGTTGATGTAAGTGATGCTAAACCCGTGAAGCAACATCCCTACAGGTTAAACCCTGAAAAAGCTGCTATCATGAAAAAATAAATTGATTAGATGCTAGAAAACAACATCATTGAACCCAGTTTTAGCAGTTGGAGTTCCCCCTGTCTTTTGGTCCCGAAGAGCGGTGGCTCATTCAGATTTGTAACTGACTTCAGAAAAGTCAATGCTCTTACCAAATCTGACTCCTACCCATTGCCTAGAATAGAGGATATAATTGATAAAATTGGTCAATCGAAGGTTATTTCTAAAATTGATTTGTTGTCAGGGTATTGGCAAATTCCTTTATCTGAAAAAGCCAAGGATATTTCGGCATTTGTTACACCAAATGGGTTTTATAGATACAAGCGCATGCCGTTTGGTATGAGGAACGCTGGGCAAACGTTTCAACGCGTCATAAACTCTGTTATTGCAGATGTTGACAAATGTGATGCCTACATTGATGAAACAAAATCCTGACGGACTGTGCCCCAACTGTACAGTTGAAACAAGCTTTAGAAACTTCTTGAGCTTAATTGTAATGTGCATCTCCTGGACCAGTTTTGCTCTTGTGCCACGTAAAACTTTGGATGCCATTGACTGTGATGGAAACGCTGTATTTTTGCATAGATGGCTTATCACAAATGAGGCGTGTACAATTATAACAAATGCAAAAATATCCTTTGAAATACAAAAAATAAATACATTTAAATTTAAAATATTTCAGATACAAAAGAATGGGGATTCACATGTTCAACAGTTTCCTAATGAGACAGGAAATCAGCTGCAGGTTTTATTTCACATTGCTGGAATGAATACTGCTAGGACTGCCTGGTCGCTAGTAGTGTTTTTTTTTCTAATTGTTCTTGTTTACAAACCCCCATCGAGATCATAAGTTGGGTAAGGAGGGTCGTAACAATATCAACCACCTTGACCACTGCAGAATATACAGTCCAGTGCATAAAAAAAAGCTTCACTAAAAATACACATCTTAACGATGAAATAACTAGAAAGGGTGCCTTTGATTCAGAGATCAAACACAGTCTTTTTAAGTTTCATGAGTGATCTAAGTCAATTCTCTCTACAATTAAGAAATGTGTTTGGAAATGACATTAGTGACCCTGCTTTCCATTACTTAGTGGCTGTTGTAGATTACTACAACCAGCTGATGGTGATGGAAAAATCAATTAGTGTAGTTCAAGCAAAACTGAATGTGCAGCTGAAAGATTTCCAGACTGGAGGAATCTATGCCCAGTCATCCAAAGAAATGCTGGGCTAAACAGCATGAGCAACAACACAGAACATTTGGTCTGAAAGATCTCTTGAGATGACAGATTATCTGCCTCATTTCAAGTTTTGGATGGCAAAGTCAATGCATTTACTAGTAAAATTGTTCACTGGCTAGAATGCCTTTACCCAGCTCTCCACATTACTGAATAATTAAAGGAACGATAAAACTGTTCATTGGCTAGAAAATTAAACAAGTGAACTTATCAGATAGGCTGTCAATAGATGTGCTCAAATAAAGAATGATGAACTAAAGAGGCAGAAATTGTTACACAGTGAAGTGAAAGTTCGGCAAGAACTGGCAATCAAGAAGAATGATATAACAAGAAAGTGATATTAAAATCACCATATGCAGCAAGAAACCACTGAACCCAGAATTCATGAAGGAAGAAGCATGTCTTGTTTCCAGAAAGATTCAGCCAAGTACTAATCATCCCAACACAATGGTAGGCTGTATTATTTCTCATCTATGGGATGTTGATGGCTCAAATGATAATTTAATGGAAATAAGAAACTGAAGTGCTCTACAGAAGTTGTTCAAGATATCAGACTGGAACACTGAGTGTGGTGACGTAGATTCAGGTGTAGGATTGACAATGCACGTGACTGAGACGATCGACGAAGCACGGGTTAGAATTAGATTGTAATTACGGGCGACATGATTGTGGGGGTAAGGTGTAGCAGACACCTATCTAGTTGGCCTGGGTGACCGTAATGGGGGTAGTTTATTAGCAGGGTGACATTTTAATCAGGTACTCCAGAACTGTGGCGACATGCAAATTAGGTTAGACCGGGTGGGCAAGACAAAGAAGTGAGGGCGATGAGGGTTAGGAGACAGTCGAATCTAGGCAGTCGGGGTTGAGACTTTGTAGAGAGAGGACGTATACAAGTGTAGAGTTAGGGAACAGTGTAGTGACAATAGTGTGGGGAAACATTGAACAGTAGGTGTAGGCAACAAGTGTATATTGTGTAGTAACGTGAAGCCTATTATATTCAAGCATCGGATGTATAACAATTAAATGTTGTGAATCAAACTGATCTTCGAGTTTTTATTGAATGCACGGAATTGAGAGTATTCTGGTCCTCGTCACAGTATTAAACTATATGTTCGTATGTAAGAAGGAAACTAATAGAATAATAAGAAGAGAAGTCAATTCCCCACCCCCACCACATATTGGTGGAGCCCAGTGGTTCTTATTCCGAGCAAGAAGTGGTGTTTGAACATTTGATTTGACAAGAAGTGGTGTTGGAAACAATCGATTTTACCAGAAGTGATGTTTGCAACATATTGAGACGAAATTGAGAGTATTCTTGTCCTCGTCACAGTATTAAACAATATGTTCGTATGTAAGAAGGAAACTAATAGAATAATAAGAAGAGAAGTCAATTTCCCCCCTACCACACCGAGGAAGAAACTGAATTTTTGGCAACTGACACAGAACTTCAACGTGAAAATTGTATTACTGACTTAAATTAAGAGAGATCTGCTATTTATGGATGACGAACAAGCAGGGTTGTTTTAAACAAAAAGGAAGAACAATGTTCAGTCTTACAACAATGCAGATAAAATGAGGTTGGGGTTAAAAACAACATGAGATCAACTAAGAGAAAAGAAAACAATGGAGGAAAAGTCCAATCATAACCAGCATGCTCATGAAGACTAATTTTATATTGGTGTCATTTTTTACCTGCAAGCTGTGTTGGAATCTCACCAAGGATATTGCTACTTGTGGGATGACACCAAAGGCAGATGAGGTGACCTTGAAATAGTATCTGCACTGATTATTTAGGCAACCGGCCTTGCAGCTGAAAGCTTAAGATCAGCTATTGAAAAGACTAAGGACCTAAAAATAAAGATTAGAAACTTAAAGCCAATTAAAATTAGAGTGCTTCAGCCAAGTTTATTTTTTTAAAAATCAGCTTCACTACAAACAACTATAAGAACCAAAGAATTAGAAGTACAAAATAATTATCTTAAATGTTTGCTATTAGAGGAAGAGGAGGATAACAAAATTAAAACTGGTAGAATTAATATTCCATTGAGAAAAAGTATTTATAATGCTATGCTGAGCCATATCCCTGTTAGGAATGTAGAAGGTATTTATCTTCTGTAGTCCACAACAAGCAGCTCAAAGTGTGCAACAGTGACAGATAGTGAATTATAGGGTTGTAAACAGGCTAAGTACTTTGTTGCACTTAAACCTGCTAGAATTAAATTATAATGTACATACAAGCAGATAGTTCTGCTGCTGGTGCTAGAGTGGCATTTGATTTAAGAGTTAGGTAACGTGATATTGCATGTATTCTGAATATATCCAAGCAAAGTTCTAGAGAACCTATCAGGTTCAAGACCACAAGGGTTAATTAGATGTACACCTTATTCCACTTAGCTGGGATCTAAGGCGAGAAAAATCTTGGTGTTGCTGTCAGAGAGCACTTGTAACTGGTTATTTCCAGAAGCATAGGCCTGCATTTACTCCCGAGGTTGGGCAATTACTTTATATGCTGTTAGGCTTAAGGACACAGATTTGTTACAGAGATGTGCACCCAAAATGTGGCAGAGGTGTCCAAAAACTTCATTTTCTTCAAGGGCAGCAGTTGAGACTGCAAGATTGCATGCCATATTATCATTAAATTGTGGCCCTATAGGGCTGAAAATGGTGATGGACAGATAAGGATACAACTAGAGCCATGTAAACAATGTCAAGGCAGAATAAATGCTAAAATAGGGTTTTAACTCCAGGAAGCGAAAACTGGGAATTTCAAAATGGAAGCGGATAAATATGAAAAATGCTGCGCCTTCAAAATAAGCATGACAGAAAGAGGGTGAAACCTATACACCTAGTGCTTTTAATAACTAGTGAACAAACCCAGCGGTGTAAAAAAACACACAAGCTTCAGCTGCTAGACAAACGTGTCTTTGGACCTTTAGGAAATAATGTGGCAGCGTGCACTGAATTTTTTCAGAGCACCCGGCAAACGTGGTCAGCAAAGTCACATGGACAAAGCTATTCGCCACAGCATTAGGCCAAGCATTTTGTACTGCTTTCAAGACTACTGGTATTCACTCGTTTGACCCCACTGTGCGACTTAATGATAAAGGAACTACAAAAGTAATAGATTCTAGATCTATGTCTAAAGTGTAGTAGAAGAAGCTACTTAATAAGCTAATAATATTGCATTAGTAATCAATGATAATACTTTCTCATCTATAGATATAGAATGATTTTTTTCAATCTCGAATAGGTTTTTTTTTCCAGGTATGTTCAGCCCCTGAATCAGAGAATTTAGTGTATGATTTTAATACTCTATGAATGCAAGCATGGTGCTGAAAGAAAGGAATTAGGTAGTGAGTGTGTGTGGAAGGGTTGATTTTGGTAGAAATAAGGAATTGGATTTTGTTTAATTTAGTGTATAAGACTAGGGACATAATAGAAACAAGTTTCCTGAAGTTTTGCTGATGGATATTACATATAAAATATTTATAATTTGCCACTGTTGACCATTATGGTTATTGACAACAATGGTAGGGGTCATCCTGCCCTTCATGCTTTTTTAGCACAGAGCAGCAAGACGTTCTTGTTTGATGTTTTTTTTTTAGATTGTTACCAGAATTCTGTTCAAAAGGTTTTTGATGGAGCTAAAATTAATTTATGTGCTTTTCACATACAATTAGCTATCCAGAAGGCTTTATGTAAAAGAGATTCGCAAAGTCAGTTGAAACTTTAACTAGACTGTTTTAAGAAATGAAGAATGCTAGCACTGTGCATGAAATTGATGCAGCAAGAGTAAAAAATATTACCTGTTGCCCCTGAAGATGTTCATTATTTTGAGCAAAATTGGTGGAATAAGACAGAGCTTTAGGCTGACTATTTGCACCTTGAAACTGTTTTTTAGGTGTAAATACAACTAACCACTGAGCAATATCAATCAAAATTTTTAAAAGTACTTAATCACCAGACCACACTTGCTAATTGTTTACAGAAACTAATTTTGTGTGATATTCAAATTAGTAGGTTGAATGTACTGTCGAGCTTATTAAATGTCAATGTTAGGCTTTATAACTCTTATTTTAATGATCCAGTCATACATCATATCAAAAATGATCTTACACCATTTGCTTCTGACTATGTAGTGAACCGAGTTTTAGCCATAAAAAAGAATTTCTTTTCATTGTGTTTTGAGAATGATGAGCACCTTTATAATGTTAGTAGTAGTTCAGTTTCATGTATCAATCATGAATGTTGCTAACATTGTAACAATCTAAACAATTATCTGTAAGAGAAGCAGCTTCTAAATTTGGAATTCCTAGCTGCATGATAAAATGAAGGGGAGACGGCCAGTTGTGGTCACTGAACGTACTCTTCTAACACCAGAAGAGGAGAACCGGTTGGCCAAGTGGTTGATTGAGTCGGCCCAGCGCGGGTTTGGAAAGACCCATGAAGATGTTAAAGAAACGGCAAAAGCCATCATGGCAATGAGAAACACTTCCACAAGCAAATCAGAATTACCCTCAAACAAGTGGCTTTATAATTTTTGAAGCACCACCCGTTTCTGTCGACGAGAACCTCGATGCCCCTCGGCAGAGTGAGAGCAACTGTAACCCCAGCAGCTGTAGTAAAATGGTTCTCTACATTCAAAACCTGTGGCGATGGCATTGACCCGGCAACTTTGGAGTGCCCCGAGAGGGTTTTTAATGCTGATGAAACCGGTTTCGGTTTTGATGTGAAAAGCAGAAAAATAGTAGTATGTAAAGGCTCCAAACAAGTGACGTCTACAATGTCACGTCAAACACTAAACACCAGGTTACAGTTTTGGCATGTGCTAGCGCTGCTGGGCAGTACACCCGCCCACGTTGATTTATCCATATAAACATGCATTCCCTGAGGCAAACATACAGCTCTCAGACAATGGGGGGGATTAATGCTGTAATTTTTCACTCTTGGATCAGGGACTGCTTTATCCCAAGTGTAGACCACCTAAAAAAAAACAGTCCTTCTGGTGGATGGCCACACCAGCCACACATCACTTGTGGAGACATCAGAACTATGCGCAGAAAACGGCATAATTCTATACTGTCTGCTAGCTCATGCCAGTCACCTAATACAACCATTAGATCAGGCTTTCTTTGGCGTGATCAAGCCTGCATGGGCTGATGCTATATGTGCCCATGTGGCAGAGACAGGGGACGGAGTTAACCTTGAGTCGTTCGCTAAAGTACTGAAACCTGTTTGGGCAAAAGCAGCATTGCCTGATATTGCTGCCAAGAGTTTCAAGACTGCGGATATATAACCATTTAAACCAGACAAGGTGCTGAATTCCGGCAAGTTGGCACCTAGCATGGTGCACGTTGCCACGCCAGCAGGTGATGCTACTGCTGCAACAACCCATCAAAACTTACCCACACCTGAACCCCCCCTAACAACCAATGTGACCAACAAATAATAATTTTGCCCCCCCCCCCCCCCCCCCCATTGATTTTGACAAGCAAACACCACACACCATTGAAACAACATGTATGCAAATATTCAACATCTGCATACACTCAAGTTTCGGACAGCTGCAACATAATCTACACAGGGCCATAAATGTCAACTCACATTCTGGACAACAGCTGAACTGTACTCCCTGAAAATCAAGATGATGCTGAGTTCAGCGCGTAGCAGTTTAAGATTTTTAAAAGAATTCGTTTTATTTTTTAAAGAAGACCTCTCCAAAAGACAACTGATGACATTCTTCAAACGTCTTGCGGGGACAAGAAAAGCACCCTTTGCCTATCCCCAAGAAGAGGATTTTAACAAATTTATAAATATTTCAAGGTCACTGATAAGAACAGGTGAAATAACACTAGAGCAGCCCCTAACAAAGGTGGCTATTACAGTCGATGACATACTGAAGTTCCCTTCATTTAGTAAGAAAGGAAAGGACAAAGGGAAAAAAAAGTTATGCCTCATCTGGTGAGTGGCCTAGAATTTAGGGAGGCTTTGAAAAAAAAATAAAGGAAAAAGAAGAGATGGAAAGAAAAGTGTGTACAAAGATGATACGTGAGGAGGCAAAAAAGAAAAGACCGTAAAGAATACCAAAAGATGATTAAAGAAAATGGGTGTACAGACAATAGTTGTAATGCATACATGAAATTATCTTGAACTCTAGACCCGAATCTAAGAACGAAAGCCTAACGATATATATTTACATGATTAAGATTTTGAATAGGCCCTTTTTGATTATTTTTTAAAATTTATGTAGAGCACAAAATGGTAATTATTTAGGCTAGATTTGAGAGAATTGTGACATCACTGTAGATTTTGAACTTTATGAGATAATAAAGTAATATGTTATGTATTCTTTTATTTTCAGAAAATGTCACCAAGCAAAAAGAGATTGCAACCACTAAAACTTGCCAGAGCTGCCAAGCAACAGCATGTAGGCCAGGTTCACCCAGAGCTCAGCTTCACTGCAGCCCCTTCAGCATAAAAAACAAAACTAGCCTTGTTTAATGCTGTTGATGATACTAACGTAGCCTCTGCTATTATTCTGCTTGAGGCTCTACAGACTGTGTTTGTCAAGTTTCTTTGTCTTGAGTGTCAAGAGGGACACTTCACTGTATCCAGCAATGAAAAAAAACGTGCTGGACTTGCTCTTTTTCTGGAAGTAGTGTGCAGCAAATGCTGCTTTATAATAAACAGGTGCCACACATCAAAAAGATGAGACACCAACTTTTTGAAGTCAAACGCATAGCTGTGGCTTCATCTCATACCACAGGTATGGGGCATGCTGGTATGGGGAAATTTTTTAAACTTTTGAACATACCTAATCTTCACCAGAAGACCTACAACCAACATTCCAGTGCTATTTATAGAAATGTCCGTGCATACAAGGACAACTTGTTGCAACAGTCTATTGATAAGGTTAAGGCTGCTTACCCTGAGCAAGAAAAGAATGAACTGGTGAATATTGATGTGTCCTATGATGGCAGCTGGCACACACGAGGACACACCTAAAAATCAGATTTATTAGTCTACTGCTGGGGACAAGATATGCCACAAAATCAAACTGCGCAAATCGGAAGTGGACGGAGCGAACACTGTGACAGATTGGTTTAATTTTTGTCGTGAGGATGCTGGCATAGGCTGTATCATAGAGAATCGCACAGGACTTATAGTTGACTTCGAATGCCTGTCCAAATACTGCCAGAGGTGTGCTATAATGCAGAAAAGGCTGGCTGGTGACCAGGCAAAGCTTGCCAGATATGCAAAAAGCTATCTGAGCAGTTTTTTGGCACTGCACATCAACAGACGATGAACCAAATCATGAAGATTGTCTTGATGGTGTTGGGTCCTGGTGCTTCTACAAAAAAGCTCTGGGTAAGGGTGTTGGCTGTTGCTCAAAACACAGCAGCAGCTTATCTGAAACCTGTTGTGGCAGGTTATTTGGAGGAAGTTTATGAGAAACTGACATCCAAGGAACTGTTGAAACGTTGCCTAAAACAAATAGTTTTATTAGTGTACTGCTGGGGACAAGATATGCCACAAAATCAAACTATGCGCAAATCGGAAGTGGACGGAGCGAACACTGTGACAGATTGGTTTAATTTTTGTCGTGAGGATACTGGCATAGGCTGTATCATAGAGAATCGCACAGGACTTATAGTTGACTTCGAATGCCTGTCCAAATACTGCCAGAGGTGTGCAATAATGCAGAAAAGGCTGGCTGGTGACCAGGCAAAGCCTTAGACTTAGACAGATATTGAAACTGAGATGGCAGGACAAAGTGCCAAACATAGACCTATGGAGGAAAGCTAGGAAGGAGCCCATGGGTGTGCAAATAAGGAGGGAGTGGCGCTGGGTGGGTCACACTGCGAAAGGCTCACCCAAATGTTACACGCCAAGCACTTGAGTGGAACCCCCATGGGAAGGCGGAAAAGAGGGCACCCCAGACAGACCTGGAGGCGGAGTCTTCTTGAAGAACTGAAGCTAACACTGATGTCTTGGGAGATGACGAAATTAATAGCCGGGGATCGGAAGAAATGGTGGAGGCCCTATGTTCCATAAGGAGCAAAGAGGACTAAGTCAAGTCAAGTTAGACAGGGTGTTAAAAGGAAGAGGGAGATTAT
The DNA here is from genome assembly GCF_028476545.2 of Physella acuta. Classification (NCBI taxonomy): domain Eukaryota; kingdom Metazoa; phylum Mollusca; class Gastropoda; family Physidae; genus Physella; species Physella acuta. Next base: position 351,391 of record NW_026731720.1, on the reverse strand, counting down.
TAGGAATGCTGAAAGGCGGGAATCAGATAGGTTAGTTCAGATAGAAGGTGGTCCACAATACTTAGCAGGGGGTTCTAGCGACTTTTAGGTCAAAATTTGTTTTCTGGCTCAAAACATTTTATGTGGGGTGGGGTTATGGAATTCTATTTTTTTGGGCTAATATCAGAAAGTATACTGTATGAGCAGCATATTTCAATTCATCTGTTGTGTATGTACAAATACTTCATTACTGTCTGCTGATTATACACAATGTGTTTTTTTAAACAATGTTTTAATTTATTTTTCGCATTTTCTCTGTAGTTTTTCCATTTTCTTACACGCAGGCTCCAGGCCGTAAAATATTAAGTTTTGTAGCTAGAGTCTTGAAATTTGGCATACTTATTTTTAGTGCAGTTGTCTACTTAAATACATGTTTAAGTTTAAAAATCGGGTCAAATTAAGGGGTGCATAGGATATGTTTTTATCAACTATTTTTTTCATAGTATGGCCACCAACAGCTGTAATTATTTAATAAACATACTGCTAAATGTTTTTGTAAAGTTATATTACTATTTATCAAGTACTTTTGTGGATTTGTTTGTGAATTTTACTATTTGTATCAAAATTAACATATTTTCTTCAATAAAAGTTAAAAAAATTTTTTTTTTTACAATGGTGCATTTTTTTAGACTTCTTGTTGGTGTGTTGTTACTATACAACTCAATTTTGGATGGTTATAGATACCGGTGTCCGATAATGGAATCTTTAAAAAAGGGGTGTTGGGTTGTTAGTAGTATTGTAATCTTGACTAATTTTATGGTTAGAAATTAGGGTTAGGCCTATGGTAGGACCAGGATTGGGGTTAGGGACAGGGTTAGCATTGACATTAGCCAGCGATGTGTGTATTTAGTTCACTACCAGTAACCTAACACCCCTTTTTAAAGAAGATTCCATTATCGGACACCGGTATAAACATTCTCCCTCAATTTTTTTTTTCAGGAGGCCTATATTAATTTATAAAACTATCAACAACACTATTTACATGTGTAACATTTATTTCAACTATTTAAATAGAGACTAAACTAACAAAATTTGCTTTGTCCGCATAAGGAGCAAGTGTGCGCACAGAGAATAAAATTTTTTTTTAAAAGTGCGCTTAGCGTGCGCAGAGTCTCACCACTAAAAGTATTAATCCATCCAATGCTATGCGTATGAATACAAAATGACTCATATGTGATTAAACTAGAATAATGCGGAGTAACACAGTAACTTTCGGTTTGTTTAAGCTAAACTCAACTTAAGCAAATACATTTTTAAATGAAATTATGACAAAATAAAAATTACCAGTTGTATAAGTCGTATTTAGTATGAAATGACTGGGAATAGCCAATTGGGCAATATTGGCCCAGTATTGGGGCTATTCTGGATGGGAATAGATCTAGATTCTAGACCCAATACGACTATCTATTCCCATTTGGCTGGGAACAGTGTTTCTTCCAGACTTTTTTCTCCGGGGGGGGGGGGGGGGGGGGGCACTTGAAATCTTCGGGGGGGGGGGGGGGGGGGGGGGGGGTAAACTTTCTCGGGTGGGCGGACACTGTTAAAAGTATATATTTTCTATATAAAATATATAAATTTCATTTCGTTCGGGGGGGGGGGGGGGGCGGTACAAATTTTTCGAGGGGGGCTTCCCCCCCCCCCGAAGAGATGCCTGGAAGAAACTCTGGCTGGGAATAGCCTTGGCCTTTATTTTTGCTCTGGCAAGGTGTTGTAGACACAGCCTCAACCCATCAACGTTGGTCATAATCATATGCCTTCAAATTGATAATGTAACTTTTGATATAGATTCTAGATCTACAATCCATTAATTAGTTAGTCTCATATAAATTCAATTTTCTTCAAATTATAAAAAGAATAGCATATAATTGTAGAGCTTTAAAAATGCAATCTAACAGTACCAATTTTATTAATTTAGCATAATCGGTTGATTAAATATAATTTTTTTAGTGTCGCAAATAAAATATATAGAAACGCGACCAAAAACGCAGGTAAAAAGTCAAATTCACTTGTTTTAAAGCTAGTAAGCAAGAAAAGACATGATTCTTTCTTACTATTGAAATCAGTTTGCTTATACCTACATTTTTTTACACCAAGGTGAAAATAAATAGTTTGTATAAATTTATAAAATGCCATTTATATAATTTATTGTATGTTTTGTGATGAATTTTCAATTGGAAAATACCGCATTTGGAAGCAGAAAGGTAAATTCTACAGAACAGATGTTGTTTGGAATGTTATAGATTATAGATCTAGGCCTATATCAAAATGTTTGTTTAATAAAATTCAATTAGAGTCCACCCATTTCTGATGGGTACCTGATATACATTGGGGAAATTAAAGGTAAAAAGTAAAGGCGGCTGTGAATATCGCTGACAACACGGACAATCACTTCATATGCCGAGGTCAAGAAACATGAACTCTACTTCATCTGCCAAATAGATTGCTTTGTCTACAGAGGAATCTTAATTAATGATTACAGGGGCCTAATAAAATTGAGTTATGTTTGTAAAAACAGTAGGCCTAAGCTTTAAAAACTTATTTTGGTCAATATCGGAAAAAATAAAAATCTTTTCGACTAAATGGGTTGAAAAAAGCTTTGAATTTGTTTCATTGTTTGTTATTATATATTGTATTATTTAGAATTGAAGCTTTCTTTCTTAATTACAAGTTGTATTAATTTCAAACCTTAATGTAATTTCTTTTTAATTCAGTATTAGCCTAAATGTAAGGTAGGCTACAGAATTCAGATATTACCTATGGTTTTGTGATTTTTATATGTTTATAACATTTGTGTTTATGAAATGACCTAATAAAGATATCAAGCAAACTGTTTTATTATTATTTTAATAGGCCTGCAAGTTATAAGTACAAAATATAGATATCTAATCACTAGATCTAGATCTAGGTCTAACTAAGTTTAAGAAAAAACTACCAAAAGGGTTTGAAATACTTAAATATAGTACTAAAAGTAGCTATGTTTTGAAAAAAAAATATCTTAAACTGGAGACATTCAATTTAAAAGTCATTATAAAAACTCCACGATCTAGATTTATTTCTAGATCTAGATCTCTAGTAGGAATACAGATTTAGAGGCTTTCCCATCAGTATCAATGTACTATCTTAGCTATGTGGGAGGTCAGTACGAGTTCACTGGGAAAAAAATCGGATCTGCCGTAGGGGGGTGGGTTTAGTGCGCAAATGCTCCTGACCGATTGCCAAAAGGTACAGAAATTCTAAAGATACATTTTAAAAGAAAAATGGACGGCTGAACTGCAGTTATCAAAATATCTGTGTAAGTAGAAGTATAAATAATAATATTTTACACAAATATAGCTGTCTTTTGCTAAATCTAGCTCAATCTCCACGAAAATCGCATCCGGTCGCAATAATTTTTATATCAGCTTGTCGGCCATTCAACGATCTATCAAGTGTAGCAGACGCCAAACAGATTTACCCGTATGGTATTGCGCGAATGCTATTTTTAGCAACAGTGCCGAGACGCGATCGAAAAAAACGAACTAGAAAGTGGCCATAAAAAAGCGGGTCAGGGGAGGTAACGATTAATGTTGATCCTGTGACTATAGTCACTATAGCGATTGCTATATTTGCTATTGATAATAGAAAAAGAAGTGTGGGAAGAGAAGAAAAAAAAGGGGGAGGGCAACAAAATATTCTAATTCTGTGTGTCAGAAGTAGATCTAGAGAATCTAGATCTAGAGATCTAGTATCTTCAGTACTCGATCTATTCTAAGTTAAGTATTAGTAAGTACAGATCTAGATCTAGACATAGACAATCTAGAATCTAGATCTAGACTCTATAACTAATTACTAATACTACTCACTTTGCTTAGATTGGAAGCAAAGATTTAGCTAGACTAGAATATAGAGCCAACACTAGATCTAGATCTAGATCTACATGAAGACTGCAGTACGCGACAGTAGACCTACAAATCTAGATGAGAGATCCGTACAGTATCATGCGGGGTTAGGACTAGGCCCTACAGCTTGGCTTAGGTTTCGCGGCTTAGGCGAAGACTGTTGGTTTTTCAATATGCCAGGTCCACATTAAATATGTACGGTTAAGGGGCTATTTTACTAAAACTGTTTTGCCAGTGTTTCTCGTTTTTAAGCCCAGTGGGTGGGTGGGTCAATATTATTATTATTAACATTAGATTTTCGTTCATCAAATAAAATATAGATCTAGTTCTACATTTTTAGTGTCTTAGAAAACTCGTGTTATGTATTTGTCGCATTCAGGTAAACGTCCATTCGGGCAACTATTAAAAAGATTTTGTGTGCAATATTTTTCTGTTCGCCTACTTAAGTAAACCGGGAGTGATCTCCCCTAAACTTTCTCAAATTCGGGGGGAGGGGCTCTCTCCCCCCCCCCCCCCCGAACGAAATGAAATTTATATAGAAAATATATACTTTTAACAGAATCCCCCCCCCCCCCCGAAGAAAGTCTACCGCCCCCGCCCTGAAAATTTCAAGTGCCCCCCCCCCCCCCCCGGAGAAAAAATCTGGAAGAAACACTGATTGTGAGGTGGCTCGATATTAACTGGGAGAGGAGGAAAGATTACCCCAATTGAAGCAGTCGCCATCAAATGTGACTCTCCTTGTAAATAGATTAAAAGTACTCTGAAGAAAGCAAAAGAACAAAACATAATGTAGGCCGACAACACAAAACAATTTATCACACAAAACAATAAAGCAACACTAATAGGCCCTATACAAAATCTAATACAATCATAAACATAAACTCCCCTTTATGTCTTCTATTCTGAATGGTTCCTTGGTTTTAGCATTCATTTTCAAATATTTAGTTTTCCCAGTGTTAATGTTAAGTCCTATTATAGTCGCATACTCGCAGTGTTTCTTCCAGACTTTTTGTTCTCCCGGGGGGGGGGGGGGGGCACTTGATGTTTTCGGGGGTTGGTAGGCGGTCAACATTTTCCGGGGGGGGGGGCAGACACTGGTAAAAGTATATGTTTTCTGTATAAATTCCATTTCGTCGACCAGAGCCGTCATTTCTCCATTCCCTCTAATGCTAACCCGCCGGTTTATATACCCCACCCGCAAGCGTCTCGGATGACACCTTGCTCTAGGCACGAATTCTAGCGTATACCTGTGAAAATTTCCCCTGTTTTTGTGCTAACTTACCCCAAAAAACTCTAAATAAAAATTTCTAATAAACGTTTCATCTAAAACCACAAACAATTCCCTTTACAGTGATACAAATTACATATAACATCAATAAGTTGTTCTTAAACAATTATACATCAAACATGCAAGTAACGTAAAAATATAATCAAATACACCTATTTAAGTAGATTTCCATAATATAGGCTTGCTCGCTCCTAACACTAAGATATTCTATTAAAGATCTAGCTTGGCCTAATAGTTCATCCAATTTTCATGCTATATTAACAATTATTTATTATATACGAATTTTTCTTCTTGCCCTACTAAGCACAATTGACTCATTCTTAACAAATTCACTACAACATCGACACGAGGCTAAATTACTTAAGCACTATCAAATGTGCAGGTATTGTTCTATATGTGTCACACACTTACACACACATACGTACAAATACACACACACTTACAGGCCCGTGGGCTGTTGTATAATAATTTGCTTGATCGAATGCTATGTAGATCTGTAAACTTTCTATGTGGTTTTACTTCAATCCACTTCTGGGGACGGTGTATTTGGTGTCACCCCAGAGGCGTAGCGAAGGGGGGCGGGTGGGTACATATGTCCCCGGTCGCCGACCCTAGGGTCGCCAAAATGGGTTGGAAAAAAATTTAAAAGCTCACTTTAGCTTCAATTTTGAATTATAAACATAAAAAAATATATATGGAGGGGTGGGGGCAAATTGAATGTTTGTCCCCGGGCGTCAACTTTGTGCAAGCAATCTAGTCACCTAGAAATAGCATTTAGGGGCCTAACTCTAACAGTTATTGTTTCAATTGCAAACATTCATTGTTTTTGTAGTAAATTATAAAATTTGGTGTCACCCCCCCCCCCCAGACATGGATTAACACATAAGTTATTAGGATTCTCAACCAAACCGTTTTCCTCAGATAGATTTAAACTGTGCTTAGATAATACTAACGATAATACTATCGATTTTTATCAGTAGTCGGTTAGAGATACAGCTGGATGTAGCAATGTTTTCTCTATCATTACCAGGTTTAAGTAATGATGTCGTCCCGTCCCCCGATCCTTGTCGGGATTTGTCAACTTTGATCTTAAAATACAATTTAACTAACTCTAGTTAATCATTTAATTAACTGGAATTATCATTTTCCTATATGTTTTGCTATTTTTTGCCTTGGTGATGGGATGGTGTCACCCAGAAGTCTAGGCTTGCCTTATACTATGTCTATTAATAGTCTATACTCTATACTTATATAAAAACAACCCTAAGGTTAAAGAAAAAAGTGCAAAAGTTCGTTAATATTTGCTAATATGTTGATTATATTTCTTGAAACAAATTAAAAGACTGATTTGAAACTTCTGCTCGCTGTTTAAATAATTAAAAAAATAATTTTTATCATGACATTTAATTTTGTAGTTGATTGCAGATTGAATAGTAAAATATACATGTAAACAAAAAAGCACGTGGAAATTCTACTTTCATTTCTTATCGACCAATCAGAAATTCGTGAATCATTTTGCCTCAATTTCGCGTCTCGATCAGAAATTCCGCCATCTTGGATACGATTTATTGGAAAAATGTCCCTTGATGGACAAACCCTACAACAAATACAGGTGGAAAATGTTATGGGTATGTTTATTTGTCACCTTCAACGTATGTATAATTAATGATTATTAGTTTTTTTTGTATTCAGGCTCTAAAATGTTCTCTATTCCACGAATCGGGACCTACATTCCTCACCCCAACTACCGAGAAAGGTTCCGGAGGCGCAAGAATACGGTATTTTCAGTATTCCTACTCTAAGTAGCCTCAGAAATCACTCATCGCGAAATTTGTTTTGTTTAAAACTAATATATTCGTATGAGTATGCCTAAATTAAGTTATACATTCGGCCTGTACTTGTATATGTGTAATCGTGTGAACAAAACACTTATTAATCTAACGAGGAGTTGGCCTAGTCATCGCCCACTTCCTTTTCATTTCTTTTTTTTTTATAAACCGTCTCTCTGTAACAAAAACAAAACACGATTATTTGTGATGATTCTAGAAATCTAGACTCTAGAATACTCTAGATCTAGATTTCTAGACTTGTATATCGAGACTTCTAGAATCTACGATCTAGTATCTAGAGATCTAGTCTAGAAATCTAGATTCTACATCTAGATCTACTAATCTAAGGCCTAACTGGATCTTCACTAGCCTAACTTCTTATATTAATCATTTTAAACTTATGATTAAACACATTAAGATTTTAGAATGATAATCCCATCATTGAAGAAAATTGAAATGGGGATATCTAGAGTCTAGATCAAGATCTAGATTCTAGATCTATGAAAACAGTCAGGCTACTTAAAGTAAACCTAAATGAAAATTAACTCTAGATCTAGATCTCTAGATCTAATAGGTACTATTACTAGTTACAGGAAGTGATTTAGAACCTACTACTAGATCTCTAGATCTAGATCTATTACAATTGAATTAGCTTTCAACAAGATTGATGAGTGGTGACAGCCAAAATATTGTGACTAGCTAGGCCTAATAAACAATATTTAGATCAAAGGTTCCCAACCTTTTTTGGGTGGCAACCCTTATTTACATTTTAAAATGTGATCTTCGACCCCAGTAAAATTTAATATAGACATTTTTAAAAAGGTAGGCTGATTCTAACAAACAAAAAAGAAACAATCTGCTTTACAAGGTATCTCCCCCCCCCCCCCCTTGAGAAAATTGATTGCCTGGGTGAAAGTGGTGGTCTAGTCTAAGAAAACTTCATTCAGGATCACAGATAGCTGGCATGAATTATTTTTAACACTAGCCGCAGAGCTTGTTAGAACAGACACGAAAGAAACAAGCATGTTTTATTTATATTTTCAGCTGTTTAAGTCCTTTACCAAGGATACATTATTTCATGCAGACAACATGAAATGTCATAGAGAATGAGCTAAAATGCCAGCCCATCCTCTTTGTGTTAAATAAAATGTACATGATCTATATATATATATATATATAATTCTCTTCTTGGAGACGTTAGAAAAAATGATGTAAGCGCGCCTTGCAGTCCCCTCTCTTCCTCTCTAGGAAGTCTGGTGAGCTGTGGTTCGTGCTAAATGTTTACAATAGTAGAGCCGGGTTTAGTGACGGCTATTAGGGGCAGATAACTTAGGGGAGGTAGCTAAGAGGAAGCTGCTTTCATTGGGGGGGGGGGGGGTTATCGTCCTTAACGACTTACTGATAGTGTTTTAAAGCAAATATTTTCAGTGACAGCAGTGGTACTGTCGAATTCACAAGTTATGAATTACTGAAAAGTAGAAAATAAAACAACTAAATAGCGGTGAAACGCCGCAGGTCGGCTCGTCTTTAATAATATTTATAAGTATACATGACTTTCAAACCACACTACTCCAAGAAATAAAATTTTTGGTAATACTTCTAAACTGTGATCTACAGCATTTGAGCAGCCATACTTCCTTCACGTGAATTAAAAAAAATATGAAGTATACATTGACAGAGTCAAAATATCTTGTATTTTATTTTTATCAAAAATGTCTTAAATGAACCATACATTTTCTTATCCCCTGCCCTAACCCCTCAGATTATGCATATATCAGCCATGTGGGTGGACTTGAACAATCATTACAAGCAATACAGGGTCTGCACAGTTTACAGTCACTTCCAGATGGCACCACTGTTGCCTTTATTGATCCTTCACTATTTGACTCTAGTCAAATATTTGACAGTGGACCCATTGAAGTTCATCAAACTCTGTCTGATGGAAACATCGATCTTCAGCAAGTAAGTCATTTTTTGAATAGTTTCATCTTCAAAATTTAAGATATGTACATTGTCAATCTATTTTTTAATTTGGGTAAATTTACAAATATAAATAGGCATCGCCTACCTCAGCAGTAAATTTCAGCACCTAAGTCATGTTTACAACCTTTTTCTGATTGCAGTGTCATCAAGTTGTTTTGGAGCAACCTATCATGGATCAGATTAGTGTGCAACAGGCCATGGAGCCTATTGATGTTAAACCACCCATAGGAAAAGTAAGTATTTCTCGTACATTCTTCCAGATTATCATTTTATACAAATTATAAGCTGATAGATTAAGTGTTATTTGAGATGTGTGAATCTTTTAAAATACATTAACAATGTCATGTGTACTTCTTAGGGTCCCTTTAACTGTAGTCTGTGTGGGAGAATATTTGCCAAATGGAATCAGCTTCAGAGGCACTTAAAGACTCATGATGAAGACAAGCCCTTTAGGTTGGTAAATGGGTAATTTTTTGTCTTTGTTTAGAGATAGATGATGTCCTTTGACTATGTTGAAGTAACATACTATTTTGTATTGCTAGGTGTAACCAGTGCCCCATGTCATACAATATTGAGGACAACCTGCTGCTGCACCTGGCCACCCATGTGGGACCAGACCGTGACCCAATATGCCCGGAGTGTGGGAAGAAGTTTTCACGCGTTGCCAGTTTAAAAGCTCATATAATGTTGCATGAAAAAGAAGAGAATTTGATGTGTCCTGAATGTGGTGATGAGTTTAGTGTTCAGGTGAGATCTTCGTAGCAGTAAGTTAGTTAAGTGGTTTTCTACAGATGTGATATTCAGTTCAGTGTTCATGAAAACTTACAATAAAATGAATAGTTGTACTTTTACCATTCATGAATTGCTTAAGGGAACAGCCAAAACCATAATACTTATGTGTTTTTAATTTAAATGATGTACGTTTCCTAGTACTGTTACTATTTGCTGGTGGTGTTTACAGCATCAACTAGATAAACACCTCCAGGAACACAGGCAAGAGAGTGAAGGGATGAGGACCTACCAGTGTCGCCAGTGTAGCCAGGAGTACACTAAGATGGCCTTGCTGAAGGAGCACATGAAACTGCATTACAGGGTCAAGTAAGTCATTGCTTTGATAGAGTAATGCAAGCTTTGCTACACTTGTGGGCACCTAATGGGAGTGTTTACCTTTGACACTTTTAACAAAGATAAGATAATTTCCATCTAAGATATTGTTGTGAAGTTTTGTTTTTAGTATTTTTTGCACTAAAATTGGTTGAGCTTGTGTATTAGCATGATGCAGTTTACAGTGTTTTCATGTTTAGTACCTGTACTGTATTAAAAAAACACTTTATTCACAGTTTCCCCACAAAAAACATGTACTGCAAGCACAAAGTGATATTTATAAATTTTCTTTTCCCTTAGATCTTCACTCCACCACAGAAATTACAAGCGAAATGTTGACAGAAGTGGGTTTACACACAAGTGTAAGACCTGTACCAAGACATTTCAGAAACCCAGTCAGCTAGAACGTCATGAGAGGATACACACAGGTAGGGGCACAATTCTAATCTTTTGTTAGCATAATCATTTCAATTGACATTACTATTTCTAACCTTTTATTTTTTATTATTAATTGTGTATTGTTCAATAACTTTTTAATAAAAATGAATAGTTGATTGATATTATAAATACTGTTTATTTTCTCACTGAAAAAAAGTTAAACTAAATTTTCTTTTATTTTCTTCTATTGGCAAACCATGTTGGTAAAATTATTCATTAACAATATGCTTTTTATCTTCTATCTCTAATGCTTTGTAATATTTGTAAAATATTTATGTATGTCTTTTTGCTATAAAAAACATATTTTATTATTGGTACTAATTTTAGGTGAGCGGCCTTTTAAATGCAACATATGTCCGAGAACATTTAACCAAAAGGGAGCATTGCAGATGCACATGACAAAACACACTGGAGCACGCCCGCATAAATGTGAATTCTGTCCAATGACATTTGCACAGAAAGGAAACTTGCGTTCTCATATACAGGTACATTGGCCATGACAGTCAAGAAGAGTAACTTGTTGTTTACGTGGTATGGTTGATGTGTTGCTGATCAAGAAAAAAATATTGTTTAGATTTTATGGCTAGTCAATTTTTTTTCACAATTAATTTTAGAATTTTAATTGGGGTTTTCATTTACCTCTTTATCTAATAGCCAATAATAAAAAAATTAATTTAGAGAGTTTCTAAAAATTGCTTTTCTGAAATTTATTATCTCCCCTACCTCTTTTTACAAAGACCAGAATCAAACAAAAGAAATGATTTATCAACATGTTAAAAATAACTATTGATAAAAGTTTAAAAAAATGGAATGTTTTATCCTCAGAGAGTTCATGATATCAACAAAGAAGAGCATGGCATGATATATGAATGTGAAGAGTGCAGCTGCAAATTTCGAAGACTTGGCTCCCTAAATGCTCACATTAGCAGAGCCCATGCTGACCATGGGGTGAGTTAATATTTTATGACATTCTCTGCTCATCTGGTGTTTTTGTCAGTTGTTTTATTTTACCTTATTCTCTGCTATTATCTTATGTGGTTTTACGGTCATCTTCTTCGCACTCATATCTTTTTCAGACATACAAAAGTTTAAAAATTATTTTCTAGCAAGACATGAAATTTTCTTTCAGGATTCCAACCAAACAACAGTGCAGGACATCAAGATGCCACTGCATTCCCATTCCTTACAACTGACAGATATGAATGACTCATCTATGATGCAGGATGTGCTGGGGCTAGACCATGGCAGCCTGACTGGGGCATCTCTGGTTGATGGCCAGGTCATACACGGCTCTCTTGACCAGGTTGATATCTTTCTTTGCTAAATTTTTACCTATTTATTATCAAGCGATTTCATTCAAGTTTTCCATATAAGCTCTTCTGATATGATACTACAAGAATATCTTATTACTGTTTAATAAAGTTTTAAATTAGATATAAATAAAAATTCATTATAAATAGGGAGATAACAAAGGTTGTTATGACTTGCTCCGCCCGGTGAGCTGGTGTTCATGGGAAATGGTTACAATCTTAGAGGGGCTAGGAAGTTGCAGAAGACACTGGTGTAGAGAGATATATTGTAAGAGAATGGTAGCAGCTATAAATTGATCAGGTACAAAGCTGTCTTCTTTTCTTATTTGAGGGGTCTGTTCCAGAATAATCTGCATAGAAAGAGTAATTATAGTTCTAATTTTTTTAAAACCTTAAATATCACTTATTCTTACATCTTTACAAAAGTAGAAAACAAAAACAAACATAAATTACTTTATAATAACTTGATTTTAAATGCATTATAAATTAGAAAATAAACAAAGTTTCATTAATAGTAGGATGTTGGTCACTCTAGTAATTTTTTCAGTACAGGTTTTTGACTAGCTAAAAGCTGTATGATACATGTATTTATGCTTGGCTTTGTTTTACTGAGAGTAATGAGTCCCTCTTATGAAATCCTACCTGAGTAAATTCCATTACTTTGTCTTTCATGTACTGGACTTATATTCTACCTGACACCTAAAGTTTATGTTTATCTGAAAACAAGTGAATGTTTAAACATACAACAATTTTACAGGGTGCCTCAGACATTTTGCAGCAAGCCTTAGAAAACAGCGGTCTACAAAATGCTGTGGATGATGACCATGACACAGACAAAGAAATGACCAATTCTGTGATGGTCACTGTGTCATCTGGAGCCCCAACGTCCACCACCAATACAGTCAATCTTCGTGAAAGTCACGGCTTCCCTCGGCTTGGTACTATGGCTGTGCATGACTCAGCCACAGGGTTACTCAAGAGGCACTACATACGGAAGGTCAGTTGCTAACATTACTGGTCCTGTGGGGTTAAAAAAGTAGCCCTACATATAGAAAGTCATTTGCTAAAATTACTGGTCTTTTAGAGTTAGATTAATCCTTCTTACAGATGGTCATTTTTTAGTCAATGATTCCTTTCAGTTCACAATGTGGCTATTTTTTCAGGTCAATGGGATACGATGGCACCAGTGTACCTATTGTAGCAAAGAGTTCAAAAAGCCGAGTGACCTTGTGCGGCACATTCGTATTCACACCCACGAGAAGCCGTACAAATGCACTCAGTGTTTCCGTGCCTTTGCTGTAAAGAGCACACTAACAGCACACATCAAAACTCACACTGGGCTGAAAGAATTTCGCTGTGAGGTCTGCAGCAAGATGTTTTCTACACAAGGCAGTCTTAAAGTTCACCTGCGTCTTCACACTGGTCAGTCAAATATTTATTCTAAGATACATTTATGTCAGCTGTATTTGCTTCACATTAGCTGCCAGGATTTTTTATTGTGTAGAATATAAATGTGTTTTAAATTTCAATACAAATACTGCTTGTCTATGGTATATTTAGAAATTTTTTTTAATTGTAGGAGCCAAGCCATTTCCTTGCAGTCATTGTGAAAAGACATTTCGTACATCAGCCCACTGTAAGTCACACATCCAGTCTCACTTCAAAGACCCAGAGAGTGCACCTAGACAAAGACGTCCCTTTAAGAGAGAGAGTCGGAATGATGCACTCCTTACAGAGATAGCTCTGCAGGAACCTATTCTAATCACAGATGCTGGTATGGACTCTTGTGATAACACTATGCCTACTTTCTCTTAAACGTTATTTTTTTTTACATGCATTCTGCATATATAAATGAACCCAAACAATGTTTGCCTAATGGTGTTTTTACAAGAAGTTTTTATTGGGATTTGTCAAACATTAATTCCTAAAAACAAAGGAACTAGAAATTTCTTTTAATTCTTGGAGAAACCCCAACTATTATGCACAAAAGTACTATATAATTTTCATCTTTATTATACATATCCATTTGGATGTGTTTTAAAATCTAGCTGAATCTACAAATCAACTTACTTTAAACAGGTCTGATCCAGCCGGCCCCCAGGAATTCAATGTTCCCCCAGTTTTCTAGTGAAACAGGAAACCCAGAACGTCCATACAAATGTCCACACTGCAGACGTGGCTTTAAGAAATCCAGCCATCTCAAACAACATGTCCGTTCACATACAGGTATTTTACACTGACAAAAATAAGTCACATACAAGTTTATTACATTTCTTTGTACAACTCTTGGTTTCAAGTGAATAGCTTTTTTTAATCAAAATTGTATTAAGCAAGACTTTGATCATAAAAAATACTGTTTTCAAAAGCAGAAACTAACTTACCTTAATAACTGTTTAATTTTTCCAGGAGAAAAACCATACAGATGTGGTATCTGCCAGCGGTCATTTGTGTCCAGTGGAGTGCTTAAAGCCCACTCCAGGACCCACTCTGGGGTTAAGACCCACAAGTGTTTGGTCTGTGATGCCATGTTCACCACTGGGGGTAGCCTGAAGAGACACATGTCCACACACAGTGATGTCCGCCCCTTCATGTGCCCATACTGCCAGAAGACATTCAAGACATCTGTCAACTGTAAAAAACACATGAAAACACACAGGTCAGTTGACATTTTTATCTTATTCAGGTTTACACATATTTTTTGGTACCATACAAAATCTAATTTTGAGTTAGTTATACAATTTGATTTAGTATTGGGTTATAATTTGATACTATGCATAAATGGCTTTCTAGTGTTATTGATTTTGTATATTTCGTTATCTATGCATAATAAAGCAAGGGAGCACTGTTATGAAATTAGAAAAATATACCTAGACATGAAATGGATAAAAATTGGTAGTGGTGGGTAGAGAAATAAAGCACATGATGGCTTATCCAAAAGTGTAGTTGACATATCCTTGACTAGTCAGTAGGACATCCCTGTCAACTCTGATGAGTACCTGACTTTTGTTAGTCAAGTTAAGGTAGATAAGCAAGACCTGACCACATTATCTCTTCATATGTCATAGTAACAAAAACAGATATATTAATGATCTTTAAAAATTTTTAGGCACGAGTTGGCCATGCAGCATTACCAGACTGTGAAAGAAGGAGATGGGACAGCAGGGTCAGGAGAGGTGGGAGATGGGAGAGAGGAGGATGAGACAGAGATGACAGAGGAGGATGGCATGGCTGAACCCCAGGGGCTGACTGACCTGGATGTCCTGCAGGAGCAGGACATTGGCCAGACGGCAACGGTCAACCAGACAGACATGCAGGTATGGTGCACTGACAACAAGGTAAATCCGCTTGACCAGTTTCTACAAGTAAATTCTAGTTAAATGTGAGTACGTTGGAATGGAAAAGTTTGAATGAAGAAAATGGTAAAAGATAACTTGTTTGTACTTGTAGGTTGTGGAATTGACTCAGCCTGACCTGCAGTCAGGTGGTGTCTCAGGAGATGCTCTCTCACTCAACTCACGTCTGCAGTCATTTGGACAGGAGGTAACCTTTTAAACTTGGTTACTAGAACAGTTTATCTTGCTTGGTCAGCTTAACAAACACCTTACAACATTATTATGCTGTAGGGATTTTAATAAGTGTAGTCTGTATTTTACTAAGACAGTTTCTAATATTTTACTAAAACTGTAAATTTGGTCTTTGTTCTAGTTGTTTGGCCACAACTTCACCCTGGTCAACCAGCATCAGTTTGTCCAGTTGACTAGCCAGTCCAGCAGACAAGGGGATGAAGAAAAACCCAACAGAGATCAGATGGAAGTTAAGGTAAAGATACTTGCTCACTGTTCTTTAATACTTTTGTTCTTCTCTTTCTGACTAGGTGGTGTGATGTAGAAATTCTGCTTGATTTGTTCAGATATTTACTGACTGTTGATGTTGGATGGATGTTGTTTGTGGAGTTATCTCTCTTAGGAATGTATTCTAAAGTCACTTCCCTTTCCATGTGTTATTTCTCTAGTTATCTCTCTTGATGACTTCATCCATTGAGTTGTTGTTTCTTGTGTCTATGTTACAGGACGAGAGTTGGAAGTCTAACCACACAGGACAAACTGATTTCTCCACCAGTTTTGGACAGCAACAGACTACTCTCCAGATGCTGTAGGTTACATGGGGCATTAAAACACCCCTAGTCACAAAAATATCACCAGCTTTAGCTTCTCTCCTGCTCTCAAGTGGTCATTCATCACTAACATTAATAGTTTTTGTTGCATTGTGGCAAATTGAAATTTAAAAAAGAAGTGTTTATGTAAACATTACATTGTGGGACATGAAATTTATTTAAGAAGTATCTTTATGATACTTATGACTAAATTGTTCAATGACTTTACAGGGATGAGATGTCCTCCATCCAACAAAGCCAGCAGGAAGATGAGCAAGAAGAGCAGCCTGTCATAGAAGATGAAGGTCTAGAGATTGAACAAGACATGTCCAAAGTTGCCGGGCGCAGGGGACTTCGCTGTAGCCTTTGTCAGAAAATCTTCAAACGTGTGACCCACCTTAATGCACACATGAAGACATGCACATCTGTCAAGTCCTTCCAGTGTGCAGAGTGCACCAAAAGTTTTTCTACCGCTAGCCTGTTGAAGACCCACCAGCGCACCCATTCAGCAAACAAGCCAGTGGAGACTTACACCTCAACATTTGTTTCCCGCAGGAATGCCCTGCAGCATGGGTACAAGAATGTCACACACACGTGCAGCACATGCAACGAACAGTTCAGGAATACAGCTGTGCTTAGGCGACACATGAAAGACTGTCAAAGTAAGATTTGATAGCCTGTTTTCATACAATATGATACATCGGCTTCTTACTTCAGAACAAAAGTGTTGCTTTCTTTAGTAGCCTAGAGTTGTTGTAAGATGGGCAAAACAAAATTAACGAACATATAATCTCATACTGGTACCTTTAGCCTTTCAATCAAGATAAATTATCTGATATAGAGGTTTAGTTTTGTATTAACAAGATGTTAGTTAAATTATAAGAGGGAAGTAAGGTAAAATTGCTGTTAGATTTTAAAGCAAAATAATTGTTTTATCCCTGCAGCCTCCTACCCTATATCCTTTACTGTGACCAAGATGAATGATGAAAACCAGGCTCCACAAAAGCGCGGACCTCGCAGGAAAAGTGTCGTCCAGCAGCAGTTTTCTGAAGAACAGGTGTCCATTTCAGAAAAAATACTGATGGAATCTGCATCAGAGAAAGACCGTATTAGTATGCCAAAAGTAAGTAACCAGAGTTAAACACTGAGTTGTTTTCGTGTTCTTTATCTATATATATAATTCTCTTCTGGGAGCCGTTAGAAAACAAGCTGCAAGCGCGCCTTTGCAGTCCCCTCTCTTCCTCTCTATCACTACCACCCCCACCCCACCCCCACATGATCTGGTGAGTTGTGGTTCACTCTAAATGTTTACAAATCGTAGAGCTGGGTTTGTTGACGGCTATTAGGGGCAGATAATTTAGTTTGAAACGATTTTAAACTTACAGGAGGTAACTAAGAGGAGGCTGCTTTCAGATGGGGGGGGGGGGGGGTGTATGGTAGGGGTTGAGGGGGGGGGGGGTAGTGTTTTAAAGCAAATATTTTCAGTGGCAGCATTGGTACTGTCGAATTCACAAATTATGAATTACTGAAAAGTAGAAAATAAAACAACTGAATAGCGGCGTATGATACGCAGCGGGTCGGCTCGTATTTTTATATTTTTCCTTCATTAACTGTTAAATAAATTGTACTTTAACATGGAAAAAAAATGTTTCAAATTTCCACTGACAGGATGTACAGAACCAAACATTTCGCCATGGCCGTTTTGCCAACATGTGTTCCCATTGTCCCAAAAGTTTTAAAAAGCCAAGTGATCTCCAGCGCCACCTGAGGATACACACGGGGGAGAAGCCATTTATTTGTGACATCTGTCACAGATCTTTTACTGTCAAGTCAACCCTGGACTCGCACATGAAAACACATAAAACTGGTAGGTGCTAACAGTTAGGAAACTCATTTTAACTAGTGAATTGTAGCAGGCTAAATATGTACATTTTAAGTCTTAATAGGAAAACTACTTGCTTATTGTTTTAAGCCATTTTTCAGAGATAGACCATTTGTGTAAAAATTAAAACTGCATTATATACGTAAAATGAAAAAGTCCTTGTTTTCTAAGTTTTTAAAACTATTTCTGACATGAACATTTCTTGATGTTTCAGTTGAGAAATCCTTTTTGTGCCATGTGTGCAACTCCATGTTTTCCACCAAAGGCAGTCTTAAGGTTCACATGCGTCTGCATACCGGAGCTAAACCTTTCAAGTGTACTCACTGTGACCTCAAGTTCAGAACATCAGGCCACAGAAAAAGTCACATGATCTCTCATCTCAGACGTAGGTTGATCTCACTGTTGTGTTGGTCTCACTGTTGTCTTGGTCTCACTGTTGTCTTGGTCTCACTGTTGTGTTCTGTTGGTCTCACTGTTGTGTTGGGTCTCACTGTTGTGTTGGTCTCTTTTTTCTATTAATTCATAGATTTAAAAAATACATTACCTGTTTACAATGAGACAAAAAAAATTAAAACCGATTGAATTTAATACAACTACATTTTGTGCTCATCAAAAATTGTTTTAAAATAATGTCTGACTAACTTTCCTGATTTAGCTGAAGGCTCAAACAAGAAGAAATCCCCCAAAGTCACAGGTCAGCCCTTGATTGCATCATCACAGAACAACACTGTCCAGCAGCCTTTGTTTATCCTCACCCGCCCTCAACAGAATCAATCTGGCCAGGTAGGCTCTTTGTTTACCACAAGTAAATAGGACATTTTGTTTTTTACTTTCATCTCAATCTTCTGAAAATTTTATTAACTGCTTAGTTTTTACTACTGTGTGACTTATGTATCTGTTTAGGAATTAGTTTATGGTATTTAGCCATACGGTTGTAGAGAGGTTGGTATAGAACTAGCTTTTATTTCCTAGGTTGTTGACCAATCAATGGCCAATCAGGTCATCAGTGTTGACCAGTCATTGCTGCAGAATGCAACCATGATGCCAGTCCAGCTGTCAGTGACAGATGGCATGTCAGATGGCACCTCAATGCCGACACAGGTACATAATTTTATCTGGTTAAGTAGTTGATATGCTCAGCATGTAGTTGTGTACTACTTACATTTAGCCCTATTATGGTAGCTTACTAAAACACTGAGTAAATTGTCAGGTATGTGTAACTGTGAAACTTGTGTAAACTTCAGGTACTCCAAGGCTTGGATGGATCCTTCCAGTTTCACATCACCGCACCACTCTCACAGTTGAACCAGGGCTTCCAGCTGACCAGTCTTGACCATAATTTACTGCAGCAGGCGGTAAGTTGATTTTTCTCTCCACCCCCCCCCCCCCCCATTTGAGCTGTTACATTGATGGTGTTTTATCTGACAGTCCCATTTCTTTCCCCAGGTCCAGATTGACTCAGCTGTTATATTGATGATGTTTTAACTGACCACTAGTCCCATGTTTTTGTCCAGGTCCAGATTGACTCAGCTGTTATATTGATGATGTTTTAACTGACCACTAGTCCCATGTTTTTGTCCAGGTCCAGATTGACTCAGCTGTTATATTGATGATGTTTTAACTGACCACTAGTCCCATATTTTTGTCCAGGTCCAGATTGACTCAGCTGTTATATTGATGTTTTAACTGACCACTAGTCCCATGTATTTGTCCAGGGCCAGATTGATTCAGCTGTTATATTGATGATGTTTTAACTGACCACTAGTCCCATGTATTTGTCCAGGTCCAGATTGATTCAGCTGTTGTATTGTTTTAACTGACCACTAGTCCCATGTATTTGTCCAGGTCCAGATTGACTCAGCTGTTATATTGATGATGTTTTAACTGACCACTAGTCCCATGTATTTGTCCAGGTCCAGATTGACTCAGCTGTTATATTGATGATGTTTTAACTGACCACTAGTCCCATGTATTTGTCCAGGTCCAGATTGACTCAGCTGTTATATTGATGATGTTTTAACTGACCACTAGTCCCATGTATTTGTCCAGGTCCAGATTGACTCAGCTGTTATATTGATGATGTTTTAACTGACCACTAGTCCCATGTATTTGTCCAGGTCCAGATTGACTCAGCTGTTATATTGATGATGTTTTAACTGACCACTAGTCTCATGTATTTGTCCAGGTCCAGATTGACTCAGCTGTTATATTGATGTTTTAACTGACCACTAGTCCCATGTATTTGTCCAGGTCCAGATTGATTCAGCTGTTATATTGATGATGTTTTAACTGACCACTAGTCCCATGTATTTGTCTAGGTCCAGATTGATTCAGCTGTTATATTGATGATGTTTTAACTGACCACTAGTCCCATGTATTTGTCCAGGTCCAGATTGACGCCAGTGTTCTACAGCAGCTACAACAGAACGGTTTTATCGCCATCAACCCCAGTGGCATCCAGCCGACCCTGACAGCTGACCTGTCCCAGGTGGGGTCAGACATCACCCACGGGGTCGTGATGAGCCAGCAAGGGCTGCAAGAACATGAAGGTAAGAACCTCGTGCCTGAACTATCAACTGTACGCTCAGAATGTACACTGGTGGGAGATACATATCTTAAACTTTGCAAAATTTTGTGATACAAAAAAATCTCCGTGAAGAAAATTGACTACAGCTTGATTTTTTTGGTGATTTGACCTTGTGCTAATTTGCTATATTCCAACTCTCCCAGTGTCTCATGGCAATGAACTGATGGGACAGACTATTGTGGTCTCCGAGGCGCTCATGGCCCAGATCAGAAACTCAGAGGCCCTGATGGTGCAGACTGTTCAAGGGGGGACAACCTCTGTTTCACAGCAGGACACCAAACCTGTGCAGATCCACTCTATTGGCAAGGTGTGTTGGGGTGTGGCTGTTGGTTTATCTTAACTTGTGTCTCATTGTTTTTTTAGTTGAACCAATGTTTGGCATCAATGTTGTGTTGAAAGTACTTGGCCTTGAACCATTATATACTTTACTTATTAAATCATTCACATTTTTTGTCTTACCATAGATGATGGGATCTCACAGCATGTCTGACGCCTTACTTAGCCAGCAGTCTGGCAGGCTGCATATAACAGATTCCCTGATTGGTCAGTCAGTCCATTCATCACAAGACAGTTACCTCCCCCAGGGCACTGTGCATGTGTCAGACGCTGTGGTTGGCCAGGACAGGCTGATGAGTGTCCCTGAGGCTCTGTTGGGGAGACAGATAACATACAGTGATGGGGTCATAACCACTGCAGGGGAGCACACTCTTATCCAAGGAATACAGCTTCAGGTTAGCTAACTTTACTCAACTTATTATCTGCTGGTTTGGTGACTGTAAAGGTTGTATTGTATAATGCAAGACATTATTGGTAGTAAGACTGGGTGTGATAATGTGCTCATATTGTTCATCTTCAGTCTGGTTCTATGGGGGATACAGTCCACCCTGTCATCGTCCAGTCAATATCTGCCCTACAAGGACATCAGCAGGGGAATCCCCAGGCTCTCAACCTGGGCAACACAACGTTTGTCACCAGTGATGGCCAGGTCAGTCTCTATAGGTTGTCTACAGTTTCATCATGAGCAAACATGGTCGCATTGAAAGCTTCAGTCTCCATAGGTTGTCTACAGTTTCATCATGAGCAAACATGGTCGCATTGAAAGCTTCAGTCTCCATAGGTTGTCTACAGTTTCATCATGAGCAAACATGGTCGCATTGAAAGCTTCAGTCTCCATAGGTTGTCTACAGTTTCATCATGAGCAAACATGGTCGCTTCATATTGAAAACTTCAGTCTCTATAGGTTGTCTACAGTTTCATCATGAGCAAACATGGTCGCTTCATATTGAAAACTTGATTTAAGTTCAACACAGTTTAAAGAACCAATAGTTCCCTCAGTGTAACTTCCATATTTTTGTTTTTAATTTGGGTAATGAAATTAAAACACAAATAAGTGTTAGCTGAAAGTAAGTAGATAAAATAATATACATTAGACACGCGTGATTGTCCTTATAAAATGTGTTGGTCACCTTGGCTAAACTAAACTTTGTGTTACAGAGGTTGACTGTGCAAGCGGTCAATGTCCACCCACAGGGATCTGTGCAAGATCTGAGTTTGATGGACGAAGATGATCAGAAATTTAGCCTGCCAGAGGACACAAGGATGGTCAACATTGCTCAGCTGGTCAGTAATTGAGAGGACAGTGCAGTAGAAAATTAAAAACAAAAGCCCATTTCCATGAATTCAATTCTAATACACATATTTTTCTACTATTTCCTTCTAACAACTAGAAAATATTGTTTATTTATAAAAAAGGATCAGAACCCAAGCATGGGTCACCATGGCAACGCTCTGGATGATGAAGAGGAAGAAGATGATGATGAAGATGTAGATAACAATACACTTGTACCCAAATCTGAGGCTGAGTCTCAACAAGAAGACACAGAAAGACAACATATCTGTGGTGTAAGTCTTAACCTCATACTTTCAACAGATAGCATATCTGTGGTGTAAGTCTTAACCTCATACTTTCAACAGATAGCATATCTGTGGTGTAAGTCTTAACCTCATACTTTCAACAATCAGGCAGCATATTAGTCATGCGAGTCAGACCTATTTGGTGTAAGTCTTAACCTCATACTTTCAACAGATAGCATATCTGTGGTGTAAGTCTTAACCTCATATTTTCAACATGCAGGCAGCACATTAGTCATGCGAGTCAGACCTATTTGGTGTAGCTTAACCTCATACTTTCAACTAGCCTACTCCACATTAAGCACCTTTCCGACAGTTTCTACCAATCAACTTTTTTGTCATCTACTTTACTTTCTGTGAAATTGACTTTATTGGCAATTTGTTACACACTAATCGTAGACCTAAACGCTAACTCATTATGTAAAAAGTTTGTGAAAAACATGACTGATTCCTGGTAATTAAACATGATTGAAAAATGTAAAAAGAGTGCTACTTCTGTGACTAGTGAATATTAAACAATAATAAATTTAGATTTCTGATTCATTTATTTACTGAGTTTTGCTCATATTTAGTTTTGATAGCTTTGATAATTTTAATCTTTATTCGGTCCAACCCAGTATTGCGATATAGTTTTTTTCTTCTTATGGTTTTGTCTATCCATCTGATATTTGATATTCGTCTAACCCAGTATTGCAATAGTTTTTAAAAAAATATTTTTGTCTATCCATCTATTTCCTCTGTCCAACCCAGTATAGCAATATAGTTTTTTAAAAAAATACTTTTGTTTATCCATCTGATATTTTCTCTGTTTATACCAGTATTGCCACAGAGGTTTCAAGAGAGCTGCCCACCTTAAAGAACACATCAACACCCATGTATCTGGGCCAGTGCAGAAGAAACCCAAGGCCACGCCACACAAGTGTCACGTCTGTGACAAGGCTTTCCAGAAGCCCAGTCAGGTGGAGAGGCATATGCGAATACACACAGGTCAGAGGTCACAATTTAATCTAGATGTTGTGTAGATAATGTTCGTGTTGTTTGTTATAGAATAAGTATCTGCTTAAAACACCACTAGAGCTGACTGAACGTATAGCCAAACTCTTTGTGTGTAGCTTGGGAATGGGATGATGAGTGTAGCTTAAAACTCAACTTTCACCCTTGTTCAAAAGCTCTTTAGCACTTTAAGTTGATTTAGATTTAAATGTTGATGTACTTATTCTAAACTTCTGTCACAGGAGAGCGGCCATACTTGTGTCACATCTGCAGTAAAGCTTTCAACCAGAAAAATGCCCTGCAGGTTCACCTGAGGAAACACAGTGGGGAAAAACCTCACTTGTGTCCATACTGCCCTTCTTCATTTGTCCAGAGTGGAAACCTGAAGACCCACATCAAGAGGGCTCACCATGCTGACATGGTCAGTTCTATGAACATACCCAGGGCTGCAGGAGAACCTGGACAGGCTGGTCAAGATGTTGGAGGACATCCTGTGTTAGACGAGGGTCAAGGGGGATTGGGAGGGGAGGCTAATGGTGCAGGTGTCGTTGGCATGGAGCATGTGGGGATGGATTTAGCAGAGGATGACCTCTTTGTCCAGTAGTTCCCTACATATGTTGACATCACTTTATCCACTAGTTCCCTACATATGTTGACATCACTTTGTCCAGTAGTTCCCTACATATGTTGACATCACTTTGTCCACTAGTTCCCTACACATGTTGACACCTCTTTGTCCAGTAGTTCCCTGTAGAATCACACTGTCCAGTAATGCTCCATCCAAGATGACACTAAAATTGCATAGTCCTTTACTGTTTATTTGTTTAAAGGTTAAAGAGTTTAAAGGTCATGTTAAATAATGTGTTTCAAATTTATATTTTCCTCTATAGTTATTTTAAGAAACAGTTTAAGTAATTATTCTTGCCCTTCTTCTCTGTACCGGTAATATTTGTCCATGGTAATGAAATGAGAAAGTCTTTGAATACTTAAAAATTTAATGGCCCTAGAACACATGATTTTAAGGGCCATGAAACAGTATTTTAAAACATGTAAACTGGATACATTCCTTGAAACATGTTTCTTAAACCAAACAAGATCAGGAGTGTGTTTAACATGTTTCTGTGTATTTGACTCGTGTTTGTTACGTGTAAATAATTTTATACATAATGTACAAAATCTGTAAAACTTTAAAAATTAAATTCTGTAATGTTATATATAAATATATTTATTTGAACTCGCAAAGTTTGATATGGTTGTTTTCTAAAATATATTTTTAATGACCAAAACTTGTAGCAGTGCTAAAGTTAAAGTGATAAATATTTCCTGTTGTTTTATTTCTACCCCACAAGCTAGTTAAAGCAGTATTCACCAAGTTCAACTCTATTGGAAGGACATTTTGGTTTAATGTTCACTATTGATGTAACATAACTAAGCTTGTGTACATTTTAAAATTGTCGGTAAAACTCCTGTCAGTAATACATAACCTGTTGACTGCATTTTTCTCTTCAACAGAAAATGTTCAGTAAATTTATTTCTGTAATGTGTACAAATTACTAACAGATAATGTATATAAATATATTTATATAAAAGGCATGAGTGTACAACATTTGTACACATTTGATCTCTTTATTTGTACAGGAGTAATTTCTGAAAGTAAATTATTTCCCATGTTTTTGAGTCTTGTTTTGTATTCACTACTTTAAATTATTATTTTAACAACACAAGCCTCCACAGCTAGACTGAGACAACAAAATTCTATATCAGATAGAATTGTTTATTTTATGTTTTATTACAGCATGAAATTTGTTTGCACTTAAAGAAGTCAACACACAACATCCTAATCAAATATCAAATAGTAAAAAAAAAATGACCAAGTAAATTTAAAAAGATGTATAAATGCTGTACACCTTACTGATGTTTTTGTGTGGTTGTTTAAACCTGGTGTGGTTTTATCTTATAATTAACCACTTCATCTCAAATCATCAACCTTATCTGGCAACTTGTGTACCTTTACAGCCTTGCCACAATTTTGTTAATTCCAAATAGTTTTAAAATAAATAACAATTGTAAGCATTATGTATATACAATATGGCATTATATGGAATAGGCTTAGGTAGACCTTCAGAAAAAAAAATATACAATAGGATTTCTTAAAGGGTAAAAAAAAAACCAAATAAATAAAAGAAGTTCACCACATGCTTTATCATCTACACATTAACTGCATATATAGTATGGATATTGCCAGCTTATATTCAAGCACTCATAAAAGTCTGCCTGTCACCTACTTGCAGACACAACAATCATCTTGGTTTGTGGGTAAAAAATAAAAACACTTTGAATAAAAAAAATAAACTGGGACTTTAAAAATTGTAGAAGAGTGACATAACGTGTAGTCATTGGGACCATTATCACAAAAGTGGCGAAAATCCTGGTGATGCGTCATGTTCTGAGGATTGAGAGGATCACCTCTGGTGTTGTCAGTCTAGCTGAAGTGTTGTCTAGAAACAGTTTGTCTTGATTTAGATTACAATAACATGATTGCAGTGATTAAAAAATTTGAAAATATACACAAGATTGTAAGTCTACAACATTAACCGTCCAAAATAAAGCTACATGAAAAGTACAAAAGCATTTTGGATAAGCTTAAAAAATACTAGAAAATATTTGATATAAACTGGGACCATGCAAGTGATGTAGAGGAAGTGACTGGAGTCAAGTGGGTATCAAGCTGCTCTCATCAAAGTAAGTTGAGGATTTCAAATTGGCTGAAACATAGCTAGAAAACTGGTAGCATGGGTACACAACATATGCATGGAAAGTTTCTTGTAATTTACTGAGCATTTTAAAGTGTTTTTTTTCTAGATAAAATATAAAAAAAACCTACGTGCTGCACATAATACAAAATGTCAAACTTTGTGAATAGTTTATATTTCATAGAGAAGCAGGCATAGGAAGAAATTTTTGAGTAAAAATCTGAAAGAAATGTGAAGCAGCTATAATAAAACCCACCTTGCTAGAGTCTACAAAAGTATTTGACTAGAGTTGGAATGTGTAGTATTGTGGGACCTAATTCTAATCATAAACATTGTTTGCAAGATAACTAACATTTGTTCAATATTAATCTTCCCTCCCCCCCCTAATAACAACCTTTTAAAAATTGTTAGGGTAACAAAGTCATATACTCATCTTTACTAGTAAACTAGTAAAAAAAAATTGGTACTCAGTATTATTTTACTACAGAAGGATAATGTCACAGTGACATTCAATATTTACATTTTTTCAACCAATAGCAATTAAACACTTGTAAAAAGAAAATCACAGTTAAAATATTTCAACAAACATTCCTTGACAATAAGCATTGGCTAGACATCACCCAAGGCTGCTGTCAACCTCTAGACAAGCTGAGTAAAAGATTTCAAATCAGATGCTCTAGTCTAAGTAGAAGGGAAAGAGACCATTTTCTTTTCAATACCCTCTTAATTTCTTTATTTAAAATTTTAAATCCTGACCCCACTTTGCTTATGACTGTACCTACCATAGGTAACACTTTAGAACTAAAAAACAAACAATTACAAAGCCAACAGTTTGGCATGAAAAATAGAATATATAATAAGGCAGTTTGATAATGTAGCACATTAAATGCAAGAATGTACATGCTCATAACATAAAAAATATGTTGGGTGGTTTACACAATTACAATCTTTGAAAGAAAAAAAAAACTTCAATCATCATACATTTGTTCTAGGACTTCAAGATTAACTTAAACCTCTGTGGTCTAATTAAGTGAGGTCATCAAGTAGCCTACAGACCTCATCCTGTACAAACTTCTAACAGAGCCCTAAAAACCTATTAGATTTTAGTCAGTTGTATAATGTGTGATTAAGAGTATTTAGACAAATTAAGATTTGAAAATTTTGATTTAAGAAAAAAAGCAGTATGGCCTTTCTACAATGACCAATGCTATTATTAGAATTTAGGAATTTTGACCAGCTGCTAGCATTAAGGAAACACAAATTCCAAACATCATGTGCAACACAAGGACAAAACTCAACATGGAACACATTTACCAGATAATTAATTAGTCAGGTGATCATCTCAGGAAAATCCATTTAGCTAGCCATCAACTGATAATCCATTTAGCTGGTCATCCATTGAATATCCATTTAGCTGATCATCCATTTATAATCCACCCAGCAGATCATCCATTTATAAATCAACAAGACTGGTCAGCTTATTATGGACAATTGGATAGGCTATGTAAGACCAGAACAGTCCACACAAAATAAAACTTTCACAACAGTACTGTACATGCATCTAGTGATGGAAATATTCTATGAGTACATCATAGAGTAATGATTTGGCAGTGCTATTTGCTTGGTTAAAGATTTCACAAAATATTGTTTCACTTTCCTTTATTGGCAAGTTCATGTGCCATTTGGTAATATTTAGAGAATTTGGCGGTGTGGTCCAGTGGCAAGTAGACGTAAGGGCTCATGTTAAAAGCCTCTTTGATGCCAAATTTTTTGACACTAGACAGATGGCAGCGACTAAGGTGGTAGCGGTAGGATCCCTTGGAGGCGAACCTTCTGTTGCAGGCTGCACATTTGTACTCGCTGACCTCCCCTTCACTGGCCCCACCTTCTGCCAGATTGGAATCACCCTCATCATTGTCATCACTGCTGCACCCCCCACTGGCCACACCAGACCCTTTCATTGTCAGGTTCAAGGGGGTGGAGAGGTCAGGGGTCAGGCATTTGTAAGAGGCTGAGGCCAGGTGTTTGTGGGGGTCGTGCTGGAGGTGGGTCAGGTCATTGGTGGACAAGAGCCTCTGGAGACTGTCCAGGGGATGCTCACTGGTCAGTGGCTGGCTGTAAACAAAAGAGCTCAGTGAATCTAGAGCTGACCTCTTCTGCTTTTGTTCAGACGGACTCTCTGAATGACCGTTTCTTTCTGAAGCCGACCTGGCAGGGGAGGGGGCTGGTGATCTCTTGTCACGACCACCTGCGGGAGACCTTGACCGCTTGGCACCGCCATCGGGCGTCCTTGATCTTCTCTTGTGACCACCAAGCAGAGGTGACCTTGACCTCCTCCTATCACCACCACCACCAGCCGGTGACCCAGATTTTAACCGTCCACTCTTCCTCCCATCAGCAGCCCGGCCATTGAAACTGGCACCAAACGAATGGCTGTGTTTTTTGGTGATCTCACCCATCTCCATTTCCTCCTCCTCTCCCCCACACGAGTCCTCATGATTGACAGCCGTCAGCACTGGCTTGACATCATTCTCCTGCACACTGGCAGCTTCTGCCTCGTTTTTAGATTGTCCTGGACTTTTTAAACATTTTTTATCGAACTCCACTTCGTCATTTTCCACTTCACACTTGATTTTAACTTTGGTGTTTAAAACTTCCTCTGACCTCTCACTTTCTTTGCTGAAGCTGGGGCTACTATTGTTTAGGTTCTCCCCACCAGCGATACTGCCCTCCTCTATAGAAGAGTTACACGATTTCATCTGAGATTTGCTGGAACTACTGGCACGTTTTGAGCCAAAATTTTCCTGGTCAAGGTTGCCAGATTGGTCTTTAGTTTCGAGAAACTGTGGGGATATTCTATCGGTGTGTTCATTCATTAGCCTAGGGGTTAGACGGTCACCGTCCTTAATCCGGTGACCTGGTTGGGCCGTGGTTTGCCTACTGTCGGACCCCTCATCTAGTGTTGGTCTGTCATCTTTTGACTGAGGAAGACCAGACGAGGTTTTTGGATCAGCATTCTTAGGCACATGTCCCGGGGAGGGGACATCATCCCCACGTTGCCCTGGCGTGAAAAGAAAATTGTCAATAAAAGTTTTTCCAGTTTGAACAGCTGATAATTTTTTCCCATCAGGATCAGACCTGTCGTCATTACCATCATCAATTTCATCATCTGAACACTGCTCAACTTTGACCTTCACATTGCTGATTGCATCAACTTTTTCTTCTTTTATGTTAACTTTTTTGGGATCGCTTGAGGAGTCTTCTTCCTCTGAATTAGTTTTCCTTTTTTTCAGCATCTCTTCCCTTAATCTTTCCCACTCAGAAGATGACGGCAATCTCAATTCTTCTTTAGAAAAATCTGACATGTTTTTGTAAGCACTTCCTGTGCCAGTCAATTTGCCAGATTTTTGCTTAGCAGACACATTGGAGACATCATTGCAAATCATTGTGCTGTATTTGTATTTTTTAGCACTGACATTTTCCGATAACCTCTTGACCGCTGAGATATCGTGGGGGCTGTGAAGCGGGGAGTCCTGGGGGAGCTTGACCACTGGAACTTTGATGGCAGATGGCATAGAGGAAGTACTGCAGGATTTGTTTGGCATTTTTTTGGCGTAAAAAGCTGCCTTATCTAGAGCGGCAGACTTTTTTTGGTCGACGGGCGCTGAGGTAGATAAAAGTCCTTCGTGCAGGACAGGTGGGCTGACGTCTGGAAACGATGACACACCTGGAACCATTCGAAAAAACTTTGAAAATTTGGCAAAGTGGGACATGGCTGGGTCGGTGACATCAGGTAGGACCCCACCCTGCCCTGGTAAAGTCCCTGGGAGAGGGAAGCAATTCCTGAACGGGCTGAACATCGAAGCCAGGTTGGAAGTGCGCAGGTCAGATTTGGCACTGAAACTCTTCTGGATAAAAGACTCCATCGCTTCAAGAGCTGAAGACTTCGTCTCACTGTGATCGGCAACAGCGTTCGGGTCAATGATGTCGAACGTCACTTCTTTCTTGGGGGTTTCCGGCGAGTCTGTTTTTAAATGTGAGGATGCTGGTGAAATGGGCGCTGGGGATTTGGAGAATTCTTTTCTGTTCCCAGATGTGCTGGACTCTTTCTTTCTGCTGGCCCGCTGGGCTGTGTGTGTGGGTAGCTTGGGCTCGGGCGAGAGGTTCCGTCTGGGCGGGGAGAACCTGAGCCCTCGCGAGAACATGTCCAGCTTGTGTAGAGCCGAGGACTGGAAGTCCAGGGACTCGTCAAACGTGTCTGTGACCAGGTTGGTGTCACACCTCTGATGGGAATCTGCGGGTGTTTTCTCTTGGTTAGAGCTGGAGAGTTTTCTTTTCCTCGGACACAGTGGGCTGGGAGTTCTCCTGTCTTCTGCTGGTGGCTCTTCCTTCTTTACCACAGGCTGGGGCTTCTCCTGGTGTTTGCTGCTGTCCACAGGCTGAGGTTTCTGTTGGTGCTTGTTGCTGTCTGGCTCCTCTTCTGTGGGCTCTTGCTGGCTCGTGGGCTCACTCGAACAATACCACTTCTTTAATGGCACTTCCACCAGATCACATATTTTGGCAGTTTGTGGGCTGTTGTCTGAAAGCTGAGCTACTGGGCTGGGTTGTACGTTCCTGTCCGGAGACGGCAGCTCACTTTTGACTGCTGGGTGAATCTCATCACTCGGGGCTCTTTCCTCGGAGAATTTCGTCTCACTGGGTGTAGGCAAGGTTTCTTTACTGCTAGAGCTGGGCACTGGGTAAAGGTCTTCATGCAAGCGTGGCACCGAGGACAGGCTAAAGCCAGACCGTAGAAGTTTGCTCTCAGATCTAGACAAGATGGCTTCCTCGGCTGCTAGCTTTAGCTTGAGGGCGTCGATAACCTCAGCCCTTTGTTTGAGACACGCTCGGACATGGCTGTCAAAGTCCTGAATGTCCACTCTCTTGCCGCAGCTATCACAAAGAACTAACTTGGCTGGCCGGGCGTCCGGGGACCTGGCCTGAGGGCTACCCTTTTGGTCAGGATGAAATCCGTTCAGGTCTCCGTTAGCGCAGGCCTGCTTGCGCCTGTACTCCAGCAGGGAGGCCACTGTGGACGAGCTGGCGCTACTGAGTAGAGCGGCATCGTCGGGCAGGTATCTCTTCCTCCTGCCTTGTCTGGCTATAGACGCCAGGCCGCCGGCTACCTCAGCAAACATTGAGGCGCTGGTCAGCTGGTTTTGACGGGAGGATTGTTTCTTGTGGTGGCCGGAGATGATCATGTGATTGGCCAGCCCCTCCATGTCCGGGAAAGCCTCGTGACACACCTTGCACTTAAAAATACACTCCTTGTCCAGCTCCCTGTCGCAGTAGGTCGAACATTTGTGCGACCGTCGACCGTGGTCCGAGCTGACGATCTTTGTGTAATGCTGGGTCTGCATCATGTGGACGGTGAGCAGGGGCAGGGACTTGAAGGACTCCCCACACTGCATGCACCGCAGTATCCGGCGGGTTTGTTCTGACTCCTGGTTCAACCACATGTCCTGACCCCGCACCAGCTTGGGGTAGTCCATTAGGGATGCAGCTTTACTTGACCCCGGGGCGTGGCCTGTCTCCTGCAGATGCAGACTGAGGGCGTAGAGCGTGTTGAAAGTTTTCTGACAGGAGCAGCGATGGATTGTGTGCTTGGCATCAGAGCCTGGCTCGTCCACCAGTGAAGGAGAAGACTGTCTGGAGTTGTCCCCCTTGGATGAGGGCGGTGAAGCGGCGAGTCGAGAACACAGGAGTTCCTGTCGCTCTAGCCAATCAGACCTGCAGTTATTTTTAGATTTAGCAGCAGATGCCCGCAGCAAAGAGTCACTGATGGAGGTTGAGGTATGCGGTGTGGTGTTTGCTTTGTGTGACAGGCTGGACTGCAGGGGTATGACCGCAGGGCCGGGTTTTTGCGACAGCTCGAGCGGAAAGTCTCCGCCAAATCTTTGCTGCAGGCTCTGGAGACTAGAAATTCCATTTGAGGTATTTGAAGAATTGGATCTCGGTGGATCGTGGAGTTTTGGTGGATCATGGAGGTGTGGTTTATCCAAAGGTGGAGAGCTCTTCTCAGTTTTGGTGGACAAATCCAGCGGCTGCTCCTCTGTGTGGTGAGAGCTAGCCACGGGGAAGTAACTCAAGCTGGAGTCGAGAGGGCTGGAAGAGTTCTTGCCCCTGGACAAGAGTGCCAGGGGCATGGTGGACATCACAAGTGCCATTTGTTGATCCAGAATTGGCAGACTCAGCCTTTGAGAAGGGGAGAGAAGTGGGGTTGAGATTTTGGAAGAGTATTTGAACTTGTTCGCATTGCTGCCTGCACTCGGCGTGGACATGGGGAGGTGGGGTGTCCAAGGAACTCTTTCTTCCAGTTGAGAGCGTCCTCTCCCTTGTTTCTCGCGCTTCTTGCCTGTGCTTACTTCCCCTTGAGGCTCATCGTTTTTCTTGTCTGCAGTCTCTGCTGCCTCTCTAGGGAGGTCAGAGTTCACGATAGAGTCTGGCGTTCTGCTACTGGCCCTATCAGAATTACCGGCCTTGTCTTCTGTGTTTTCTTCATCGGAAGTTGTCTCTCCATCCTCTTCACCCTCGTCAGCCCCGCTGTCCGAGGTCACATGACTTGTGTCTGCCAACGTCTCATTGGTCACGTCACCTCCTGCTTTGGCAGTACCTGAAGAAAAAATATAGTAAAGTAACGTTTAAAATAGATTGCAAAACAAAAGATTATCTAAATTAAAATGTAAAAAAAAAACAACATTTATACTCAAAAGAAAGAAATATTTTCAAAAATAATATAAACGACTGAAAATTAAAAATAAATTAGAAAACAAATTCACTTTTCAACTGATTTAAAACAATATCACACTCAAATGCCCAAAACATAAATTGTATAAAATCGACGACGTAAAAACAGAATCATCGAGAATAGCAGACGTGAGACCTAGCGATCAGACGACTAGCAGAAGCCACGCGCCGCCTGAGTCCGCCTTGTGTCGAGAAGTTCGACTTGGAGTTGTCGAGTGCGATTTGTTGAGAAAATGACATAGATGTATTTCTCTTCTGGCCCAACCCTTCCTGCTGTCCCCCATTTTTTTCTGCCATTTCCCCAAGGGCTTCACCCATTTCTCTCCCGACCGTATTTTATTTTTATTGTCCGTGTTTGCCCACCAATTTTGTGACAAATGATTAGCGGCTGGAGGGGGAGAAGAACTGATGGCGCGCTTATTGATTTTATAACCTCCCCTTGTGTGTGCTGGTCTACGAACGATTACAACAGTATTCGAATATGCCACTAATTGCTGACGACCAATTTTAAGGTCAAATACTCGAGCAGATTAACTAATTATTTCACAGACAACTTAAGTAAAAGTATATTTTGTTGTTTTTACAAAGCATTCAATACGGCGCTATTTCAAAATCAGAACAACTGACGGATTTTAATTAAATTATAAACAAGGATAGTTATTTTAATACACGTGAGTGTTTAATGTATGAAATAAACCCTAGTAATTATTTTATAGAAAAAAATCTTTAACCATTTACCTGGAACTATTTAATTCAAAACTTTTTCAAACGTGAGTTTCAAATATCTTGAACAGCGAAGGAAAAGAACAAGATGGAACAGACGATATTAGTATCGAAATCAATAAATGTACTCTCAGGTATCGGCCGTCCCCCACCCCGACGTCTGCTGTGGGCGAGGGGATTATGGGGAGACAGACTTGCTGACAGCGCCCCCTTGATTGATGGCTCGGCAACTGACAGGCTCTCCACAAAAATCATTCATTCTCGGCTTTTTCTTTCCATTTCCACATCCGGTTTTCTCCCCTTGTTTGCCTTTCACTCTCTTCGGGTCTGCGTCACTCTAATCGTCGTCCCCCACCTCGTCATAACCCGACCACGAAAGGCCCACACCTCGTCATAACCAGCCCACCACCTCGTCATAACCAGCCCACCACCTCGTCATAACCAGCCCACCATAGGCCCACAAAGCGATTCTTACACGGGGATGACAGGACCCCACTATAGGATTCTTACACGGGGAAGACAGGACCCCACTATAGGGATTCTTACACGGGGATGACTGGACCCCAAAACATTTGTGATTGGATATGTGGGCGGTGTTTCAATGCTGCAGAATAATGAGTTGACGAGTTTTTGACCGTTTTTCCGACGATCCTGCTGGGGTTCAAAACATTTTAAAGTTCAGATCCAATTAGGAGGCGAAGTTACCCCCACCCCCCTCCCCACAGGCAACGTGACGTTGTGGTCCTATGTTTTTAAACTGTTATACGCTGTCCAACAAAAAAATGGATGACATAACAACCCTGTTGAGATCTGTGGTTGTCAGCATGAGACGAGACGAGACATTCAGAGACTCCATGTTGGGGTGGGCGTGACATCAAACATATAGTCACATATAGTGTTGGTGAATTTTTTAAAAACCTAAACACCTACAGAACCAACCAACAAAGGCACGGAATGAATCATGAGATGTGTCCAGATAGGTGGCTAGAGCAAATCTATTCCACCCGTAGCAGACGATATATCATCATCAGACGGGGTACGTAGACACACGAACTGCAGTGGCCTGGTGGGGGTGGGGCAGGTGGGGTGGGGGCAGGGGAGGATGGCACGGACAATGTGACTGGCCTAGTGATAGCGCATCCAACGAGCATCGTGACATCAGCTGATTGTCAAATTTGGTGGTGACATCCGCTGGTTTAATGACATGGTATCAGCTGATTTGGTGACATGACATCAGCTGATTTGGTGACATGACATCAGCTGTTTTGGTGACATGACATCAGCTGTTTTGGTGACAAGATGTTCGTCACATGAACAATGTAAACACTACCGCATTAAACTCTGGAATACACATTATTTTAGACACATAAACACAACTAAACACACGTGTAAATAAGGGTCGATTAAACACATATTAATAAATAGATTTATACTACAAACATAATTTTAAAACTTCACTGATCAATTCTAGTACTGTAATGTGTACAAATACCATGAGGAATGACAAGTCACCAGCTACAATGAATGGTGACCAGTCACCAGTCACGTGACCTCGACAATGTGCTATTTATAAGTTGAGCCCACCCATAGACAGTCGAACGCGCCTAGTACTCACCCAGTGCTCACGCCGATTTAAAAACAGTAACCAGATCTTTACCGAACACACGAAACAAACGTGAACCGGCTTAAATATTCATCGTTTCCCAGAACTCACACACAAACACACACACACACTTCTGTTATCACGGCAGAGGCCGGCAAGCGGAAGTGGGTTGTCTCCCCATCACGTCCTGGCTAACCCCTGCCCGGGCGGGGTGGAGGGTCAAGGAAATCAATGGTTTGAACACACAAATTGATGATCGCTTCCAATCAGATCGTCTCTATAGCTGGCCGCTGTCGGCGTGTTTTTTTTTTACCCCGCTAAACCCCATTGATAACTTGCTGAGAGATGGGATCATCTTAACAAGTGGACAGAACAAGACGCGGGTTCAAATCCGCTTGGGATAAACTCCAATTACTCAGTGCAGGTCGAATTTATAAGCGGAAGATTTCAAGTAGTTTTATTTGGTTAGGGTTAAAGTATATAGCATTGGCATTGGGGGGGACGGGGTATGGGTGGAGGGCACGAACTAATTAAAGGCATGAAATCCTATACAATTGGTACTAACGAAACTTTAGGAACACAATGAAATCCTTATTTAAATTTATCCGATTCTGATAAAATGTGGGGCAAAATATTGAATATATATATATATATATATATATATATATATATATATATATATATATATATATATATATATATATATATATATATATATATATATATATATATATATATATATATATATATATATATATGTATGTGTAGTATGTACAAACACACATATGTATAAACACACACACATAATACCTACATACAGAAAAAGTAATTGTTTTCCAACATCTAGTTTAATTTTTTCAAAAGCTTTGAGCTGTTTCAACATTTCTGATGTATCTGGGTGTTACTGATGTCAAGTATGACTCACCAACTCCCCCCCCCCCCCACAGTTAGCCGTGGGTGGGAGCAGGGGGTGGGTGTCGGGATGACTTATAGCGTTTTGTTCTGTCACAAGTAATCCGACATGTGTCACCCAGGCTCGATAGTTTTATTTACTGACGGAGCTAACACGTCCAATCTTTGACACAATTTTTTCATTGTTATGTCCCCTGGCAGGGGTTTAAGTCCCGCCTTCCCCGCCCCTTTTCCGTACGCCTGCACGTATTAAATACCACGTGTTCGTCTTACCTCAGATTTAATTTATTCTGTCAGATTTAGTTAAATGAAATCATCCATCATATTTCATCTTTTGAAAACCTTCTAAAATCCAGATTTATCTTTGGTGAAACAAAAATAAAATATCTATGATTATCTCCCATGATTTCCCATTAATCTTGACGGCAATAATAATCTCGTGCAAAAATCCCCCCTCTCCTCACCCAAACACCTTGGCTTCTCTACTTAGCTGTCTGACATGTCAGTGTATGTGTCTTACACTCTGCTGTCAACGTTATGTGTGTATAACACTACAACAACGATTTAAACAACTGAACAACGTGTAAAAAATGTGAGAACTTATCTCACTCCAACTTAAAACCACAACACAGACACCAAAGTATGGATTTTGTAATCACATTTACTCAGTCCCATTGCTCATTTGAAAAGATGTATAGCGTAGTTTAACAAATCTATGGTATTTTCCACGTTTTCATTAAGTTTAAGCTGAAAGTTTTCTAAAAACAACCCCTGACTGAGTCCCCACCCCTAGCTTTGGGCCCCCACCTCCGACCGAGCCCCGACCCCCACCAGACTGTGCCCTCCACCTCTACCAATGACTGAGCCCCCACCCCTGACTGAGCCACCACCCCCGTGATTGTCCGCTGAACCTGACGTCAACCGTGTCAGACGGCCGTCTACCGTCGACCAGCCAGTTAAAACCTTCCACGTCTGCTGATCACCACCAACATTCCCGCTCCACGTCTGCTGATGAGCTGGACGTAAATACGACAAGCACGTGACATCAGACGACAACGACATGACACCGGGCGACGGGCTTGGTGACAGCAGCAAACGAGGTCTTCAGGTGTACGACAGCGGTCTCTGGTCATCAGGCTTAGCTCTCCTGTACAGGTGGTGGGTCGGGGGTCGTGGTCTGTGGGTGGGGCGTGGTCTGTGGGTCGTGGTCTGTGGGTCGTGGTCTGTGGGTGGGTCTGTGGGTGGGTCGTGGTCTGTGGGTGGGTCGTGGTCTGTGGGTGGGTCGTGGTCTGTGGGTGGGTCGTGGTCTGTGGGTGGGTCGTGGTCTGTGGGTGGGTCGTGGTCTGTGGGTGGGTCGTGGTGTGTGGGTGGGTCGTGGTCTGTGGGTGGGTCGTGGTCTGTGGGTGGGTCGTGGTCTGTGGGTGGGTCGTGGTCTGTGGGTGGGTCGTGGTCTGTGGGTGGGTCGTGGTCTGTGGGTGGGACGAGGGTCAGGTCTGTGGGTGGGTCGTGGTCTGTGGGTGGGTCGTGGTCTGTGGGTGGGTCGTGGTCTGTGGGTGGGTCGAGGGTCAGATCTAAGGGTGGGTCGTGGTCTGTGGGTGGGTCGTGGTCTGTGGGTGGGTCGTGGTCTGTGGGTGGGTCGAGGGTCAGGTCTGTGGGTGGGTCGTGGTCTGTGGGTGGGTCGTGGTCTGTGGGTGGGTCGAGGGTCAGGTCTGTGGGTGGGTCGTGGTCTGTGGGTGGGTCGTGGTCTGTGGGTGGGTCGAGGGTCAGGTCTAAGGGTTTGTCCAGGGCCGTAGTCTGTGGCTATCAGACTAGTTCTCCCGTCCAGGTGGTGGGTCGGGGGTCGTGGTCTGTGGGTAGGTGCAGGGCAGTAGTCATCATCTATAGTTGGGTCTTAAGCATAGTCTCTCCCTCTCTCACTTATCCCTCTGTTTCCTCTCTCTCTGATAAGTAAAGATCGTTGAGACGTAGGCCCACGTCACAAAAAGAAGGGAAACAACCGCTGAAAGAAAACACAAACTTCCTACAGATTACAACCCTTGTAATTTTGCTTGATCCAGTACAGAAAAGTTTGCCGCTTCCAATACTTCAGCTGCTAATTAAAATTAATCACAGGACATTAATTATCATTACTGGAGCCAGCGTCTGCGCCGCTCCAGACCATAGGCTGGTGGAGGGGTGGGGGTGTAGTTAGCGTGAAGGTGAAGGCCAGATTGATGGACAATCCATTCTAGCAAGCTGGGACGTGTTATCTTGTCATATACAACAATATACAGAGATCACTCACATATTTTACTCAGGGTTTGGTACACTACATCCATACAACAACATACAGAGATCAACACCACTCACATATATTACTCAGGGTTTAGTACACTACATCATAGGTCCAAATAGTTCTATAGGGTACGCCATCAAATCTCCATTCTCAGTAATGAAATAGATTACATGCATGTGACCTCCGACCCCAAGCATCGCTCACTTATGGACTCAGCCAACTAGCGTACCGTGACAGACAGCACACCAGGAGTAGATAACCATGTCTACACGACCCACTGCTTTTTCAGACTGGTGGGATTAATACCCACCAACAGGGGTGGGGGAGGGTAGAGGGACCCTGGGATGGAGGGATCCAGTACCCGGATGTTGACAAGCCGGGGGCGGGATCCTATGATTTGTGGGCCCACGTGAGACAGAAGATCTGCTAGACCACGTGACTAACGGTCATATGTCAAGAGCCGATCTGACTGGTGGATAATGTGAGCTCACCCACAATGGTGGAGGGTCATTGTTTTCGTTTGTTTGAAAATGCATCGTTGCCACAGAGTCGTTCTTGATACAGGCGGAATTTCTACATAGGCGTGGATTCGAACAGTCTAAACAGAAATCAGTGTTTTCAAATGGGGAGGGGGAGGGGGTGTCTAAAAATACATGTAGCTTAAGAAATATCGCTCTAATGATATGTAATGACCAGGACACGGTCGGTTAGACGTAGAAAGGTCAAGGGTAAGGTCAAGAAAGGCCAGGACAAGGCCTTGAGCAGACTGGGTCTGACCCCGCGGGAGATATTAAGGAGCATGGGGTGATATTGTCGGGTGGAGCTGGGGGTGGATTGGAGAGGGGGTGGGGTGGGGTGGAGAGGGGGGGAGGGAGGGGAGGAACTACTGCCGACAATTTATGTCCCACAGGACTTTATATGAGAGGACCAGCAGACGAGAGGACCAGCAGACAATAACTGACGTGCCTTTCTCTCGTTCTAATTTGGTTTTGATCCAACAGATTCATCAACGTTAAAAAAACATGTTTGTAGAAGATCACTGGAGGTCCAAGAACAGCTAGAGGAAGGGAAAGAGAGAGAGGGGGGAGGGGGTTGAGGGGGGGGGGGGACTGGGAGTAATGAGTGGACTGGGGGTGAGGGGTGGTGTGGGGGTTAATGTATGCGGGCCATTAAAAAACGGCATGAACATGTGAGGCATGATGGAGTAAGGGTAGAAAGGGGGGGGGGGGTGGCATGTCTATTTGATTGACTGTTTAGTGATAACGACGTGAGGTGTTTAGCTCGGGATGGTAGCTGGGACTAGTGATGGTAGCTGGGACTAGAGATGGTAGCTGGGACTAGAGATGGTAGCTAGGACTAGAGATGGTAGCTGGGACTAGAGATGGTAGCTGGGACTAGAGATGGTAGCTGGGACTAGAGATGGTAGAGATGGTAGCTGGGACTAGAGATGGTAGCTGTGACTAGAGATGGTAGCTGGGGCTAGAGATGGTAGCTGGGACTAGAGATGGTAGCTGGGACTAGAGATGGTAGCTGGGACTAGAGATGGTAGCTGGGACTAGAGATGGTAGAGATGGTAGCTGGGGCTAGAGATGGTAGCTGGGACTAGAGATGGTAGCTGGGACTAGAGATGGTAGCTGGGACTAGAGATGGTAGAGATGGTAGCTGGGGCTAGAGATGGTAGCTGGGACTAGAGATGGTAGCTGGGACTAGAGATGGTAGCTGGGACTAGAGATGGTAGAGATGGTAGCTGGGGCTAGAGATGGTAGCTGGGACTAGAGATGGTAGCTGGGACTAGAGATGGTAGCTGGGACTAGAGATGGTAGAGATGGTAGCTGGGGCTAGAGATGGTAGCTGGGTCTAGAGATGGTAGCTGGGGCTAGAGATGGTAGAGATGGTAGCTGGGGCTAGAGATGGTAGCTGGGTCTAGAGATGGTAGCTGGGGCTAGAGATGGTAGCTGGGACTAGAGATGGTAGCTGGGACTAGAGATGGTAGCTGGGACTAGAGATGGTAGCTGGGACTAGAGATGGTAGAGATGGTAGCTGTGACTAGAGATGGTAGCTGTGACTAGAGATGGTAGCTGGGACTAGAGATGGTAGCTGGGACTAGAGATGGTAGCTGGGACTAGAGATGGTAGCTGGGACTAGAGATGGTAGCTGGGGCTAGAGATGGTAGCTGGGACTAGAGATGGTAGCTGGGACTAGAGATTGTAGCTGGGACTAGAGATGGTAGCTGAGGCTAGAGATGGTAGCTGGGACTAGAGATGGTAGCTGGGACTAGAGATGGTAGCTGGGACTAGAGATGGTAGCTGGGACTAGAGATGGTAGCTGGGACTAGAGATGGTAGCTGGGACTAGAGATGGTAGCTGGGACTAGAGATGGTAGAGATGGTAGCTGGGGCTAGAGATGGTAGCTGAGGCTAGAGATGGTAGCTGGGACTAGAGATGGTAGCTGGGACTAGAGATTGTAGCTGGGACTAGAGATGGTAGCTGGGACTAGAGATGGTAGCTGGGACTAGAGATGGTAGCTGGGACTAGAGATGGTAGAGATGGTAGCTGGGACTAGAGATGGTAGAGATGGTAGCTGGGACTAGAGATGGTAGAGATGGTAGCTGGGACTAGAGATGGTAGCTGGGACTAGAGATGGTAGAGATGGTAGCTGGGACTAGAGACGGTAGCTGGGACTAGAGATGGTAGCTGGGACTAGAGATGGTAGCTGTGACTAGAGATTGTAGCTGTGACTAGAGATGGTAGCTGTGACTAGAGATGGTAGCTGGGACTAGAGATGGTAGCTGGGACTAGAGATGGTAGCTGGGACTAGAGATGGTAGCTGGGACTAGAGATGGTAGCTGGGACTAGAGATGGTAGCTGGGACTAGAGATGGTAGCTGTGACTAGAGATGGTAGCTGTGACTAGAGATGGTAGCTGGGACTAGAGATGGTAGCTGGGACTAGAGATGGTAGCTGGGACTAGAGATGGTAGCTGGGACTAGAGATGGTAGCTGGGACTAGAGATGGTAGCTGGGACTAGAGATGGTAGCTGTGACTAGAGATGGTAGCTGGGACTAGAGATGGTAGCTGGGACTAAAGATGGTAGCTGGGACTAGAGATGGTAGCTGGGACTAGAGATGGTAGCTGGGACGAGAGATGGTAGCTGGGACTAGAGATGGTAGCTGGGACGAGAGATGGTAGCTGGGACTAGAGATGGTAGCTGGGACTAGAGATGGTAGCTGGGACTAGAGATGGTAGCTGGGACTAGAGATGGTAGCTGGGACTAGAGATGGTAGCTGGGACGAGAGATGGTAGCTGGGACTAGAGATGGTAGCTGGGACTAGAGATGGTAGCTGGGACTAGAGATGGTAGCTGGGACGAGAGATGGTAGCTGGGACTAGAGATGGTAGCTGGGACTAGAGATGGTAGCTGGGACTAGAGATGGTAGCTGGGACTAAAGATGGTAGCTGGGGCTAGAGATGGTAGCTGGGACTAGAGATGGTAGCTGGGACTAGAGATGGTAGCTGGGACTAGAGATGGTAGCTGGGACTAGAGATGGTAGCTGGGACTAGAGATTGTAGCTGTGACTAGAGATGGTAGCTGTGACTAGAGATGGTAGCTGGGACTAGAGATGGTAGCTGGGACTAGAGATGGTAGCTGGGACTAGAGATGGTAGCTGGGACTAGAGATGGTAGCTGGGACTAGAGATGGTAGCTGGGACTAGAGATGGTAGCTGGGACTAGAGATGGTAGCTGGGACTAGAGATGGTAGCTGGGACTAGAGATGGTAGCTGGGACTAGAGATTGTAGCTGTGACTAGAGATGGTAGCTGGGACTAGAGATGGTAGCTGGGACTAGAGATGGTAGCTGGGGCTAGAGATGGTAGCTGGGACTAGAGATGGTAGCTGGGACTAGAGATGGTAGCTGGGACTAAAGATGGTAGCTGGGACTAGAGATGGTAGAGATGGTAGCTGGGACTAGAGATGGTAGCTGGGACTAGAGATGGTAGCTGGGGCTAGAGATGGTAGCTGGGACTAGAGATGGTAGCTGGGACTAGAGATGGTAGCTGGGACTAGAGATGGTAGCTGGGACTAGAGATGGTAGCTGGGGCTAGAGATGGTAGCTGGGACTAGAGATGGTAGCTGGGAGATGGTAGAGATGGTAGCTGGGACTAGAGATGGTAGCTGGGACTAGAGATGGTAGCTGGGACTAGAGATGGTAGCTGGGACTAGAG
This sequence comes from Physella acuta, assembly GCF_028476545.2. Taxonomy (NCBI): domain Eukaryota; kingdom Metazoa; phylum Mollusca; class Gastropoda; family Physidae; genus Physella; species Physella acuta. Next base: position 308,725 of record NW_026731720.1, on the reverse strand, counting down.
ATGGTAGCTGGGACTAGAGATGGTAGCTGGGACTAGAGATGGTAGCTGGGACTAGAGATGGTAGCTGGGACTAGAGATGGTAGCTGGGAGATGGTAGCTGGGACTAAAGATGGTAGCTGGGACTAGAGATGCTTGCTGGGACTAGAGATGGTAGCTGAGACCAGAGATGGTAGCTGGGAGATGGTAGCTGGGACTAAAGATGGTAGCTGGGACTAGAGATGCTTGCTGGGACTAGAGATGGTAGCTGAGACCAGAGATGGTAGCATACAATAGTATGTGCCATCCTGATTGATGGTTGGTGTATTGGTACAGCTACGTCTAAAAATATGAGTGAGGGGTGGGAGGAGGGAGGAGTTGGAATAATCAATGGTGGGTGTCACAGCGGCGTTGACCTGATGGATGGCCGCTGACGTTCGGGGACTAAAAATAATATCACTGGCGGGTGGGGCGAGGAGGAGGGGGATTAACAGACTAAGATTATTTATTTGTTGGCAGAGAACTAGCAGGGAGGGGGTGGAGTGGATAAGTGGGTAGGATAAGTTTAAATGGACGCTGTACATTAGAAACGTGTTTAGAAAAAAATATAACTATGGAAGTCGTAGGTTTTTGTTTGAGGGGGCTAAAGATTTTTTTTTTAAATCGAGTGTAATGTTTGTTGGGGTCGTTTAGGTCGTCTCTGTTTGGGTCGCATGGGTTGTTTTGTATGGGTCAGAGGAAGTGTCCTTGTACGGGTCCGATAGGCTGTCATTCTATGGGTCAGAGTTGTTACCTTTGTATGGGTCGGGTGTGTTTAATCAGGTATGTCAATGTGTTAAACGGGTGAGGTAAGATATATTTATTTAAAGATTGAACTGGGGTGTTAGATGGATGACACTATTGCTTGTATGCTGGATGACTGATGTAAAGTATTGTTTGTATGCTGGATGACTGATGTACACTATAGCTTGTATGCTGTATGATTGATGTACACTATAGCTTGTATGCTGGATGACTGAAGTAAACTATAGCTTGTATGTTGGACGACTGAAGTACACTATAGCTTGTATGCTGGATGACTGATGTAAAGCATTGTTTGTATGCTGGATGACTGAAGTAAACTATAGCTTGTATTTTGGGTGACTGATGTACACTATAGCTTGTATGTTGGATGACTGATGTACACTATAGCTTGTATGCTGGATGACTGATGTACATTATTGCTTGTATGCTGGATGACTGATGTAAAGTATTGTTTGTATGCTGGATGACTGAAGTAAACTATAGCTTGTATGTTGGATGACTGATGTACACTATAGCTTGCATGCTGGATGACTGAAGTAAACTATAGCTTATATGCTGGATGACTGATGTACACTATAGCTTGTATGCTGGATGACTGATGTACATTATTGCTTTATGCTGGATGACTGATGTACACTATAGCTTGTATGCTGGATGACTGAAGTAAACTATAGCTTATATGCTGGATGACTGATGTACACTATTGCTTTATGCTGGATGACTGATGTAAACTATAGCTTGTATGCTGGATGACTGATGTAAACTATTGCTTTATGCTGGATGACTGATGTACATTATAGCTTGTATGCTGGATGACTGATGTACATTATTGCTTTATGCTGGATGACTGATGTACATTTTAGCTCGTATGCTGGATGACTGATGTACACTATAGCTTGTATGCTGGATGACAGATGGTTGGCATGTATCCAGCATAGGATGGTTGCTGCTGGTTGCTTATTGAGCGGATGACCAGAGTAAGTTATCGACTAGTGCTGGGTGCTGGCTAAACAAAGGCACGGTGGGAGCACGGCTATGGTGAGCACTGGTGTGTGTGCGTGAGCGAGTGAGTGTGTGTGTTTGATGGATAGCACTGACAGCTCGGATGGGCGGGGCCACGCCTGACCTGAGTTACGACTGGTGATAAGCATGATGGACGACACGGTGTGACAGGGTCTCGGGTTGCTATGGTTACCGAGTGACAGCCCATCAGTCTGGCTGGCAGCGACGTAGCATTTCGACCCCGCGTCGTATGCAGTACACCAGCGCGTGAGCAGGGCCGGCAATTACCAGACATACGTCTTGGTACATTATGTCCCCTTGTACCAGTCATACGTCTTGGTACATTATGTCCCCTTGTACCAGACATACGTCTTAGTACATTATGTCCCCTTGTACCAGACATACGTCTTGGTACATTATGTCCCCTTGTACCAGACATACGTCTTGGTACATTATGTCCCCTTGTTGTACTAGACGTACGTCTTAGTACATTATGTCCCCTTGTACCAGACATACGTCTTAGTACATTATGTCCCCTTGTACCAGACATACGTCTTGGTACATTATGTCCCCTTGTACCAGACATACGTCTTGGTACATTATGTCCCCTTGTACCAGACATACGTCTGAGTACATTATGTCCCCTAGTACCAGACATACGTCTTAGTACATTATGTCCCCTTGTACCAGATATACGTCTTAGTACATTATGTCCCCTTGTTGTACTAGACATACCAGTACATTAAGTCCCCTTGCACCAGACACGTAAACATATTATATCCACGACTTGCCTCCCCTCCCCCAGTACTTACCAGGCATACATAATAATGCATTATGTCGTTTCACCCCCCCCCCCCCCATGTTTAGTTTACAGCACACACCAAACGTGCACCAGTTGAAGGTCACGTGGTCCCCACCCGTATCTAGACGTGAAGAAAAAAGTTGGTCGCGAACACCAGGCCAGCCATTTATTTCAGTTACCAAGGGACAACATGGCGGCTTTTGGTGGCGTCTGTGGCAACGTGTGATGTATAGAGCTGGCCACATGGATGTGCAGGTATTTCAAGCGTCTATGTCTTAGTCTGTGTCTTTCTCAGTCTGTGTCTGTCTGTCTGTGGCTAATTCAGCCTGTGTCTAACTCAGTCTGTGTCTAACTTAGTCTGTGTCTATCTCAGTCTAGGAATGCAGACTTTGTCAGAAGACTAGGCATCGGGTGTCATCTACTAAGATTTTAGGCTAAACATTTTTGTCTACAACTTAGTTTAAAAAAGACAATGGGAAATTATACACGATAACACTGCCACTGTTGTTTAATGACCACAACAATGAGGGGGTAATTTAGATAACAAATTACCGCAATAATGACGGGGTCATCTAGATTATAAATGACCACAAACAGGTGGGAACATCTAGGTTACTAATGACCACTATAATGACGGGGTCATCTAGATTATAAATGACCACAAACAGGTGGGAACATCTAGGTTACAAATGACCACTATAATGACGGGGTCATCTAAATTACAAATGACCACACAACAGGTGGGGACATGAGGATAGCCTAAAACAAAACAGCTTTCCTTCGAAGGCAAAGAACGCCCCCCCCCCCACCCACTTGTAACCAACTCATCTAGACACAAGGTTACACATTTTGTACCAATTACACGTAGCAGGGTGAGATGATCTAGTCAAAGGAGGGGGTACAGGGGGTAGGGTTAAAATGTGCATAGATGGTTTTGAAATATGAGTTCATCATGCATCGTTGTCGTTCAGGCCAGGGAAGCTTAAAATGTGAGATTTTAAAATTTGAATTCGTGAATCTTTTTGTTACAAAATTTTAAACTTCAACTTCTGGATAGAAGATGGGTGTGTCTGGGGAAAAAATTAGCCACACATGTTTTGTGAGAAAGAAATGAACACAAGTTTTGAGTAAGATCTACAATGAGCAAATATTTAGCTGAAGGCACCCAAAATGTCAGCTCCATATTGTGAAGCGAGGTGAAGCCCTAGACACGAGCATAATTTACGGTGCTACATGGTGCGCTCACGTCTAAAGGGATAGCAGGAGATGCGATAGTTCACGTGCAATTAGTATTATCCTAAACAAGTTTAGTGCGAGACACCAGACAGGTTTGGTATGAACGCATATTTCAACATTCGAGAAGGCCGGAACTCGCTGATGGATGAGGAAGATAGCACCGGTGAGGATTTTGTTCCTTGTTTCCAAAGTTTGTTTCAATGTTTGTATTTAAAGTTCTCTAATTGTCAGTGATTGGGAAGGTGAGTAGGGCGGGGAGTGGGGGTCGTATTGATTATCTTGTAACAGTTCGATAACCTATAGCTGTATAAGCAGGGACACAACTTAAATTTCGTAGATTTTATTATACATCAAGTACACACTTAATCTAAAGAAAAATGTAACAGTTCGATAACCTATAGCTGTATAAGCAGGGACACAACTTAAATTTCGTAGATTTTATTATACATCAAGTACACACTTAATCTAAAGAAAAAATGTAAATTCTTTTAGAAATATCTTAATTTTGGCCGTTAAAACTAACCTCTGCGATTAAAAAAAAAGAGTATACATTTAAAAAGTCAATAAAATTAGTTGTGGAAAATAAGCGAAGAAAAAAAATGTGTACGAAATAAGTGGAGAAAATGTCCTCTGACTTATGACAAGGCTTTTGGCGGAAAATTCCAGGATTTTCGTTTGACAGGGAAATTATCATAAATCTTTTGTCGTCTGGCAGCCAAGGGCCGTAAATACCAGGCTCTACGTCGCGTTATCGCCCCTTTATCCAGGAGGAGGATGCCGTGTGCCCTAATGAGTAGGGGAGATAAGGTTGCCCTCACCCGACATCTTTCTGGCATAACCAGCAGGCTAAAATATGGTTCTGGTATAACCAGCAGGCTAAAATATGGTTCTGGTACAGCAGGCTAAAATATGTTTCTGGCATAACCAGCAGGCTAAAATATGTTTCTGGTAGAACCACCAGGCTAAAATATGTTTCTGGCATAACCAGCAGGCTAAAATATGTTTCTGGCATAACCAGCAGGCTAAAATATGTTTCTGGTATAACCAAACCACCAGGCTAAAATATGTTTCTGGTATAACCACCAGGCTAAAATATGTTTCTGGCATAACCAGCAGGCTAAAATATGCTTCTGGTATAACCAGCAGGCTAAAATATGTTTCTGGCATATCCAGCAGGCTAAAATATGTTTCTGGCATAACCAGCAGGCTAAAATATGTTTCTGGCATAACCAGCAGGCTAAAATATGTTTCTGGTATAACCAGCAGGCTAAAATATGTTTCTGGTATAACCAGCAGGCTAAAATATGTTTCTGGCATAACCAGCAGGCTAAAATATGTTTCTGGTTTAACCAAACCACCAGGCTAAAATATGTTTCTGGCATAACCAGCAGGCTAAAATATGTTTTTGGTATAACCAGCAGGCTAAAATATGGTTCTGGTATAACCAGCAGGCTAATATATGGTTCTGGTACAACCAGCAGGCTAAAATATGTTTCTGATATAACCAGCAGGCTAAAATATGTTTCTGGCATAACCAGCAGGCTAAAATATGTTTCTGGTATAACCAACGGGCTAAAATATGTTTCTGGTATAACCAGCAGGCTAAAATATGTTTCTAGTATAACCAGCAGGCTAAAATATGTTTCTGGTATAACCAGCAGGCTAAAATATGTTTCTGGTATAACCAGCAGGCTAAAATATGTTTCTGGTATAACCAGCAGGCTAAAATATGTTTCTGGTATAACCAAACCACCAGGCTAAAATATGGTTCTGGTATAACCAGCAGGCTAAAATATGTTTCTGGTATAACCAGCAGGCTAAAATATGTTTCTGGTATAACCAGCAGGCTAAAATATGTTTCTGGTATAACCAGCAGGCTAAAATATGTTTCTGGTATAACCAGCAGGCTAAAATATGTTTCTGGTATAACCAGCAGGCTAAAATATGTTTCTGGTATAACCAGCAGGCTAAAATATGTTTCTGGTATAACCAGCAGGCTAAAGGATGTCCTGGAATATTGGCTAACCAGGCTACCACCCATACCAACCCCCTCATCCAAATAATCCAATGAACCTCAGACTGGAGTGAAAACCCTCAAGCCTCAGCTTACAATGAGACGAGTGTAGCGACCACATTTCAGGAAAAATAATTTTTAAAAATATCACATTAGAAAGACTGTATTAATCCACGAGATTATAAGATTAAGATAATCTCTACGCTGTATTGGGACGCCGATTACGCACCTACCACTCCCTTTTCTAGTAACTGCCACGCGAACGAAACAGGCGAAACTGTTGAGTCGTTAAAATAATGCTCAACCGTCAAACAAATAAGGGAATTAACCACCGACAAAAATAAAGGGAATTAACCACCAATGCAAAAAAAAAAAAGGAATAAACTCAACCACCAACACAAAAAGGGAATTAACTCAACCATTCATCATCGACAAAAGTTGAACCCTGGTTTCAACACCCATTTATCATTTTCACTTATTTCCACAAATTCCACCCACCACCCACCGCCCCCCACCACTCTAACTAACCGACAGAGACAAGTATAAATCTGTCAAGTGGAGGCTATCCATTTTTTCCCCTTCCACCGACGTCTCTCCCTTGGCCCACCGAGCCATCCGTCACATGACCCGACTATCCCTATCTATTAAGACGTCTGACTGTGTCAATGATATAAGAGTGCTTCGGCGCAAGAAAAGTTAAAAATTAATAATCTCAAATTTTAAATGTGCGTGACCGGATCACGTGGTGCGATCACGTGATACGGTCTTACCATAAATCAAGGCCAGAACCAGCCAGTCACCGTCGTTTATTATAACGATCTTTAATCATTATCATCGTCGCTTATTCTTCATCGTTGTCGTCGTTTATAAGCCCGAATATTCCTCAGTGTCCATTAATCATCGCCACCCTAGTCATTGTTACTGTTAATCTCATCGCAATTACCGTCTTCATCTTTAATTATTTTCTTTAAGTAAAACTAATTAGCTGAAGTAGTTCTTGACTAAGGCCGTTCATTATTTTGAACGTTCTGTTGTAACTAATTTAATTAAATAATTTTTTAAAATAAATCTAGAATACCAAATACAGGTAAATCAAAGGGGGCATTAACAAAAGGTGACTTAAATTAAAGGTGACATGAACTAAAGGTGACACATAAGACACGAACCAATGGTGACATCAGTCGAAAGGTGACATGAACATAAAGTGATAATATTAAAGGTGATATAAGCAACTGGTGAGATGAACCAGAGCCGACATGTAACAAAGGCCGACAGAACCAAGAGCCGACATGTAACAAAGGCCGACATGTAATAAAGGCCGACATGAACCAAATATGAGCATAAGATGACACCGCCCTACATAGGACGATGGATGTGTTCTCTCAACGTAAACCACACAAACAGTTTTATTTTCCAACCCTTGCACCAACATCCATTTGTCTTTTACACATGACGTCATTGTGGTCTGGGGCAGACATGGCGGGTACACGCTTGTGTAGAAAATATGACATTTTTTTTGTGTCACGTTGTTGAGTAGAAAATATGACATTTTTGTGTCACGTTGTTGTGTAGAAAATATGACATTTTTGTGTCACGTTGTTGTGTAGAAAATATGACATTTTTTGTGTCACGTTGTTGTGTAGAAAATATGACATTTTTTGTGTCACGTTGTTGAGTAGAAAATATGACATTTTGTGTGTCACGTTGTTGAGTAGAAAATATGACATTTTGTGTGTCACGTTGATGTGTACAAAATATGACATTTTTTGTGTCACGTTGTTGTGTAGAAAATATGAAAAAAAAAAATGTGTCACGTTGTAGTGTAGAAAATATGACAAGTTTAAGAATATGTTCAAGCAGAGTTTGGTGACAATTTGACAAGTTAAAGAACATGTCTAATTAAAGTTTAGTGGCAACTTGGGCATCTACCAATTTTTTTTTTTTTTTTTTGCTAGTATGATAACTTTCAACCGCACAGTAAAAATTCCATGTTTCATGATGTAATTGAAATAATAAATAAAGCCAGAATTTACTTAAATAAAAACATCAATTTAAATAGAGGAATTTCCAGCCCGTAAACACGCAGGCTTTAGCTGGTTCAAAATAAAAATAAAATAAAAAAACCCAGCTTCTGCATAAATCTCCATTTCATTTCCAAATAAAAATCAGTTTACGATCCAAGCCTTACTAAAAAACCAATTGAACCCAACCCTGACATCCATACTTCTCGGCCATAAATTGTTTTAAAAAAAACCCTCATGCACCTAGCTGATAGCAGTAGCAACAGACATGCTCACAATTCATCAGGCTCTGGGTAGCCTGGCGCTCTCTGCAGCGAATTATGGCAATTAAATAAACGGGATGTCACCCCCCCCCCCCCACACACATTCACTCACTCACTGGCCATCACATTCCATGCCTGGGGTCACCCGCGGCCTCTCACAACTCATCACGTTTCTCGTGCTCCGACGGAGGGGTAAGTTCAACCCCATCAAACCGCACCGCCGCCCAACGAGCGCGCATCTTAAAAGGGAATTTCCGATCGCCTTTTCATCTGACCCTTCGCCGGTGATAAAACATTTGTCGTTTAACCGTGGCCATTGAAAGAAGATATAGTGCAGCCCGCCAGTCAATGGCAGAGTTTTTATTTGTGTGCGGGGCTTGTGTGAGAGTGGTGTGCGTGTTGTGTGTAGAGGGTGTACGGGTGATGTTGTCAGGATACAACAAAGAGAAAAAAATTTAATTTCTCTAGAAAATGTCGACGCTGTAAGATCAATGTGATACACGCCCAAACAAGAAAAGTAATTTTTTTTAGTTGACCAGAAGTCACAATTTTACTAACGGACGATATAATTACAAAAATATTAATTCTGCCTTGATACCGATTGTAACCGAATTCTACCTAGATTTATTTTTAATATAATGTTAACTTTAACCTTATTACAATTTGTTTGAAAAAAAAAATGGATTTTTTATTCATATCCGAATCATTTTTTTGAAGTGTTAGGTCTACTTTAGTTTTTAAAAAAACCTTATTTAAAACTAGCAGTCCGAATTTTTTTCTACAACATTTTTTTCTTAACTTTTACTTTATTTTTGCAATTAAAAAAAAATTTGCTGATGTTTTTTGTTTAGTTAAAAAAACAACAACAAACACCGGCCATGTTTTGTTTGTATTTGTATGTCGCTTGGTGTTTTAGCGAGGAACCCTACCCTGTGTAACACAAACCTTCGTGTCGGCCAAAGACTGGTGTAAACTGTGCAGCACGACGTAAAGCTTCTAGCACGGAACAAAGGGAGAGAATGGCGGTGATAAGCGCCGCGTCCAAATGTTGGGGTGAAATCGAGGGCTGGCAAGTGACAGCGGTAACCAATCCATCTGGTGTCATGCCAGGTAAGATACAAACCTCAGGTGAGCGACATTAAGTAGACCTGTCATCTAGGCACGCTAATCATTTTCAGAGATGGGGGCATGGGCGGGGGGGGGGGGGGCTACAAATGGCGATAGAGTTTATTTAGTTTTATACAAGTGTATGGGCCATTTTGTAAATGTTTAAAAAAAAATTCAAGTAAAGAAATATAATACATAATATATACGCATTTTCTTTATTATTTGGATAATATATCAGGCTGTCAGATAAAAATAAATAACTCTTAATTAAAATAAGTAGAAATAATATAAAATCGTAATAAATCAAAGCTACTTTTTTTTATTTAAAAAAAATACAAAATGCGGATTTAAAAAATAATAATTAAGAAAGACACGAAGAAAGACATGAAATCGAATCAATCACTTCTGAGCAGAATTGGGTGCGTACCCTATCCACAAATGCCCCCCTCCCCTCCCTTGCATTACAGGCCTATGTAGAAGTTTTCTTTATCCAGTTTATTCTCATGTGAAAAGCGCATCCATTTTGTTTAATAACCGATTTAACATGTCACACACACGTTTATACAAACACAAACACACACACTGCTCTTTAAATTTGAACATCGACGATTGAACGCGACTAGTCTAGTAAATTTTGAAAACGATAAATTACCTTAAAAAGAGGGGCGATAATAATGTGACAGGGACACAAAATGTGCTGCATTGTTCCCCTTGATGTATCATCAAATTTGATGTATCTTTCAATTTCCGCCAGAATACGCGGCCCGGTTCAGGGGAGAAAATTCGATTCCGAAAAATAAAGGGAGAGAATTCTAACTATGTTCTGATACGAAAATACTTTATTTAAATAATAATCATTAAAAAAGTTTTAAAAAACCCACGTTTTCTGATTGAACTAAAAAGTAGAAAATAAATGCTATAGGCCCTACATCACAATAATGCAAGCGATCACTCTACTATAAGCGATCAAAAACGTGGGGCGCCGAAGTAAAAGTTATATTACTATTGATTAGATAATACTATTGACTTTTATTAGGGAGCTTGTAGAGAGTCAACAGTATTAGAAACTGTAAGAAAATCACGGCGCCCCACGTTTTTGCTCGCTTATAGTAGAGTGATCGCTTGCATTATTGTGATGTAGGGCCTATAGCATTTATTTTCTACTTTTTAGTTCAATCAGAAAACGTGGGTTTTTTAAAACTTTTTTAATGATTATTATTTTCTACTTTTTAGTCTTTGTCTGTTTGTTTGCATTAAAATCTTGCTATCGATTTTATCTTTTCACTTTTTTTGGGTAAACGAAGACAACTCGTAAAAAGACAACTCGTAAAAAGACAACTCGTAAAAAGACAACTCGTAAAAAACACGTTGTTTGAATACGTTACTGACTAGAACACATAGATTTGAACCCGTGTCGAGTGGGATAGCAATCGTGTGCCCAACCACTCGACCATATCGTCTCCCCCAAACTGGCCTACCTCCTGTAAGTTTAAACTCGGTTCAAGCTAAATTCTCTGCCCCTAAGCCTGTGGCGACATGTGATCGTTCGCTTCACTGCGCGCGAGGTACGCGTCGCTGGTTTTTTTTGTAATGGCTAGCAGAGGAGAATTATATATATAGATTATATAGCGGTCTAAAATGCTCAATAAAATGTTTCCATTGATCAATTTAGTAATAATAACAATTGAATATTCAATGGTCATCCAAAAGAAAGCTTCCCTGAAAATTTCAGCGCGCTAGCTAACTGGGAAGTGCCAGAAATTTCGATCGCAAGATTTGATTGGAAAGACAAACAAATAAACACACAGAGAAAGCAAGTTAAAGAAAACGTGGGAAAAATAGGATAATGTATAGATTAGTGTGAAATCTTAAGGTTAAAAACAATAAACATATATCATTAGTAATAACTTAAAAATAGTGTTTACAAAACGTAAACTTTATATAAAACTTTAAAAAAGGAAAAAGTCGGCAAAACAGGAAGCGGTAGAAGTCTTGAATAGAATGCCGGCAATATTCTTGTCAGGGTGGGACCATCAATCACACAGACGACCTGGTAAAGACTCGGCCAATATATCAGGATTGTTTTGTACCCTTGTCACACACCCCAGGACCCCCCTCACCCTATCTAACGAGCCGATCCCGAAGACCCCCTTCCCACCCGAATCTATCAAGTGTACCCCCTCAAACACCCCCACCCCTGAGGTGTGTCTCTTCTTGACGTCTCACTCCCAGTTGAAGAAGTGACCTAATTATTTTCTAACCAGGTGATAAATCGCATCCTGTTGAAACTCTTTAACCCGTGTGGTCCCCCCCCCCCTCCTTTGTCCACTCCCCTGTCCAACAAGACGTCGCCCAGATGACCACCCACCCACGTCTCTGCAACCAGCACATGACAACCCCACGTATGTAGAGAGGTCACGTGAAAGGTTGATCCAACAGGTACATCAACCAGATTCATCAACACAAAGAACACCCCAGATAATATTTTTATCAACTGACGATTTATCAATGGTGTTTTGTACAGCCATGCTTTGAACTATATTATGTTAAGGTTGTTGGTAGTGTAAGGGTCTTTTATCCCGCTGTGGGCGTGGGTGGTTGTTTAACAGCTGACAAACGGATATATATATATATATATATATATATATATATATATATATATATATATATATATATATATATATATATATATATATATATATATATATATATATATATTATACATATGGTCTGCGTGTCCATTTGTAAAGCATATAATGCCAGTGTCAAATCCGAGTAGTTGATGCAGTATTTTTGAACGATACCGGAATCGGATATTTACTTCTCTTATCAGACGTCAAGCGATAGCCAGAAAAAAAATATGTCGGTACCGGCATAAAAATATCGTCATTTCCTCATCGGGCTGACAGACGTCAAAGTTTGTCAAAAGTGAAGTGAAACAATCAATGGTGCCCAGTGAAAACGTCAGTGTCACAAAAAGTGGGACGAGAAGTGAATGTGACATGTTGAGTCTAAGCCCGCCGGCTCTAAATAACCAGAGCGGGAAATGTGACTAAGCACACTTTAAGATTTATCATAGCCTTATGTTTACAGGCAGGTCTTGGGGGGGGGGGGGGGGGGTGCGGCGTGTCTCTGTGACGATTTTTTAATTTTTTTTTTTACGATTAATTAAAAAAAAAGATTCATCCTGCTCTCTAGCGTCAAACGATTACAAGATTACTGCCACATGTTTCTGATGCAGATTTAATCAATCTACCCACTTTGGTGAATGCACGACATATGTTAAGAGTTAACAAAGTAGAAAAGCTAAACCCACAGCAAGTCTTGAATCCGCTAGCCAATCATTTTAGCAGAACCACTCAGACAGGCTCGTGTTTATTTCTTAATGAAAACAGTCACGTGTCTACTCATCATCCGTTAAATCTAAGGATGGGCGACATCAAGCTATGTATATTATTTAAATTCCTCTGTCGGCGTGGTCAGTGTCTTGGTCGGTGTGGTCAGTGTCTTGGTCGGTGTGGTCAGGTTAGTGTCTTGGTCGGCGTGGTCAGCGTCTTGGTCTGTGTGGTAGTGTCTTGGTCGGTGTGGTCAGGTCAGTGTCTTGGTCGGTGTGGTCAGGTCAGTGTCTGGTCTATGAGCCACGCTTACCTAAGGCACTGAACGAAAAAAAAGTGTACCTACTGACCTTAGTATTAGGTCGATGACGTCAGTCCCGCGCAACAAATGGCACCACAACCACCGGCTAGATGGTCACGTGACTCCCGCTCAACTGCCACGAGCACACCGTGACCCCGTAGAAATCAAAGAAGGGAAAACTGGAGGATCAATCAGAGATCGATTGACCACCTACGTTCGATGGGTCGTGTGCCTCAAAGAGTGCCAGGAGGATCATACTCTTTTAACACCTTGATCGGTCGACACTCGATAGAGAAGAATAAGTTCCACCAATAGAAACGTTTGACAGAAAATCAGGGACGGTAACCGGCTCGCTTTTGATGTCATAGAATCGTTACCGACTTACACGTCAAGATTGATTATTTAAAGAAACAACAACTGTGGTCTGTTAGTTGAAAGAATCAATGATCTACTGAAATAAAGAGTTTTATTCAGTCCATCTTAACACGATTAAATGGCCAGACGTAACACTTGTCAGCAATCAATTGAAGTTGTAGTGAAATAAATGAGAACTGATGCATGGGCTGTTCCTGTCCCACTAAAACAAACAAACCCAGCCGTAAGCCTCAGGTGTAGAACGTAATAATCCTTTAGTAAAATTGGTGGTTGAACCCACCTACACTCACTGTTGTTAGTTCAGGTCACATTAGTCCTACTTAATCCTGTTCAACCCACTCGGCCTTGCAATCTCCAGCGATATCCATTAATTCCTGTTACATCCACAAATTCCAGTGATATCCAATGTCCAGTCACATCCACTCAGTCCAATGAAGACAACGAAGCCACATCCTCGACGTCCAGTTCCATCCTCGCCCTGACCGAGTTGACCACGTGAAGAAGAACACATGACGGCATAGCGCGCGCAAGTTACAAGTGACGAAGGGAAATGCGACGTCTGCAGGTGAACTAATCCTTCAACTCTACAGTCACCACCCCCACCCCACCCCCACGCCCATCAAACGACCCAAGGACAACTGACAAGTTGACAAATGTAACTGGGGGAGACGGGGCGGCACACAGTTGTCACATACCACAATACGAAGGTCGTTGTTGTAGCCTGTGGGGCGGGGGTAGACGGGGGTGCTACTTCAAACTAGCATATCATTATATCAAGTGGTGATAACAAAATTTTAGTCAGAATGTGGTCTGTAGAAAAGAAAAATAAACTGGCGGCGATTACAACACTCCTACTAAATATCCAAACAGACAGGAGGAGCTGAATGTTTGAACACAGTTTAGATTTGATAAGAGAATGTCGCCTGGGCACATCACAGTGACAGTCGAGGCGGAACATTCAAATTAAGACACGGAAAACCACTCTTACCTACCCATACACAAACAACATAACAAGATACATTTTAACAAGTCAGGCGACCATGAAATACTTATACCAAGTTTTGCAAATACATTAATCTATAAACGACATAACAGCTTTTTTTTTTTTTTTTAAATTATACAATCAGATTTTCCCGTTTAGAGTGACTGGGTTTTACCGATTATCTAAATTGTTTCCGACTATTAAAGACCCTATCAAACATAGACAACATAATTAACGAACTCTTGTGTCCATCTATTGTTTAAAAAATTATTTTGTGCCATGAAGACAAGCTTAAAAACATTAACCGAATAAACTTCACGTAAAAATAGGGATAAAACATGCATTCGACTAATACGAATGTGACCTGCGAATTAATAAGAATGCGACCTTTGACCCTTTCGGCTGTTATGCCATGAAGGTCCTTGACGTGTGCTTTCATCACTGTCAGGGGGAGAGGGACAACTCTAGGGCACAGAGGTTGTCGCCCCTAGATCTTATCTTGGAGAAGATAACCGCCGCCCACTTCAACAAGACATCCCCACCCACCGCACCCACATCACGTGGTACACTTGCCAGGACCGGAGACTGACGTGGCAGCTGTTTGCTGCTCCACATCAGCACCTTGTTAGTGACTCAGGCCGTAAACAAGTCGCGGGATCAACACCAAGTCGTTGGATAGACAGCAAGTTGCTCTATCATAAATTAGCCGGACAGATACATGACCCAACTCCCAACACATGTGAAGCATTTTCAAAAATTCATAAAAGACCTCCAAAGTTCTTAACAAAACGAGTTTCCCAAATATCTGATGTTATTCAACAAATCAACGAGCCTGACAAAATATCTGAACTTATCCAGGTATAGATCACCTGTACCCCAGTGGACAGGACAGGTATACATCACCTGTACCCCAGTGGTCAGATATAGATCACCTGTACCCCAGTGGTCAGGTATAAATCACCTGTACACTAGTGGTCAGGTATATATCACCTGTACCCCAGTGGTCAGGTATAGATCACCTGTATCCCAGTTAAGTCACTGTGCAAGTCGGTATGGGGTTAAGTCACTGTGCAAGTCAGTCTGTCAATATACAGCCACAAATTCATATTGTCATTCGGTAAGACTGAACGAACAGATCCTGATATACTGACAAGTACCTTGAAACACGAAACATCAAATGACCAATCACGTGACCAGCTACTTTTAGACCAACAAGCCATACGTCACATGACCTGTAAATCTGAGCGAGGCCGGGCAGGTGGACTGGATCAGATAAGCTGCCCGTCTTACAACGAGGCCAAGGTGTTTGCCAGCCATGACCTTACTATAACGCTAACCCAAGGGCCAAAACTCCACATTAAAATTCCATAAGCCAGCAAGTGATAAACGTAACTGGTTTCAGTGGTTCCTCCTAGAAAAGTGTTGTGTAATACACAGACTTCACCGTGCGATATATCCTAGTGGTCACATGACCTGTGTGACAACATTATCTCAGACAGTGACAGTGTCTGACAAGTGACACGCCAGGAAAACAAGGGAGACAAATGCAACATTTAACAGAAAAACAACTCGACGTTTTGACGTCATTAAAAAAGTAAAGGACGTGAGTGGACTATGTCGCATTTAACAGACATTCTAGTGACGTCGCTGACAGACATTCTGTTGACGTCTGAGACATATATTTTGTTGACGTCTTGACAGACATTCAGTTAATGTCTCCACAGACATTCTGTTAACATCTTGACAGACATTCAGTTATTGTCTTGACATACATTCTGTTAACATCTTGACAGAAATTCAGTTATGTCTTGACAGACATTCAGTTATGTCTTGACATACATTCTGTTGACATCTCGACAGACATTCAGCTGACGGGACGGTCCCCCGAAGAAGCTGCAGATGGTGCAATGCTTGTAGCCACTCTTACTCCTCCTCTCCTCGACCGGCATAACGACCCCCAACCCCAATCTCCAGCAAACAGCAGATACCATTACCCCCTCCCCCATCCAGCAGATACCGCAACGCCCCCCCCCCCCTCTCCTTTGACCACTAGATATCACGACCCCCTCCCCCTTGACCAGGAGATACCACGACCCCCCCCCCCCTTGACCAGGAGATACCACGACCCCCCCCCCTTGACCAGCAGATAACACGAGCGATATAACAACGGCGACAGCAGCGTCAGTTTACCTCGATTGAAAACGTCAGAACGTTTTTTTCTGTCAGCCGTCATTCTGATATCCCCACTTCCGGAAGTTGACAAATCACGTGGTACAGACACGTCATCACGTGGACAAGCAGACCAATCAAATTATTTACACAGCATCACACAAGTAATGCCAGACTGTCTCAGCTCAGACAAAAAAAAAACTTGAAGCCCTTCCCGATTTTTTTAGTGTTGTAATATAACCTGATTTTTTTACTGCTAAAGTTTCAATATAAACCGACAGGCACTTTGTAACTACTTTGTTAATGTCCCGAAAGACACATACAATCGTTATTGACAAACGGGAAAATAAAGTTACCAAGTTTGCGCCAATATTTCCTCATTGAAGGTAATACGTTTGTTTAAAAATGTCAGTGATGTTTTACCTCGTAGTTGAAGAAATCATTTCGTGGAAGCAGTGTACCACTTGCAGTCCTCCCACTGTTACGCGGCTGATGATCGTCCCATCTTGGTGCTGCATCTCCGTATTAAAAATACATTCACGCTAAGGCACATTTATTTTGTGGGTATAAGAATGCGTTGCACGTTTATGTCGTTTGTTTGGTTCGTTGTTTACAAAGTGGGGGGATTACTAAACCAGGTCACGAACTACAAACTTTGACCTCTAAGTCCCGTCAAGAAGGGGCGCAGCAAGGTTTCTTGTGCACTGGGAACATGTTGTAGGTCATCAACTGTTGACGTCCAACTCTTACAGCAACATCCACGTCAACTTCACGACCAGTGTTTCTTTCAGAAATTTTTTCTCCGAGGCAGCCCTTGAAATTTTCGTGGGAGGGCAGGGGGCGGACATTGATATAAGTATATATTTTCTATATAAATTCTATTTCGTTGGCGGGGGGAGCTGGGAATCCGCCTCACCCCCATGAAGAGATGCCCGAAAGAAATGGTTGACGTCCAACATCTACAGCAACATCTACGCCATCTTAACGTCAACATCTACAGCAACATCTACGCCATCTTAACGTCAACATCTACAGCAACATCTACGCCATCTTAACGTCAACATCATACAGCAACATCTAAGTCATCTTAACGTCAACATCTACAGCAACATCTACGCCATCTTAACGTCAACATCTACAGCAACATCTACGCCATCTTAACGACAACATCATACAGCAACATCTAAGTCATCTTAACGTCAACATCATACAGCAACATCTAAGTCATCTTAACGTCAACATCTACAGCAACATCTACGCCATCTTAACGTCAACATCTACAGCAACATCTACGCCATCTTAACGTCAACATCATACAGCAACATCTAAGTCATCTTAACGTCAACATCATACAGCAACATCTACGCCATCTTAACGTCAAAATCTACAGCAACATCTACGCCATCTTAACGTCAACATCTACAGCAACATCTACGCCATCTTAACGTCAACATCATACAGCAACATCTAAGTCATCTTAACGTCAACATCTACAGCAACATCCACGGCACATCGAATGACGTCCAACATCTACAGCCTGTGACGTCCATGTTCATGTCACGTGACGGCCGGGTGACACAACAAGCATCTTAAATAATTACCCAGCCGCCCAGGCAATTAAAACAAGTCAGTTAATGGCAGGCGGTCGGGGTAAATGTCAGCTGTCATCAGTCGGACTTGTCAGGTGACATTCTTCAAGGCGGGCCTGACTGACAGGAGATTTTTCTCGTGCTGCGGCTGGGCTCAGTGTCACCACGGAGAGGGGGGGATAGGGGGGAATTGTGAGTGCGTGGGTTGGGGAGGCCCGAGGGCTGGGGGAATTGTGAGTGCGTGGGTTGGGGGGGGGGGGGGGAGGAAGAGGGGACTTCAAGGGCTGGGGGAATTGTGAGTGCGTGGGTTGGGGGGGGGGGGAGAAAGAGGGGACTTCAAGGGCTGGGGAATGGTGGGTGGGTCCGAGGGCTGGGAGAATCGCCAGTGCTGGGTTGCTGGGGGTCCTTGGTCTGGCGGAATCGTCAGTGTGTGGGTTGGGGATCCGAGGGCTGGGGCATAGTGAATGCGTGTTGTAAGGGAATAAGAGGGATGTTGAACAGTGAAGGGGGGTGGGGTGGAAAGCGAATCCGAGGGCTGGGGGAAATCGTATGTGCCTTGGTGGGTTGGATGGCTGAGATGGGATTGATTTCAGATATATATAGCCCAGGTGTAGGAGTGGGAAATGGATGTGGATGGGGGGGGGGGGTTGGATGGGTGTCCAGCTGAACCAAGAGATTACTGTTACAGAAAAATGTAGCCTCTTAATTAAATTAACACAAACATACCCCCCCCCAGCGCCGCAACTTAATTTTTTCCCTACACTTCAAAATTTAAACTGCGATTGCAAATATAAAACCTTCACGTTTGATATATGGAAATAGCTTCCACTTTAAAAAAGAAAATTTTAGTGATATATTGCATGAGTATTGCGTTAGAGAGAACCCATCTGTATACGTCATAGGCTGACAGCTGATCGAGTTAGTAGAAGGTGGCTCGGTGTTTAGGTCAGGCTATGTGGCTCGGTGTTTAGGTCAGGCTGCGTGGGCCAGGCTATGTGGCTCGGTGTTTAGGCCAGGCTATGTGGCTCGGTGTTTAGGCCAGGCTATGTGGCTCGGTGTTTAGGCCAGGCTATGTGGCTCGGTGTTTAGGCCAGACTATGTGGCTCGGTGTTTAGGTCAGGCTGTGTGGCTCGGTGTTTAGGTCAGGCTGTGTGGCTCGGTGTTCAGGTCAGGCTATGTGGCTCGGTGTTTAGGTCAGGCTGTGTGGCTCGGTGTTTAGGTCAGGCTGTGTGGCTCGGTGTTTAGGTCAGGCTGTGTGGCTCGGTGTTTAGGTCAGGCTGTGTGGCTCGGTGTTTAGGTCAGGCTATATGGCTCGGTGTTTAGGTCAGGCTATGTGGCTCGGTGTTTAGGTCAGGCTATGTGGCTCGGTGTTTAGGTCAGGCTATGTGGCTCGGTGTTTAGGTCAGGCTATGTGGCTCGGTGTTTAGGTCAGGCTATATGGCTCGGTGTTTAGGTCAGGCTATGTGGCTCGGTGTTTAGGTCAGGCTATGTGGCTCGGTGTTTAGGTCAGGCTATGTGGCTCGGTGTTTAGGTCAGGTTGTGTGGGCCAGGCTATGTGGCTCGGTGTTTAGGTCCGGCTGTGTGGCTCGGTGTTTAGGTCAGGCTATGTGGCTCGGTGTTTAGGCCAGGCTATGTGGCTCGGTGTTTAGGCCAGGCTATGTGGCTCGGTGTTTAGGTCAGGCTGTGTGGCTCGGTGTTTAGGTCAGGCTGTGTGGCTCGGTGTTTAGGTCAGGCTATATGGCTCGGTGTTTAGGTCAGGCTATATGGCTCGGTGTTTAGGTCAGGCTATGTGGCTCGGTGTTTAGGTCAGGCTATGTGGCTCGGTGTTTAGGTCAGGCTATGTGGCTCGGTGTTTAGGTCAGGCTATGTGGCTCGGTGTTTAGGTCAGGTTGTGTGGGCCAGGCTATGTGGCTCGGTGTTTAGGTCCGGCTGTGTGGCTCGGTGTTTAGGTCAGGCTATGTGGCTCGGTGTTTAGGTCAGGCTGTGTGGCTCGGTGTTTAGGTCAGGCTATATGGCTCGGTGTTTAGGTCAGGTTGTGTGGGCCAGGCTATGTGGCTCGGTGTTTAGGTCAGGCCGTGTGGCTCGGTGTTTAGGTCAGGCTATGTGGCTCGGTGTTTAGGTCAGGCTGTGTGGGCCAGGCTATGTTGTTCTTTGTGGGCCAGGCTATGTGGCTCGGTGTTTAGGTCAGACTGTGTGGGCCAGGCTATGTGGTTCTTTGTGGGCCAGGCTATGTGGCTCGGTGTTTAGGTCAGGCTATGTGGCTCTGGCTGTGTGGCTCTGTGTGGGCCAGGCTATGTGGCTCGGTGTTTAGGTCAGGATGTGTGGGCCAGGCTATGTGGGCCAGGCTATGTGGCTCTGTGTGGGCCAGGCTATGTGGCTCGGTGTTTAGGTCAGACTGTGTGGGCCAGGCTATATGGCTCGGTGTTTAGGTCAGGCTGTGTGGGTCTGGCTGTGTGGCTCAGTGTGGGCCACACAGTTTTGTTGAGCGAGTGGGCCAGACAGTTTGGCTGTGTGAGTGGATCGAATGTATGCCACGTGCTGTAAAAACTGTACAGACAGACTTATATCTAAGCTTTTAAACTACCAATTTCCCCACACACCCATGTATCTGTCACAGTTCACTAGTTCTGCCATGACGTGTCACGTGACATAAGGTTGGAACTCGTGAGTGGGGCCAGTCTTTAAATTTCTCACAAGCAGTGGGAAAGGGGGGGGGGGGGAAGGGAAAGGAGAGAAGTGAAGTAGTAGTAGTAACAGATGCTAAGGTTGAACATAAAAAAAAATGCCTTAAAAATCTCGCTGGTCTTGCTTTACCTCAAAGAAAACCTGTCATTGTAAACTATGTCTCGGTGAACGAGGGCTTGAATGATGTACGAGCAAGATTCTAACACGGTCGATAAGCTCCGTCTCACCTGGGGACGGGCGAGCTTGACCAGGTAAACGATGATGTGACGGCGGGCCTGACTGGTGTCGTTATGACTTGAGCCGGCCAGACTTCACCTGGAGTGTGCGCCATCATTAGTGTCAGTCATCCTTCATCCGTCGTGGGGAGTTGGTGCAGTCATCCGGCATGCGGTGTGGGGAGGTGGTGCAGTCATCCGGCATGTGCTGTGGGGAATAGGTGCAGTCATCCGGCATGCGGTGTGGGTGCAGTCATCCGGCATGCGGTGTGGGGAGCTGGTGCAGTCATCCGGCATGCGGTGTGGGGAGTTGGTGCAGTCATCCGGCATGCGGTGTGGGGAGTTGGTGCAGTCATCCGACATGCGGTGTGGGGAGGTGGTGCAGTCATCCGGCATGCGGTGTGGGTGCAGTCATCCGGCATGCGGTGTGGGGGAGTTGGTGCAGTCATCCGACATGCGGTGTGGGGAGGTGGTGCAGTCATCCGGCATGCGGTGTGGGGAACTGGTGCAGTCATCCGGCATGCGGTGTGGGTGCAGTCATCCGGCATGCGGTGTGGGGAGTTGGTGCAGTCATCCGGCATGCGGTGTGGGGAGTTGGTGCAGTCATCCGACATGCGGTGTGGGGAGGTGGTGCAGTCATCCGGCATGCGGTGTGGGTGCAGTCATCCGGCATGCGGTGTGGGGGAGTTGGTGCAGTCATCCGACATGCGGTGTGGGGAGGTGGTGCAGTCATCCGGCATGCGGTGTGGGTGCAGTCATCCGGCATGCGGTGTGGGTGCAGTCATCCGGCATGCGGTGTGGGGGAGTTGGTGCAGTCATCCGGCACGCGGTGTAGGTGAGGTGGTGCAGTCATCCGGCATGCGGTGTGGGTGCAGTCATCCGGCATGCGGTGTGGGTGAGGTGGTGCAGTCATCCGGCACGCGGTGTGGGTGCAGTCATCCGGCATGCGGTGTGGGTGCAGTCATCCGGCATGCGGTGTGGGGAGGTGGTGCAGTCATCCGGCATGCGGTGTGGGGAGGTGGTGCAGTCATCCGGCATGCGGTGTGGGGAGGTGGTGCAGTCATCCGGCATGCGGTGTGGGGAGGTGGTGCAGTCATCCGGCACGCGGTGTGGGTGCAGTCATCCGGCATGCGGTGTGGGTGCAGTCATCCGGCATGCGGTGTGGGTGCAGTCATCCGGCATGCGGTGTGGGTGCAGTCATCCGGCATGCGGTGTGGGGGAGGTGGTGCAGTCATCCGGCATGCGGTGTGGGGAGGTAGTGCAGTCATCCGGCATGCGGTGTGGGGGAGGTGGTGCAGTCATCCGGCATGCGGTGTGGGGAGGTGGTGCAGTCATCCGGCATGCGGTGTGGGGAGGTAGTGCAGTCATCCGGCATGCGGTGTGGGTGCAGTCATCCGGCATGCGGTGTGGGAAGATGGTGCAGTCATCCGGCATGGGGTGTGGGGAAGTGGTGCAGTCATCAGTTATCTATCACCTACTGCAGACAAATCGTCATGTTTGTTGTTCAGCCCGGCTTCAATTCGATTAAGGTTTAACAAACTGATATTATTTTTATAATAGAAACTATAGGTGTATACTTGCAACGTTAATAGTATGTATTTCAATCTATATTTCAACCCATATTATAAATGAACACAAATAAACTTTTCAAAAATTAAAAGTCCATTAAAGAAAAAACGAAACAAAATCCAGTTGTTCAGGTATTTTATAAATAAGTGGTCGAGTGCAGGACAACACAAAATATTTTTATAACAAAAAATAAACAAAATTTCTACCACAAAGGGGGGTAACCATGAATTTACCATAAGAGTAAAGTTAATTCCCTTTAGCACATCGCCACTGGTGCGGATGCTGTGGTAAGTTAAAAGTAGAGCTAGACCTAGGAGACTATTTGTTACTTAGCCATAGGGTAAATAAACTATTAGGTTTTCTATGTGATAATACCACTTTAACTGTTCAGTATTAAAAAAAAAACATTTAGTGGTAAATTAGCCACTCTAATAAGACACGTTTTTATTACGTAAAATGACGATTGAAATATAGCTTGTGTGTAATAAACAGCAAACAGAGATATAGCACCATACAGGCAGTGGTAGAGTAGAATACAGGCAGTGGTAGAGCAGCATGGGACCCGAGCAGCATAGAGGTAGTGGTAGAGCAGCATACAGACAGTGGTAGAGCAGCATATAGCAATGGTAGAGCAGCATACAGGCAATGGCAGAGCAGCATACAGGCAGTGGTAGAGCAGCATACAGGCAATGGTAGAGCAGCATACAGGCAGTGATATAGCAGCATACAGGCAGTGATATAGCAGCATACAGGCAGTGGTAGGGCAGCTACACCTATCATGTGACGAATGACACGACGAATGACATCATGACGGTGTTGTGTTCCACCTGTCACTCGTGACGCAGCCATGAGGGGATTCCAACGAGCGCTCATGCGAGTCTTGTAAGGTTTGTCTGCTGATGCCTGTGTCAGGCCCCATGACGCCGCGGTGACATGTCGAGGGCACAAAATACAAACGTGCTTTATGTCAGTTAATTATTTAATGTATTCATCACGTGCTTGCATTGCCACATTTGAATGTCGAGGAAAAAAGTCAAGATTTATTTTTTGAAATGTTGGTCAGAGAAATGTCCTGCTTGTTGATGGATTAGACACGATTGTCTGTAGGCCAGTATGAATTTTGTTGGACCAAGCACTGGTTTTGATGGACCAGCATGAAATTTGTTGGACAAACATGAAATTTTTTGAATAAACATGAAAAAATTTTTGGACCAAGAATTGGTTCTGTAGGACCAGCACGACATTTGTTGGACAAGTACTGGTTTTGTTGGACCAAGCACAGGTTTTGTTGGACCAGCATAAAATTTGTGGGACCAACATGAAATTTGTTGGACCAAGCACTGGTTTTGTTGGACCAGCATGAAGCTGTAATGCCACAGAGCCCCTTATAGAAGGTCGGTCTAAGACGAGCCAGTGAGAACCGCCCATAGAGTGAAGACAATTTACGCCATTTAGACAGGAGTAAACCAGAAACAGGAGCGGGTGGATTAAACGTGGGGGTAAAAATAAAAGCTGTTGATTTATGCTCATTTCTCTTTATACCTGGTGTCAAAATAAATTCGTTTCTTATAGCGTTTACGTGCTTTTCTAGGTGAGCTTTATTTTCAGTCGTGTCAGGTACATGCGTGCGATGAGAAGAGGTGGGGGGGGGGGAAGTAATCATTACAGAAGGGTGGTAAACTAGAAGCGATAGGGTGCATAGTGTTGTATATGAAGTGCATGTGGCTGTTGAGGGTGTGTGAATGTGGAGGGGAGGCAGAATATATGAATGAGACTGCCCAGGGGATACATCCTATTGCTTGGCGGGGGGGGGGGGGTAGTTGTACACGACAATGGAAGGGATGTGCATCCAATGCCAAGAGTGGCCATATCCCTCCCCCGTTAAGTTCATTAGTACCCTCGTCACAAACTGAGAACCGCCGGGCAGACAGGGCGTCGAGATTGGAGTTTAACGTTGCACGACACATGGCATATGTCAGTTGAGTATGAGATCCTCAGACGAGGAGATGGCGAGTGGAGGTAGACTGAGCGAGGGGCGGGGAGGTCGGATGTCGGAAAGGTGTAGTAAATTAAATGAGATGTAATGCGGGAGCCGGCGAATTAAAGTGGAGCTAGACGCGAGTAAAGCAGATATTTATAGAGGAAAATGAGGCGGGGAGTGTCCCAGTTCATTAAGTGGGAAGCGACCTGTAACACACACACACATGTAACTGTAAACCGTACCCCCTCCACACACACGCATGTACCCGTATCCCCCGCCCCCCCCCCCCCCCCATCACATAGCCAGTGCCAGACCCACTTGAGTGACACCTGGAAGGGAATGTTAAACGCTAGCAGCAGCGAGCCCTGTAACACTAATTAGGTTCAAATGGGCCCTGATGGACGAGACAGTTATTAACAAGAACGTTTTCAAATATAAAAATCACGTAGCGGAAAAACAAAACGTAACTGAAACAACACAGTCACCAACTTCAGTTTATAGTGAGCTTTCGGGATTTTTGAGCATTAAATATCATTTGCTTCAAATCATAATCATGCCTTTAAACCAACCCATTTCATAATGAAATCTTAGCTAATTAAAACTTTGCTGAGAAATGTTAAGCTTACTTGTTTATCATTGGAAAACAAATCCACGTTTTTATTTAACACTGTAACAAATGTATGAGAAACTTGTCCAGCGATGGAACAAATCCACTTTTTTTCTCTCTACATTCAGTCCACCATCTTTGACAACCCAAATCTCCCACTGCGCCATTCCCCCCCCCCCCCCCCCCCACAAAGCCCCACAGTCTCCGCCAGAAGTGCTGTATAAATCACTACCATGGCAGCCTTCACTCATAAATCATGACTAACAATAAAAATCAATACACCACACCGGGTGGGTACTGCTGGGATGGAGTGAGGTGGGTGTGTGTGTGTGGGGGGGGGGGGGTGGGGGGGGTGGGGTGAGGTGTGGGGGGGGGTGGACAAACTAAGCGGAAACGTTAACAAGCAGGGCTTTATGGGATGGCAGTAGCTTGGCTCTGGCTCCATCGCCATGGCTCAATATTTTGGATACGTGTTATACAGTAGTACAAATCTGGCTCTAATTTCTTTTGGCCCAAAACAGTTTTTTTTGTATTTAAGCTTGATACAAGCTTTCGTTGGCCCAAAACACGTTCATTCATTCAATGCACATTTTTTTCTTCGGATCATTACATCCCTGTGGTCTATAGATACACAACTTTTAGCCTGTTTTTGTTACTAAACGGATGATGATCAAGACGTCAAGAATCTTTAAACTCAACTGAACGTGTTATCAACCTGTAAAGTACAGTTCACACAAAAATAAACCTAATCCTTGTAAAAAAAAAGTTAAACATATGATACGGGTGAGATCACATGACAAACATACACGTTATCAAATGTAGATCTAATAAATCCCCTTGTATCCCCTACCCCACACTAGACTAGACTCAACTCATGTATGGGATGATACACGTTATCAAATGTAGATCTAATAAATCCCCTTGTATCCCCTACCCCACACTAGACTAGACTCAACTCATGTATGGGATGATACACGTTATCAAATGTAGATCTAATAAATCCCCTTGTATCCCCTACCCCACACTAGACTAGACTCAACTCATGTATGGGATGATACACGTTATCAAATGTAGATCTAATAAATCCCCTTGTATCCCCTACCCCACACTAGACTAGACTCAACTCATGTATGGGATGATACACGTTATCAAATGTAGATCTAATAAATCCCCTTGTATCCCCTACCCCACACTAGACTCAACTCATGTATGGGATGATGACATCAACGTACCAAGATAAGATGTTATAACATCCACAGTCTGACAGTTACTGGGGAGGGGGGGGGGGAAAGGCGCTTTAATAACCCCCAGGTGCGAGTCATATTTAACACGGCATCAATTTTCAGAAACCCCCAACAACCCTCCCAAACCCCCCCCCCCTTTCCGTGCATACATATTTCACCTCATCTCTTCAATCATAACTTAACGAGATCGTCCCCATACCATTTTTTTTTTACAACAGCTAATCGCTCTAGCTTCAACCCGTAGACCTCTCCCCCACCCCTCCACTTCCTCCCCCACCCCTCGTATTACCGACAGCGTCTATCAAGCCTATAACAACCAGTCACTAATGTCCCGAGTAAACTCGCGTACAAATAAAAACCATCTCACCCAAATCACTTGTTTGTTAGACTAACCATTTTTTATGGCGGAGAAAAAAAAATCTTTAAATCAACCCCCCCCCCCCCCCCCCCACTGGTCTCAATCCTACCATTATTTTGAATAAAACCTCGATACATTATTTATTCATCTCATGGGTCCTCATCCGCCCAACCCGCACTTCTACCATCAAAGTTACCTCCCCGACTTCTAACATTCCCCCCCCCCCCCCCCCGTGGTGGTAGCCTCCCCTGGCTGTAGTTATTCCCCCTACCAATTCTACCGCGCGACCAAGCCGTGCCCCCAGTTCCTGTTGTTGAGTCGTGGCAAAGGCCTAAGACACTGACATAAATCAGGGTGTCTGGCCCGTCAGACCGGCTAGGCCACCCATCAATCACTTACCCTGCCCATCCCCGCCACAGATGCAGCCTTCTAACCCAGTGGTCCACAGCACTTTTTACTAGTAGACACCACGGAGATCTACCCCACTCGATCCTGTCTCCCTACACTATATCAGTCTCGAATAAAAACACACACACATTTAAGCTAACTAAGCTAACTTATCGATATCACAAAGAATAAATATTGACAATACAAACAAAATTAATTAAATTGCAGATAACGAGCTTAAAACAGAAATTGTGTAAGAAATCTTCCAATAACATAACAGTTAACATAACATGTGGAACTGTTGAAATGGTTTGGTCAGTCTGCGGCAACTAACATGACGACAAGCGCTGGCCAGTAGCACCAGCAGTTGGTAGCCAACTATGTAGATTTGTGATTAACACATCTTCTAACCTGCATCTATCGCACTTACACAGATTCCCTGTACCCAGGGATCAATATGCCCATGTACACAGGGATCCATAACTCCTACCCCCAGGCTCTATAACCATCACACCCAGGGGCCCTTAGCTCCCGCACCCTGGGGCCCATAGCTCCCGCACCCTGGGGCCTATAACCCTTTCCGCCACCACCACCCAGGGCTTTATAACCATCGCACCCAGGGGTCCATACCCCCCCCCCCCACCAACTAGGGGTCCATTCCCCCTCCCCCACCGCCTAGGAGTCCATAAGACCCTCGCGTGTTGAGAACCGCGACTCTAGCCAATCACGTCACGGCTACCAGAGGGGTACCACGTGACTTTTATTTCAAACGCCCCCACTATCTCTCTCCCTTCCCCTCCCCCAACCTTCAATCAATCCACCATCCCCGCGAACAGCTGACTGGCCGTCTGGTGCCTAATTAATGGTCACTATTTTAATTAGACATTAACACGAGCGCTGAGTCAAAGCAAAAATTGGATGACCGAGCTGGACAAAGGCTAATCCAAGGGTCAAACTTAAAATATGGGAGAGAGCAAGTAGTACTAGGTAGTGTGCTAACACAATGATACATTTAACACATATTATGTTTTATAAAATTAGCAGTTAATTAATTCTTAAAACATGAGATAATGTCAAGCATTAGATAAAAATCGTTAACTTTAGTGGAGTTTTTATTTTATTTTGGCCAGTGTTGTTAGTTAACGTATCACGACTAAAATTATATAGTCGGCTAATTTATTTAAGACTTGGGTAATGGTACTTGGAAGACAATCAAGTAAAATGTGACCGGTGTACACTCATTTTGAAAGTTGGGCCATTTTTTTCGCTGGGTTGTCAGAGAGTCATTAAAATAAATGCACATAATTATTTATTTAATTAACGAGACCTGACTGATGGTAAAGTGACGGACAGTTGTCTTCACGTTGTCATATAGATGTTTCGTTAGTAATCATTTCCGGTAGTTGACTCATCAATGGCTATACCGAAACCGGAAGTTGTGACAATCGATGTAAGATTTATTTTAAAGTATTGTAGTTGTAGGCCCTGTAGTTAGTAAACTTTGGGTAAATTCGTTATTCCTTGTTATTTACGTCAGAATGCTACAAGATGACGACACAGCAGCAGAAATGAACAGATGGGATGAACTTTAGAAAAATTGATTGATTTGAGATTTATGGGACAACTCCGATCATCCCCTCCCCCCTCTCGCCATCGTCTGCCAGGAAGCGTAACCCGAGCGGCACCTGACGACAGAGCGGCCTCTCCAAATGAAAACACGCGGGAGATTTGCACGAGCCACAATGTATTTCAGGCATGTCACGGACCCATTAGGTTCATGCTCCCCCCCCCCCCACACCCCTGGACGTGCACGTCCAGGGGTGTGGGGGGAGGTGTGGGGTAGATAAAAAGACCTGTAACCCCCCCCCCCCCCCCATTCGATATCCAGAGAAACACGTCTGTTGACTTAACCACAACAAACATTGACGTGTTTTCACCAC
The DNA here is from genome assembly GCF_028476545.2 of Physella acuta. Lineage (NCBI taxonomy): Eukaryota > Metazoa > Mollusca > Gastropoda > Physidae > Physella > Physella acuta. Next base: position 279,763 of record NW_026731720.1, on the reverse strand, counting down.
ATAATCGCTAACATACAAGGGGAAATCATCAGCCACCATTTAGATAATTTCTGCGATTTAAAAAAAAAACATGAAATAACACAACCGTCCAAGTTAGACTAACTCCACATAACCCTCAAGTTTAATCAACAAGTAAAACAGCGGTTTGATTGGAGAGTATGTATAATGGATAGGTTCATGTATATGTGTATGTGAGAATGTACGTGTGAACGTACGAGTGTGTATGTGTCTATGCCAGTGTGTGTGTGTGTGAGAAGAGGATGAACGGAAGTGACGTAGAGGGTCGATACAGTGATGAGGCAGCTAATGGCCCTGTGCTGTTAGTGCCACTACTTCCGGCAGTGACGTGACAAACTTATCTTGTCTTGACTGACTTGGGGAGGGGGGGGGGGGCAGGCATCCAGTGGGTCGATTCTTCTTGGCTCTTACTATCAATGAGTACTCGATACGTAACGTTTGTACTCGGTGTTGTATTTGTGAGTTTTTGTAACCGAATACTCCGTATCTGAATTGGAACTCACCATTCTCTGACTCGAGAGCCTAACAAATAAAAGATATGTACATGTTGGTCTCGAAGGTGAGACGATGGGCAGCAGCCCATCTCAGAAATAAATGGTTGAAATACTACACGGGCCTAGCCTTCAAATTAGACAGGTCAAGCCTTAAAATTAGACGGGTCAAGCCCCCAAACTAGACGGGTCAAGCCTTCAAACTAGACGGGCCATGTCTTCAAATTAGATGGGTCAAGCCTTCAAACTAGATAGGTCAAGCCTTCAAACTAGACGGGTCAAGCCCTCAAACTAGATGGGTCAATAGTCAGCAAACTCCATCCCCCTCCCTTGAAAGAAAACCGCACCAAAAACAAATGATTGAAATAATTATTGAATGACAGTAGATTGCGTGTCTTTCGTCTGTGTAATCCATCATTACAATAATCCCAATAGATGCAATCTTACTCTAATCAAAACACAAGATCCAGCATCGAGTTAAAGTTCATATTTAGGGAACTGGTTGAATAAACACAAACATAGCAGAGGTATGAGTAGACCAGTTAATTAACACGTTCATAGATCAATAAACAGATCGATGGGAGATCGATTATCTGGACATTGATGTCGGGAGTAATGTTTATGTTGATGTCAGGTGTAATGTTGACACTGATGTCGGGATTAATGTTAATGTTGATGTCATGTGTAATATTGACATTGATGTCGGGAGTAATGTTTATGTTGATGTCAAGTGTAATATTGACATTGATGTCGGGAGTAATGTTTATGTTGATGTCAAGTGTAATGTTGACATTGATGTCGGGGGTAATGTTTATGTTGATGTCAAGTGTAATGTTGACACTGATGTTGGGAGTAATGTTTATGTTGATGTCAAGTGTAATGTTGACACTGATGTTGGGAGTAATGTTTATGTTGATGTCAAGTGTAATGTTGACATTGATGTCGGGAGTAATGTTTATGTTGATGTCAAGTGTAATGTTGACATTGATGTCGGGGGTAATGTTTATGTTGATGTCAAGTGTAATGTTGACACTGATGTTGGGAGTAATGTTTATGTTGATGTCAAGTGTAATGTTGACACTGATGTTGGGAGTAATGTTTATGTTGATGTCAGGTGTAATGTTGACACTGATGTCGACATCCCCCCCCCCCATGAAAGCGAAACTGTACATTTGTTAAGATAATAGAAAAGGTACATTTTTTTTGTTACATGATACTGGTAGCTTACTATGTAGATATGTACCTAACACAGCACAATTCTGAAACTATGAGCCGAAGAAACCAGCTAATAGAAGGCACGTGACTTGATGAGACCAATCAGATCAACACTACAACATGACCAGACACTACCAACAAGACATGACACATCCCAACAACAAGATAAAACAACGCGTGTACACGTTGGCCGGGGGAAACCACACCAACAGATCTGTAGACGGTAATATCCCGCGTGAGTTAAACAAATCGGTTCTGGTGCATGGCTGTCACTAGCCATCAAGGTCACGTCTGCTGCATCACGCTCCTGCCTCAGCAGGGATGGGGAGAGGAGGGAGGGGAAGAAAAAAATATATTATATAGGTGGATTTTTTTCCCCTTGTCAACGCTGGAAATTGGAGATGGTTTCAAAACTACGAGATCTCGTTTGTAAACTCGTTTTGACGTCATAAGTTTGAGAAACGACGTGGCGTTGTCCAGATTTGTTCAACGCTGACGTGGCCACGTCACTTGTTAAGTAGTGGGACACGCCATCTGGAACCTCGCGACTTACTTCTAGATTAGACATACCCTACTTAATCTACTGATGTAGGCATAAAACGATATTTTAACACTAGCTATTAACACAGTGATTAAAAAAACAACAACACACGATACAATGTGGTTCAAACACCTCCACACCTATATATTTTTCACCCCCCCCCCTCCCCCACCACACTTGAACTTTTAAAAAAATTGTACAAAACTTTGTGCCAATATTAGGTTGATATTTCTTCTGTTTGTTATCCACCCCCCCCCCCCCACACAAACATACACCCATGCCAAGATTGAACCTATGGGTGATGTGGCACGGGCTAGGTACACCTGTAGTGAGATGTTGATTGATCTGGTTCCCACCTAAGACAGTGAGGGTTTTGTTGTGTTAGTAGTATATTAGGTCCCTTTTGGAGCGAAGGCGCAGGCGCAGGGTGAGGGGAGCAGGAGCAGGAGCAGGAGCAATGGTTATATAGGAAAATACTCCCTGCCTGGGTGAGCCGCAGGAACAATGACATATAGCAAAATACTCACCCACCAGGCGCAGCCTGCCGCAGCCGCAGGAACAACGAGATATAGTAAAATACTCCCTGGGGGAGCAGGAGGTACACCGACATATAGTAAAATACTCACCCAACTGGGTGAAGGTGGGTGAGCCTGGGTGACCCGCAGGAACAATGAGATATAGTAAAATACTTACCCACCTGGGTGAGCAGGTGGGTGAGGGTGGGTGAGCCGCAGGTACAATGAGATATAGTAAAATACTCACCCACCCTAGGGTGGGTGAGCAGGAGCGGGAGTAGGTCAGTAGGTCACCACCGGTGACCTTGTGACGTAATTAGTAACATTATGACGTAATCATTGACCTAGTTACGTAATTTTAATGAGTTTTTTAATTAGTTTTAATGAGTTTTTTAAATTTTAATTAATTTTTGACCTAGTTACGTAATTTTAATGTTTTTTGATTAATTTGATTTTAATTACTTTGTTTGTGTTTTGTTTGTTTATTTTTTAATAAGTTTAATTAATTCGATTTTTATTTATTTTGTATTTGTTTGATTTTAATTATTTTAATTTTGTTTGTTTACTTGTTGTTTAATTTAATTACTTTGTTTATATTGTGTAATTTTTATTGACTAGTTACGTAATTTGATTATTTGTTTACTTTTAATTATTTTTATTGAGTAGTTACGTAATTGGATTTTAATTTTTTAAATTTTTAAATTTTAAATTTTATTTTATTAACTAGTTACGTAATTTGATTATTTGTTTGAAATTCATTTTATTTCTTTGATTTTAATTACTTTGTTTAATTAATTTATTTGATATATTTCTTTTCTTTGTTGTTTAATGTTGTTTATTTGTTTGAATGTATGTATGTTTTTAAATTCTCCCCTACAACGAGCGTGTACTAGAACAGTCTTTGTATACCAACCTTTAACCAGACATGTAACACCTGTTACGTATCGACCCGCCCGCGAAGTTTTCTCACCGCTGCCCGTTTTAATGGGAATGTATTGATCGCAGCCGCTGGCCCATCACACCTAATTAAATTTCTGTTATGCTTCACCGAGTTTCCCCCGCTCGGTTGACAGCTGTGCGACAGCTGTTGTGCGACAGCTGGTGGTGTAATTAGGTTGACCAACCGGACATTACCTTGTTGGTTTTCTAGTACGCGTATGCTACACGTATATACACACACACACACACACAATCACAGAAACTAACTTTCTTACTTTTATATTAAAAGACAAGTATGTGTTATTGTTTTGTTACTTGTCCCCGAAAGTTATGTAACTCGGTATCCTGTATAAGATATATGACTGGAAGCAAAATCAACCATTTAAAACGATGGATCCGAGATGGAAACATCCCTTTACCGCTCTGATCGCTGGGCCAACTGGGAGTGGTAAAACAGTATTTGTCAAAACCTTTTTATCCCAGGTGTCAGAGATGATGGATCCGGCACCCGAGGAAATTTATTACTGTTACGGGGAGTGGCAACCTTTGTTTGATACCATAAAGAACGTTCAGTTTGTGGAAGGTCTTCCTGACTTAGAAAATGGATCAATGGGGGATGGAAAACGTCGACGTTTAGTCGTCATCGATGATTTGATGGCGGAAACAGATGAGCGAATTACAAAATTGTTTACGAAAGGGAGTCACCATCGTAATATTAGTGTCATGTATATTGTCCAAAACCTATTCGGGAAAAATAAAGAACAAAGAACCATCAGTCTCAATTCGCATTACATAGTGTTGTTCAAGAACCCTAGAGACGGTTCACAAATTACAAATTTGGCAAAACAAATGTATCCCGGTCGCGTTTCGTATGTCCAGGAAAGTTTTAAGGACGCAACATCGGCCCCTCATGGTTATTTGTTGATCGACCTTCGACAGGAAACACCGGATAATCTGAGATTACGCAGTAGTATCTTTTCTTACGAGCAGCAAGTCGTTTACGTCCCGAAATAAAAGCAACCATGTCTGAGTCGGTAAAACAACAAGGTGAGATGTTAAGGTTTTTGGCTCGGGCCAAACCACCCGCCGTGAAAGCCGTTGTCGAAAATGCTACCCCACAACTCGTAAAAACGTTATGCGAGTGCTGTCACAATGTATTAAAAGGCAACGTTCCCCTCACGCCCGGTCAGAAGAGACGTTTGCGTCGTCACAAAGTGAACTTGAGACAACTTACCAAAAAGTCATTGACCGTCAAAAGACGAAAGCAAATTTTGCAGACCGGTGGTTTCCTAGGTGCTTTACTCGGACCAGTTCTCGGTGTGCTTAAAGGTGTCTTGGGATTTTAAAGATGGCCAGGAAAATGCTTTTAATGGATCCTCGAATATTAGAGTCTATGCAACAAAAAGCATATGTACCACCCGATACACTCAACGATAGTCTACGCCTTTTGGATATGCAAATGGAACATATCTTAAATAGGGAAGATTTGTCACCACACGACAAAGTGAGACAATATCAAAAGACACTACAGCTCTACACGACGCGACTTAGCGATTATAGAAACAAGTCCCTAGGATTAGTCGATGTGAAACCATCCACCGTGAATACCCCAACGACCGAGGTTGAAAAACCACAAGAAAACATAACCGAACCTAAAAAAGAAACGATAGACATAACAGAATCTGAAACTAAAACGAAATCCGGCTCGCCTGACTCTGATATTCACCCCTCGAAGAAAACGAAGACACACGTAGAAAAAACACCACCATCGAAACGTACCAGAAGTAAGAAAACTAAAACAAGCACTACCAAATGGGACGCGTGGGAAAAAACCAAACACTAAAAAGACATTACTATGATCCTAGTATACCAGGTGCCTACGGCGGCGTGTTTAAGCACCCTGAAATTGGAACTAAGAAAATTAAAGAATGGTTAAGTCATCAGGATACCTATACGTTACATAAACCTCTTCGGCGACGCTTTCAGAGGCGCGCCACCATCACCGGTGGGATAAATCACCAGTTTCAAGCGGATCTTATAGATATGCGCATGTTACGAAAGTACAATGGTGGTGCTTCTTACCTAGTGACCTGCATCGATGTGTTTAGCAAATTCGCCTGGGCGATTCCGATAAAGAAAAAAACGGGTAAGGCTCTAGCGGAGGCCGTACGTAAAATATTTACTACTAGAAAACCTATAAATTTTCAAACAGACAAAGGTAGTGAATTTGTCAACAAGACATTTTTAAAATTTCTTAAAGATGAGGGCGTTCATTTCTTTACCACTGAGAATGAAGATATTAAGGCGGCTATAGTTGAGAGATTCAATCGAACATTAAAAGAAAAAATGTGGCGGTACTTTACAAAAACAAATCGTCTTCGTTACATTGATGTCGTAGACGACTTGATCACCAACTATAACCACTCGTACCATAGGAGTATTCGTATGGCCCCTGTGAATGTTAATTTGTCTAATCAAGAAAGGGTCTGGAATACGAACATGGGGACATTACTTATCGAAAAGTATTTAACGAAGGTGATCGTGTACGGATCGGCCAAAGTCGAAACACGTTTAAAAAGGGTTATACCCCGTCGTGGACGGAAGAACTGTTTACGGTGAGCCGCGTGAACGCGACAACCCCTGTAACATACGTCTTGAAAGATGATTCAGGTGAAGAAGTGAAAGGTTCGTTTTACAAAGAGGAGCTTCAGAAAGTGGGGGACAAAAAAGTGTACCGCGTCGAACAAATTATACAAGAAAGAAAGGGTGTCGGTGGTAAAGAGTATTTAGTCAAGTGGTTCGGTTATAACCCTTCATTCAACAGTTGGATTTCAGCTAGAGACATTTCGAAATATAAAGACTAAGGATGGAGGAAACGGTAAAAAGCCTAAGTCTGGATGACCCCGTGTTGGAAGAAACGCTCAGACCGTTCGGTGGGATCGAGGTGAGACCCAGATCCACCACGTCTTCTATCGGTTCGACCATTTCGAGTTGGTTCGGTAGACTAAGGACACGACCGGAAATCGTTTTCATCTCTCAAATGTTGGTTATATTTGTCGTCATTGCTTTTTCACTATTTAATCTGACGCGTGGAACGGTCGACGACAAAGAGGGAAAACTCTGGGTCGTGTTGTTATCCAGCTGTCTCGGATATATTTTACCTAACCCAACCATTGCAAGGACCAAAATTTTACAATGAGTTTTTATGTGACCCTGCCTAGCAATACATCACCGAATGTTTTTCCAGACAACGAGGCTGGGCATTTTTTCGTTAAATTACCACAGACTATCGATGTGAGTTTACACTACGAAGTTGGTCTGGTCGAGATTCAAATGCCGAACGCGTTTTGTATGCTTAGAGAACATCAAATTTGGCTCCAGTATCATTCCAGTACAGAAGGTGAAGACGTTAACCTTTTCATATATGGAGTACGACAGACCAAAAATAATTACATAGACCCGCTTGTTAACGCTATTAAAAAACTAATAAAAAGAGATATTGATGAACAAAAAGTGGAAGTTATAATTTCAAACTGTAACAAGGGATTTAAGAAAGTTGTCGTAAAAGTAATTGCGGCTGGAATAGAAAGTACCATCCGTGACAGGTTGACAGGCTATTTACATATTCCTGGTAGAGTTAGGGAGAAACATCTCCCTGAAGACGAAGTAAAAACGGTATTCGTCTATTGTGACCTCGTAAAAACGAGACCTGTTGGTGATGTCATGGTCCCTTTGCTTCGAACCGTACCGATCGTTGAGAAGAACCCAAGTTCCGTTTTTCGTATTTACGACAAACCACACTACATCCCCCTGAACCGCTTTTCATTCGACACTGTGGAAATACTTTTATGCGATGACTTGGGACAAACGCTCTCATTCACAAGTGGAACGTCGGTGTTGACACTCCATTTTAGAACACGTAAACATTTCGATCTCGAATAACTCACACCATGGTGAAACACACACTTTTACATCGAAACCCTAAATTGTACGAGGATTTTTACTGTAACCAGTACGGTGATGGTTTACCCGTTTTTATCGGTGGACGAAATCAGAGAGGACACGGTATTGGTAGTTTCTTTAGTGGTCTAGGTCGAATGGTCCTCCCTTGGATAAAGACGGGAGGTAAGGCTTTACTCAGAGAAGGTGTTAGTACCGGGTTGCAAGTTGCAAACGACGCATTAGCGGGAAGAGACGTTGGAGAATCGTTTAAAGAACACGCCAAGGAAGCCGGACATCGTTTATTGCAAGGCGCCGTTGATCACCTAGGACAAAACCAATCAGGAAGCGGGTTGAGAAGAAAGCGGGGGTTCTCGAGACCACCTGGTGAACCCTTCGAACAACAGATAAAACTAACACGCAGACCAAACCACAAACATTCGAAGACGTGTGTTAAGAAGAAGCATCCCAAGTATTCAGATATATTTGCTTAACCATGGCTCTTATTCACCCGAGTTCCTGTGAGTGCTTACATTCTGGATTGGATTTATTTAGTACACCCCCGACACAAACTGCCGTCGAGGAGGGTCAATTTGTTGAAATACATCCCCTGGCGTCCTTGGCACAAGGTGCACCTATAGAATTTGCCATTTCTGGCAACAGTGAAGACTATCTCGATTTGTTTAATACTTATTTACACGTGCGCGCTAAAGTAACCTTAGCGAATGGTGATTCAATACCAGCGGATGTTGATGTCGCACCCGTCAATTATTTTTTGCACAGTTTATTTTCACAAGTGGATATTTCTCTAAACGATACGCTAATTACTGCTAGTGAGAACACCTATCCGTATCGCGCCTATCTGGAAGCTACGTTAAATCACGGGGAAGAGGCCAAGAATGGGTCTCTATCGGCCGCTCTTTATGCGAGGGACTTAGCCTGTTATTTCGAGGAATTCAAAGATGACAATAATGAAGGGTATAGGATTCGCCGCACCACCGCTGCTGAAAGTCATGAGATCGATATGATGGGACGTATACACTCTGACATTTTCGCTCAAGATCGGTATATGCTGAATGGTGTTGACATTAAAATTAAACTTACACCCGCAAAAGACAGTTTCACTCTCTTGACAGCAGAACCAAACAAGGGATATAAAGCGGTTATAACGTACGCAACATTGGTGGTTAGAAAAGCCAGACTTAACCCCGCCATTTCTATCGCACACGAAAAGGCTTTAACGACAACAAATGCAAAATACCCTTTTAAACGCGTTGTAATAAAAACCTTTGCTATACCGAAAGGTATGTTAAGTCACAACCAAGACAATTTGTATATGAGTCAAACACCGACCCGTTTAGTGATCGGTCTAGTCGCCTCTACCGCCTTTAATGGAAGTTACACGAAAAACCCCTTCAATTTTCAACATTTTCACTTGACGTATTTAAATGTAAGCGTTGATGGTCGCTCGTTATCGGGAAAACCACTGGTCATGGACTTTGATAAGAAACAAGCCATTAGAGCGTTTTTCAATAGTAACCTCGCTCTTGGTATGGTTGGAAAAGATGCTGGTAATGGGATAGATTATAAAAACTTTAAGAACGGGTATACCCTGTTTGCTTTTGATTTAAGCCCTAGTCTTTTGGATGGTGAACAATTTGAATTGGCTAAATCCGGACCTGTTTCTATTGAACTTAAATTTTCACAAGTTACAGCTGACCCGATTCAAGTTATTGTGTATGCTGAACTTGATTCGGTGTTGGAAATTTCGAAAACGAGGCAAGTGCTTACAGATTACACCGCCTAACTTGGCCTATAAAAGAAAATGAACACAAGAGAACTACAAAGTATACTGGCCGCGGACTTATTTGTGCAACGCACAACTCTCTTTGCCGTTTTAGCGTGCGATCAGTTACCCGCGCGTCTCGATAGAACGAAGCAAGCGGCATTCATTATCAATCTAGATTCGTCCTCGGAGGCAGGGAGTCATTGGGTTGGTCTATTTTTCAACGGACTATCGCAATTTACTTATTTCGATAGTTTTGGCTTACCACCTCGGGAGCGGGCCATTTTGTCTTTTATAAAAAATAATTCAAACAGACCACTCGTTTACAATTCAAGAGTGTTACAAGATATTCTAACCAACAGTTGTGGGCTATATGCAGCCTATTTTGTTTTGAAGAAAGCTCGAGGTGCAAATTTAAAAGTTATATTACAACCCTTTTCGGCGTCAGCGAGTCGTCAATATATTAACGATCGTATTATAACACGTTTAACACTTCAAATTATTGGAACTAATTATAAAAGATTATTTCAAGATGTCTAATGAAGATTGGATACTTGTGGCCAGGAGTAACAATAAAGTGACGGAAATACGAACGATGAATCACACCGGATTTAAATTGGCGATTGTTAGCCAATTCATGAACAAAAACACTTTAAATCTTAGAGAGCTTATAGATGGGACCGATCTTAATTTTCCTACAAATTCTGGTGTTAGTATGAGTCGCGTCTGCTTTGAGCGCCTGTTGAGTTTACAGGATGAAATTTTAAAAGCCTTTGATGAATTGGAAAAACGTTAATAAACAAATAAAATATAAGAAGACTTTTGTTCTAATTTAGTGTGATTGTGTGTGTGTGTGTGTGTATATACGTGTAGCATACGCGTACTAGAAAACCAACAAGGTAATGTCCGGTTGGTCAACCTAATTACACCACCAGCTGTCGCACAACAGCTGTTGCACAGCTGTCAACCGAGCGGGGGAAACTCGGTGAAGCATAACAGAAATTTAATTAGGTGTGATGGGCCAGCGGCTGCGATCAATACATTCCCATTAAAACGGGCAGCGGTGAGAAAACTTCGCGGGCGGGTCGATACGTAACAGGTGTTACATGTCTGGTTAAAGGTTGGTATACAAAGACTGTTCTAGTACACGCTCGTTGTAGGGGAGAATTTAAAAACATACATACATTCAAACAAATAAACAACATTAAACAACAAAGAAAAGAAATATATCAAATAAATTAATTAAACAAAGTAATTAAAATCAAAGAAATAAAATGAATTTCAAACAAATAATCAAATTACGTAACTAGTTAATAAAATAAAATTTAAAATTTAAAAATTTAAAAAATTAAAATCCAATTACGTAACTACTCAATAAAAATAATTAAAAGTAAACAAATAATCAAATTACGTAACTAGTCAATAAAAATTACACAATATAAACAAAGTAATTAAATTAAACAACAAGTAAACAAACAAAATTAAAATAATTAAAATCAAACAAATACAAAATAAATAAAAATCGAATTAATTAAACTTATTAAAAAATAAACAAACAAAACACAAACAAAGTAATTAAAATCAAATTAATCAAAAAACATTAAAATTACGTAACTAGGTCAAAAATTAATTAAAATTTAAAAAACTCATTAAAACTAATTAAAAAACTCATTAAAATTACGTAACTAGGTCAATGATTACGTCATAATGTTACTAATTACGTCACAAGGTCACCGGTGGTGACCTACTGACCTACTCCCGCTCCTGCTCACCCACCCTAGGGTGGGTGAGTATTTTACTATATCTCATTGTACCTGCGGCTCACCCACCCTCACCCACCTGCTCACCCAGGTGGGTAAGTATTTTACTATATCTCATTGTTCCTGCGGGTCACCCAGGCTCACCCACCTTCACCCAGTTGGGTGAGTATTTTACTATATGTCGGTGTACCTCCTGCTCCCCCAGGGAGTATTTTACTATATCTCGTTGTTCCTGCGGCTGCGGCAGGCTGCGCCTGGTGGGTGAGTATTTTGCTATATGTCATTGTTCCTGCGGCTCACCCAGGCAGGGAGTATTTTCCTATATAACCATTGCTCCTGCTCCTGCTCCCCTCACCCTGCGCCTGCGCCTTCGCTCCAAAAGGGACCTAATATACTACTTGTGTTAAGATATAAGCTAGAGATTGTAGAGCTTGCTACGATGAGTGTGTCTGTCAATTTAATAAGCTGACTCTAGCAGTAGTCATCACTCCCCACCCACCCCTCCCCCTGAAAAAAAAATAGGCTTGGTATTCTCTGCCTTTCCTAGCGTCCACCCCCAACTGACCAGCACCGTCCATCCCCAGCTGACCAGCACCATCCACCCCCAACTGACCAGCACTGTCCACCCCCAACTGACGTGGGCCAGTCCACCCCCAACTGACCAGCACCGTCCACCCCCAGCTGACCAGCACCATCCACCCCCAACTGACCAGCACTGTCCACCCCCAACTGACGTGGGCCAGTCCACCCCCAGCTGACCAGCACCGTCCACCCCCAACTGACCAGCACCGTCCACCCCCAGCTGACTAGCACCGTCCACCCCCTGCAGACGTGGGCCAGTCAGAGTCCGGCACGATTAAGTCGACCAAGCAATAACCGTTAATTCTTCTTGTCTGCTGTCACGGCAGATCGCCAGATGAGGCTGGACGTCTTGGAGCACGGATCAATACGCCATTATAACCCTTGTCTTATGCAATAAGTCACTCGACGGTTTACAGCCTACTGTGCTGCGCGACAAGAAATAGTGCTTGCCAAAAAATTTCATACTTTTTTTTACCACTTTCACAAAATGAAATAATTTAAATCAAAATACGACAAATAATTATTTAAATATAAATAAAAAATAAACACCAAACAACTCTTACATATTGTAGGTCATTAAATTTAATGTTCAATTCGATTTTTTCTTGGTGTAAAACAAATAATTTGGTTTAAAAAAATATTGTACTGTAGTAAGTGTTCAAGTTATTGAAAAAAAAATGTAAGGTGCAATTAAATCCATTAAAGAAAACTAGATGTGTGGTGCTGATCTCTTACACTGTTGTTTTCTTCTATATAAACAATTACTTCAGCCTTGCGGTGCTTTGAATTATCCCCCTTTGTCTGTGTCTTGATCTCGGCTTACGAAGTCCGCTCTCACGTCCACATAGGTTTCAACAGTACAACTGGTCAATACTGTCAGTGGTTTAGTGGGAATAGAGTAACGTCAGGGTTATGATAGTGGAACTACGGTCACACAAGATTAAGTGGCTTAAAGATTAGCGGTCCACAGTAACAAAAGATTAAGTGTCTTAAGGATTTGTGGTCCATAGTGCACAGTGGATAACACAATATTATTGTTCCCTCCTCCATAATAACTATGTTGATGTGCTGGTACAGTACCACTTTTTTAAAATGACTACACAACGTGAGGGGGGGGGGTGTTCTGCCAATATAAACAGACTGATTGTGACAGTACAGTCTGGTAGAAAAACATTGAAAATGGGTACATAACTTGAGGGGTGGGGGGGGGGGTCTGCCAACATAAACAGACTGATTGTGACAGTACAGTCTGGTAGAAAAACATTGAAAATTGGTACATAACGTGAGGGGGGGGGGGGGGGTCCTGCCAACATAAACAGACTGATTGTGACAGTACAGTCTGGTAGAAAAACATTGAAAATTGGTACATAACGTGAGGGGGGGGGGTCCTGCCAACATAAACAGACTGATTGTGACAGTACAGTCTGGTAGAAAAACATTGAAAATTGGTACATAACGTGAGGGGGGGGGGGTCCTGCCAACATAAACAGACTGATTGTGACAGTACAGTCTGGTAGAAAAACATTGAAAATTGGTACATAACGTGAGGGGGGGGGGGGGGGTCCTGCCAACATAAACAGACTGATTGTGACAGTACAGTCTGGTAGAAAAACATTGAAAATTGGTACATAACGTGAGGGGGGGGGTCCTGCCAACATAAACAGACTGATTGTGACAGTACAGTCTGGTAGAAAAACATTGAAAATTGGTACATAACGTGAGGGGGGGGGGGTCCTGCCAACATAAACAGACTGATTGTGACAGTACAGTCTGGTAGAAAAACATTGAAAATTGGTACATAACGTGAGGGGGGGGGGGGGGTCCTGCCAACATAAACAGACTGATTGTGACAGTACAGTCTGGTAGAAAAACATTGAAAATTGGTACATAACGTGAGGGGGGGGGGGGGTCCTGCCAACATAAACAGACTGATTGTGACAGTACAGTCTGGTAGAAAAACATTGAAAATTGGTACATAACGTGAGGGGGGGGGGGGGGGTCCTGCCAACATAAACAGACTGATTGTGACAGTACAGTCTGGTAGAAAAACATTGAAAATTGGTACATAACGTGAGGGGGGGTGTCTGCCAACATAAACAGACTGATTGTGACAGTACAGTCTGGTAGAAAAACATTGAAAATTGGTACATAACGTGAGGGGGGGTGTCTGCCAACATAAACAGACTGATTGTGACAGTACAGTCTGGTAGAAAAACATTGAAAATTGGTACATAACGTGAGGGGGGGGGGTCCTGCCAACATAAACAGACTGATTGTGACAGTACAGTCTGGTAGAAAAACATTGAAAATTGGTACATAACGTGAGGGGGGGTGTCTGCCAACATAAACAGACTGATTGTGACAGTACAGTCTGGTAGAAAAACATTGAAAATTGGTACATAACGTGAGGGGGGGTGTCTGCCAACATAAACAGACTGATTGTGACAGTACAGTCTGGTAGAAAAACATTGAAAATTGGTACATAACGTGAGGGGGGGGGGTCCTGCCAACATAAACAGACTGATTGTGACAGTACAGTCTGGTAGAAAAACATTGAAAATTGGTACATAACGTGAGGGGGGGGGGGGGGTGTCTGCCAACATAAACAGACTGATTGTGACAGTACAGTCTGGTAGAAAAACATTGAAAATTGGTACATAACGTGAGGGGGGGGGGTCCTGCCAACATAAACAGACTGATTGTGACAGTACAGTCTGGTAGAAAAACATTGAAAATTGGTACATAACGTGAGGGGGGGTGTCTGCCAACATAAACAGACTGATTGTGACAGTACAGTCTGGTAGAAAAACATTGAAAATTGGTACATAACGTGAGGGGGGGGGGGTCTGCCAACATAAACACACTGATTGTGCCCCTTTTGCTGGACTTGATTAGACACAACAACAGGTCGATAATCAGCAATCAATCACAAATGATAAGAGCTGTATCTGCTTTGTCAGTGTCAGCAGGTGCCCGTCTGGTTATCTTATGGCGAGTGGGCGGCGTTTCGTGTCCGGGAGGGGGGGGGGGGGGGACAGATCGAACAATGGGGAGAGGGGGTGGGAGAGGGCAGTCGACGTTGATTCTTGTAAATAAAACTGGGATAAAACTGATTAATTTGTCATCTTTACGCTGGAAAGTTTATCTGTTTCACTCGCCATGATAAAGTTGAACATGTTTGATTGCAACAAGGCTGATGGTGCCTACATGTCTTACTGATGGTGCCTAATGCTACATGTCCTACTGATGATGTCTAATGCCCTATGTCATACCGCCAATCTCTTATTATTTGTTGTGTGTCCCAGTCTATTATTGTCACCTTGTTTTTGTTGTCGTTCATCTTCTAAAAGCAGGTCAAGTATGAAAAACGCGCTAGACTTGCAACAATTTGGCAGTGGGTACAACACACAAGACGGGAGAAACTTAAAGACAACATCTGATAACAATTACAATATAACTATGTGTGAAATACCTGTTCAACCCTCGCTACAAGAAAGTCGTTGTAAAATACGCCTATAACAAAACACATCCCCCCACTAAACAACAAGATACATGTCTACCTCCATCATACAATCCATGTCACGTGCCAGCTACAGTTAGCCAGTGATTGGTTGGGTTGGGTAGTGGTTATATTAGTGGTAGGGTTGGTAGTGGTTATACTATTGTGGTTGGTAGTGGTTATACTAGTGTGGTGGTTGGCCTGATAGTGGTTATACTAGTGTCGATATACTAGTGTGGTTGAGTAGGTAGTGGTTATATTAGTGTGGTTGGGTCGGTAGTGGTTATACTAGTGTGGTAGGGTTGGTAGTGGTTATACTAGTGTGGTAGGGTTGGTAGTGATTATACTAGTGTGGTAGGGTTGGTAGTGATTATACTAGTGTGGTGGTTGGGTTGATAGTGGTTATACTAGTGTGGTTGGGTTGGTAGTGGTTATACTAAAGTGGTTGGGTTGGTAGTGGTTATACTAGTGTGGTTGGGTAGGTAGTGGTTAATAGTGGTTATGCTAATGTGGTTGGTAGTGGTTATACTAGTGTGGTTGGGTTGGTAGAGATTCTACTTATATTTGTGATTTCCCCGTAATTTTGAAATCTTTAACTACGCTGGCAGTCTACATTTCTACTAGTGCAGACCTGAACTCACAATGATGTAAATAAGCATGCCAGTTACCTGTTTGAGGCTCAATTGGTGAATTGATTTTAAACGGAGTTTTCGTAGTATCCCTACAGAGTATCATGAGATGGGTGTTGGTTTAAAGCTAATGTGGTATTGTCAGAAACAAATGTGTGCTTGTAGCTGTTATAGACCAACATTTAACGCTGAACGTCCGCAGATGAAAGCTAAAATCAACATCAGTCTTTGTACAGTAGGTGAATGTATCAATTTCCTGAGAATACATGTATCAAGTTTGTGTGAGTGAATATATTAACTATGTGTGAGTGAAAGTATCAGGTTTGAGTGAGTGAAGTTTGTGTGGGTGAATTATCAAGTTTGTGTAAAGTAGAACACTGAACGCCACACAAAATGAAAACAAGATGTAAATAAATTCTTCTTGTCAGGATACATTTACAACTGTCGCGGGCATTTATTTTGTCATCAACTCACACCCCCACCCCTCGGCCCACTCCACCCGCACACCCCCACCTTTCAGCTTTCACCCTCAGACAAGATAATGAGGATTTATGACTAGTTTTTGGTGTGAGGGAGACAGTGAGTGAGTGAGTGAATCAGAATGTTCGAGTGTGTACGAGGGGGTGGGGTGGTGGCTGGGGGAGGGGTGGATTGATGGAGGGGTAATGAACGGGGGTAGTTAGGATTGTGTCTGGGATGTTAGGCGTGCAACAGAATGATTCCATCACCACTGACTTCTGCATCCACTTCCGGTAGGGTTTTTTTTTTTTGGCGCTAGATGCTACAAGAATGAAAAGTCGCATAATCTCTCTGTAAACAACAGCCAAGTATAGAGCCGTTTGCTGGCTGTAAATTGTGTGCACATTTCAACATTTGTCATAAGCCGGTCTATCCCGTACCTAACTTGTGTGTAGTATGTCCTGTTACAAATATATCCTACATCTAATAACGCCCATCTGTCGCGGAGTCTATGACGCACAGCATCCATGTCAGTATTAGAAAGACAGTCTGCATTTACTTCCGTGTTTATTTATCAGCCATATTGAAAGTATACAGAATCACCCGGGTCATGCTACTTTTACCTTCTCGAATACTTCTCAGTAATCGATTATTAATATAAACAACTTTTAAAAAAATAACAAACTCTCAGTAGGTAATCGTTAGCTGGTAATCGTGGTATGAGAGCACTACCCGGACAGTGATTTAGCAGATCGCCATCGCGTCGCCTGCCTCCTAGCTAGCCTGTCTTTGGACCTATCGATCAAGGCGAGCAAAAAGCGTACTAAGTATGAGCACTCACTCAAACGTACATAATTGCTTTCTGACTGGGACCAAGGGAACAAACCCGTGAGCTGTGTGTGTGTAAACAGCAGACAGAATGGGGCGCCGCCGAACTGGCTGCTGCCCTCGGTGCCTCATCGCCTGGCATCAAGCACGTCTTGCTTTGATGGTTTTACGTCATTGTCAGGCGAGACTCCCCTATCACGGGCCGGCGGGGGTAGCGGTAGGGGGGGGGGGGAGAGATGGGAGGGGGTGGGGGATTAACCTGCTAGGGGGTGGAGCCTTCAAAATAAATCAAAATTTTTATTGTGTACAAATGAGAAGAAACGAAAGGAATAAATCATGGCAGGAAATAAATAAAAGGGAAAAGTTGAGCATTAAAAAAAATATATTTAAATAATGTTTGTTTTTCTCTCTACTCTATTCGCAATCCATTTAGAAATTAAATGCAGCTGAAAGTTTTAAAAGTGTAGTTTGTGGAAGGTGTATAAAACTCAGTGTAGAAGGTCGTCACACCCTTTTCTAGCAAGGCCGGGTACAAGAAGCAACATCAGGTACTTTGTTAAAACAAATGTATGTGAATCAAATAGATGCAGGTGCGACAGAAGCCACCGATAAGAAAAGAACACTACCAGTCAATTTTGCATACAGAACATGAATACAAATATTTAAAATTTAGATAACTGTTCCTCAGCTTAAAACATTAAACAATAAATTAAAAACTACACAACTACTTGAACGTTTGGACCGTGAGTACTTGACCAGAAACTAAAATTTATTACACTGCTATTTTTACCGCTTCACGCCTACCGTAGTTCTGCCATTTCGCTAACTTGGGCAGAAATTGAACACAAGGGGAGGTAAAACAAAATAAAGGGAGGGAACCCGGGGTGAGGGGAGATAACTACATTCTAATTCAAATAGATGGTAGATTATAAATCAAGGTAATGGACAATTGATCCCGGCCAGGCAGACAAGAATGAATATTAGATGGGTTGATGGATGGCTCGTCCGACGGTCTGTCAAGCTCTGGCTAAGTCTCCGGGAATTACCATACACCACTATCGTCATGGTGATCGCGATGGAGGTGGCGCTTTTCCCCGTCGCCATGGAAATGACGTGACAAAATTTTCACCAGTGTATACATCAAAGTGATTTATGGTAGGACGGTGGAAGTGCGGGGAGAGGGGGGCGTTGTCCGTGAGGAGTAGCCACCCACCCACAGATCCCGTGGGTGGGGCCGTTGGGGTGACAGGGACAGAGAAGATATGCGATTATCGAGATGATGTCGTGGACATTTTTCACCGGAGCTAAAACACCCCCAGAGACGGTAGACCGCGTTGCTATGGGCAACGGTCAAAAGTTTTGGTGCCACTGGACAACGGTCAAATCTTTTGGTGCCACTGGACAACGGTCAAATGTTATGTAGGCAATGTTATGGGTTATGTAGGCGATGTATTTTGATAATGTTAAGTAGGCAATGTGTTTATATCATGTTATGTAGGTAATATGTTTAGATCAAGTTATGTAGGAAATGTGTTTAGATCAAGTTATGTAGGCAATGTGTTTAGATCATGTTATGTAGGCAATGTGTTTAGATCATGTTATGTAGGCAATGTGTTTAGATCATGTTATGTAGGCAATGTGTTTAGATCATGTTTTGTAGGCATTGTGTTTAGATCATGTAATGCAGGCAATGTACATTAAGTAAAAGCGATCCTTCCTTCACAGACAATCTCCATGCAGCGCGGCATACTCATGTCAACTGCTTCATGCTTCATTAGTTTCTTCATTTCTATCAATGTATCACATCACACGGAAAAACGTCAAACCCTTTCTTTTATATAGCCTTTTATTTGAATATAAGTCAGAAATCTTCCCTTCTCCAAATCAAGGTGTGGGACTTCTTTTTCTTCTTCTTTTGAATGGCCCCTTAAAACCTTTATGTGGACCCGTTTTAAAAATGAGAACCACTGTACTGTAGCCACATGATAAGATAGGAGAACCACTGTACTGTAGCCACATGATAGGAGAACCACTGTACTGTAGCCACATGATAAGATAGGAGAACCACTGTACTGTAGCCACATGATAAGATAGGAGAACCACTGTACTGTAGCAACATGATAAGATAGGAGAACCACTGTACTGTGGCCACATGATAAAATAGGAGAACCACTGTACTGTAGCCACATGATAAAAGAACCACTGTACTGTAGCCACAAGATAGGAGAACCACTGTACTGTAGCCACATGATAAGATAGGAGAACCACTGTACTGTAACCACATGATAAGATAGGAGAACCACTGTACTGTAGCCTAATGATAAGAGAACCACTGTACTGTAGCCACATGATAAGATAGGAGAACCACTGTACTGTAGCCTAATGATAAGAGAACCACTGTACTGTAGCCACATGATAGGAGAACCACTGTACTGTAACCACGTGAAGGCGCGTGTTTGTTAAATAGGGGAGGTGTGAAGGTATAACAACAATACGCCGGTAAGCGAGAAGAGAGGGGTGTTGTGGGGGGTGGGGGTGGGGGTAAAGGTGGGGGTGGGAGGTTATGTGTGAGTATGTGTTACTGAGGTAATTGGGGGGGGGGAGGTTGGTTAGGTAGGAGTATATGTGCGAGATATTGGGGGGGGGGGGGGGGTTGAGCGGCAGTAGTTAGGATGTTATGTGAGAGTGTGGAAAAGAGGGGAAGATAGGTGGGAGGTTTGAGTGAGAAAAGTTGGGGTGGGGGGAAATAAAGTGTGATTGAGGTAGGGGGAGGGGGGCTGGGTTGTGAGGTTACGTTTGAGTGAGTGAAAGTTTGGCTGATGGGGCAGACGGACGCGTCGTCTGCTGGCGCCTGCCGGACTAGCATGCAAAACGTATTATTAGGCTATCTGATCAAACGACGGGTTATTGATGGTCTGCTCCCTTTGTGCCCGGGCCGCTCATATTTCTACTCGTAGGGGTGGGGGTCTGCCGGGGCTCGCGGGAGGGGTCGTTATGACAACAACATGACAGGCTTTTGTGGCGAGATCCTGGCTGCTGGAGTGCCGGCTGTCCGAATGTTAACAGGTTGATCCCGTGTATGCTAACAATCCTGGATGTTAACGGTGAGAGCGTTGAAGCGCCTCGGGACAATTAAAGGTGTATGTAAGAGCGGGGTACCTAGTGAACACATGGGGGAGGTGAGCAGCTAACCCATCAGCTGGGTGGAAAGGGTAGCCGGGACTAACAAATTAAAGGTGTATGTAAGAGCGGGGTACCTAGTGAACACATGGGGGAGGTGAGCAGCTAACCCATCAGCTGGGTGGAAAGGGTAGCCGGGACTAACAAACTAAAGGTGTATGTAAGAGCGGGGTACCTAGTGAACACATGGGGGAGGTGAGCAGCTAACCCATCAGCTGGGTGGAAAGGGTAGCCGGGACTAACAAACTAAAGGTGTATGTAAGAGCGGGGTACCTAGTGAACACATGGGGGAGGTGAGCAGCTAACCCATCAGCTGGGTGGAAAGGGTAGCCGGGACTAACAAATTAAAGGTGTATGTAAGAGCGGGGTACCTAGTGAACACATGGGGGAGGTGAGCAGCTAACCCATCAGCTGGGTGGAAAGGGTAGCCGGGACTAACAAATTAAAGGTGTATGTAAGAGCGGGGTACCTAGTGAACACATGGGGGAGGTGAGCAGCTAACCCATCAGCTGGGTGGAAAGGGTAGCCGGGACTAACAAACTAAAGGTGTATGTAAGAGCGGGGTACCTAGTGAACACATGGGGGAGGTGAGCAGCTAACCCATCAGCTGGGTGGAAAGGGTAGCCGGGACTAACAAATTAAAGGTGTATGTAAGAGCGGGGTACCTAGTGAACACATGGGGGAGGTGAGCAGCTAACCCATCAGCTGGGTGGAAAGGGTAGCCGGGACTAACAAATTAAAGGTGTATGTAAGAGCGGGGTACCTAGTGAACACATGGGGGAGGTGAGCAGCTAACCCATCAGCTGGGTGGAAAGGGTAGCCGGGACTAACAAATTAAAGGTGTATGTAAGAGCGGGGTACCTAGTGAACACATGGGGGAGGTGAGCAGCTAACCCATCAGCTGGGTGGAAAGGGTAGCCGGGACTAACAAACTAAAGGTGTATGTAAGAGCGGGGTACCTAGTGAACACATGGGGGAGGTGAGCAGCTAACCCATCAGCTGGGTGGAAAGGGTAGCCGGGACTAACAAACTAAAGGTGTATGTAAGAGCGGGGTACCTAGTGAACACATGGGGGAGGTGAGCAGCTAACCCATCAGCTGGGTGGAAAGGGTAGCCGGGACTAACAAACTAAAGGTGTATGTAAGAGCGGGGTACCTAGTGAACACATGGGGGAGGTGAGCAGCTAACCCATCAGCTGGGTGGAAAGGGTAGCCGGGACTAACAAAATAAAGGTGTATGTAAGAGCGGGGTACCTAGTGAACACATGGGGGAGGTGAGCAGCTAACCCTTCAGCTGGGTGGAAAGGGTAGCCGGGACTAACAAATTAAAGGTGTATGTAAGAGCGGGGTACCTAGTGAACACATGGGGGAGGTGAGCAGCTAACCCATCAGCTGGGTGGAAAGGGTAGCCGGGACTAACAAACTAAAGGTGTATGTAAGAGCGGGGTACCTAGTGAACACATGGGGGAGGTGAGCAGCTAACCCATCAGCTGGGTGGAAAGGGTAGCCGGGACTAACAAACTAAAGGTGTATGTAAGAGCGGGGTACCTAGTGAACACATGGGGGAGGTGAGCAGCTAACCCATCAGCTGGGTGGAAAGGGTAGCCGGGACTAACAAACTAAAGGTGTATGTAAGAGCGGGGTACCTAGTGAACACATGGGGGAGGTGAGCAGCTAACCCATCAGCTGGGTGGAAAGGGTAGCCGGGACTAACAAACTAAAGGTGTATGTAAGAGCGGGGTACCTAGTGAACACATGGGGGAGGTGAGCAGCTAACCCATCAGCTGGGTGGAAAGGGTAGCCGGGACTAACAAACTAAAGGTGTATGTAAGAGCGGGGTACCTAGTGAACACATGGGGGAGGTGAGCAGCTAACCCATCAGCTGGGTGGAAAGGGTAGCCGGGACTAACAAACTAAAGGTGTATGTAAGAGCGGGCTACCTAGTGAACACATGGGGGAGGTGAGCAGCTAACCCATCAGCTGGGTGGAAAGGGTAGCCGGGACTAACAAACTAAAGGTGTATGTAAGAGCGGGGTACCTAGTGAACACATGGGGGAGGTGAGCAGCTAACCCATCAGCTGGGTGGAAAGGGTAGCCGGGACTAACAAAATAAAACGAAAAGGGGCGGGCGGTTTTATGAAAATTTAAACAGGCGTGAAAACAATGTTTGAACAAAGAACACAAGGGGAGTCAACTCTAAGGTAATGCCCCGTGTGGGGGTTGTCCTTTCATGGCGAGAGTCGGTGCGTGACGCTTCATTTCTGACGATCTGTCATTCTTGACACTGTACATTAATTTCAGCACCCGAACTAATTAACATCTCCATCAATCAATCCCCGGCTACCACTCCCCCCCTCCCCTCAAACCCGCACACCAAAAATCACAGCACATCACAACAGCGTTCAATTATTCTCCCATTAATTTCATCAGCAAGTCCTGCTATAGCCTGCACACAACAGGATGACAATGGACAACCGCGTTACATCACTCTGCCCCACTGCCCCCCCCCCTTCCTCCCGTCTTGTGTGTTGGACAGTCGTTTACTGCACTTCAGGCACTTGTGGCAGGGTGCTGTCATACATGACAGTGGCATGGTGCTGTCATACAGGACAGTGGCAGGGTGCTGTCATACAGGACAGTGGCAGGGAGCTGTCATACAGGACAGTGACAGGGAGCTGTCATATAGGACAGTGGCAGGGAGCTGTCATATAGGACAGTGGCAGGGTGCTGTCATACAGGACAGTGGCAGGGAGCTGTCATATAGGACAGTGGCAGGGTGCTGTCATACAGGACAGTGGCAGGGTGCTGTCATACAGGACAGTGGCAGGGTGCTGTCATACAGGACAGTGGCAGGGTGCTGTCATACAGGACAGTGGCAGGGTGTTGTCATACAGGACAGTGGCAGGGTGCTGTCATACAGGACAGTAGCAGGGTGCTGTCATGCAGGATAGTGGCAACTGTAGTCCTCGTATGGACATATATTATTGAATGACTAAATGACTTTTCACTTATTAAAAAAATATTTTTTAAACGACATAAGGAACATTGAGGCTAAAAATATGGGCTGCGTCAAACTTCCACACTCATTATGCTTGGGTTCTCAAACTAGAACAAAGGCCACGACTTTGGAGCTTTGGGGCGTCTCAAAACGCGTGTGTGTGTGTCGGGGGGGGGGGGTGTCAGTCAGTGTGGAAGTGTGTGTGTGGAGGGGGGATGTTGACAAAACCAAGACTCTTGGCTTGAAGTGTCTGACAGTGTACCAAACTGTCTCCCGTGATGTAAAGACGGTGTATGTTAATCACCTCGCGACACAACCAATCAGATTCTTTACTAAACTATTCTTTTTTTTTTTATATCAACGAATTCCCCTAATGCAATTATAAGCGAGATATTATAACGAAATCGCGCTCTTAATATTTAACGAGAAATAAAGCCGTGACCTTGACACCACGTGAGACAAGACAGATGACTCCCGCAGCGACCAATCAAACGAGAGCTCAATTTCCCGGTCAACATGACCTGCCCCCCCCCCCCCCAATTGCTTTTAAGAAACAAAAACTGTCCCCCCCCCCCCCCCACTGGCCAACAGATACATATATTTAATATATCCATCTGCAAACATGAAATACAAAAAAAAAAAAAAAAAAAAGAATATTCAAAGAAACATAAATCAGTAAAATGGTGGTAGAAGATGAAGCGTTCAACTGTTTTTGTAATGATGGGTGGGGGTGTGTGTGGGGGGGGGGGGGAGAGGGGAGTCACGCAAACTGTTGTTGTTAGCTAAACTAAAATAATTTAACTGATCCCTCATCGGCTATACACGACAGAAGTACGCGTTAATAAGTGGTACACATCAATTTCAGTTCAAGAAGGTACCCGATAAAGTAACACCACAAAGAAGCAGGTACTAACTAAAATACTGAAGTTAAAACCAGGCACTCCCAAACTTACTACAGACACCCAATAAATGTACCCAGTACTACACCCGAGAAATTTACACAGTACTACACCCAATAAATGTACCCAGTACTACATCTAATAAATCTACACAGTACTACATACAATAAATGTTCCCAGTACTACACCCAATAAATGTACACAGTACTACACCCGAGAAATGTACCCTGTACTACACCCAATAAATGTACCCTGTACTACACCCAATAAATGTACCCAGTACTACACCCAATAAATGTACACAGTACTACACCCATTACACCCGAGAAATGTACCCTGTACTACACCCAATAAATGTACCCAGTACTACATCCAATAAATGTACACAGTACTACACCCGAGAAAAGTACCCAGTACAACACCCACTAAATGTACCCAGTACTACACCAACTAAATGTACACAGTACTGCGTCCACTAAATGTACCCAGTACTACACCCACTAAATGTACACTGTACTACACCCAATAAATGTACACTGTACTACACCCAATAAATTTACTCAGTACTGCACCCACTAAATGTACCCAGTACTACACCCACTAAATGTACCCAGTACTGCACCCAATAAATGTACACTGTACCACACCCACTACACCCGAGAAATGTACCCAGTACTACACCCGAGAAATGTACCCAGTACTACACCCGAGAAATGTACCCAGTACTACACCCAATAAATGTACACAGCACTACACCCACTAATTGTAGAACAGTACTACACCCACTAAATTTACACAGTACTACACCCACTACACCAGAGAAATATACTCAGTACTACACCCACAGCATTACATCCCAGCTCGCCGTGATTTACACCACCATCCATCACCCCGCCCCCCTCCCCGCACATCCGGGCAATCACAAGTTTGAAAAGCTGACATCTTTACGGCCCTACCTGCCCGTTTCTTTTAATTAATCGGGGAAATAAAAACTCGATATTTTACGAGCGGGGGGTCAAGATGTCAGAGCCCATCACATGTTGAGGGTCGTCAACGCCCCTGTCCGACGAGGAGCAGATGCAGGACGCCTTTGTTGGACAAAGACAAAGCCCATCCCTGGAACAGCGGAGTATGTAAGTTTCTCCATCTCCAGGAATTATATAGCCCAGCCAGCAGGCTGTAAAAGTGGCTGGGGGTTAGGGTAGAGTTTCATGCAACAGTGGGCAGAATCTGGTGTGTGTGATGTACGGGGTCAGCCACATCCGAACACAGGACACTCACGTGAGGATCACATCAGACACGGGTGTAAAACATGACAGAAGAGAAAAAATAATTTGATTGTGTTACCCTAACCTTTTTGGCTAGGGTTAACTGTACAACGTCTTGTTGTATAATCTAGTTCCTTCAAATTCTAACCTTAATGTTGACTAGAATTTATTAAATCGTCATCAGCGCGAACGCAAGATTACCTTTGTTAGTATCGCTACCCTCCCATAATCCTCGACGAACAAAATCCGTGTCCTTGATCCTAACAGCGATAGTGGTAGTAGAAAAATTCTTGGTACAATAAGGTCCAGCAGACGTTTTTAACTAGAACCGCTACCATTAAAATTAACTTTAAATTTTAACCCAACCCTAACGCTGAGGTTTTGTTCTGATAATCTACCCTACTATTATTCGAACACCCGACAGAGAGCTAGCAATTATCTAGAAGAGAAATCTAATTAATCGTGAGTTCTAATTAACTCCCAAAAACCAAGAGCGTGAGCATGCTCTCGGCCTACCCAGCTTTGAAGCTCCTGCCCGGATGTTGAGTTGGGCCCCTAACACGCACTCACGCTTTGTAACATGCACGTTCATTACGCGCTATCGTGCGGCGTCTTTGGCCAGATAAGCGGCTATCAGATCACATCTGGAAGGCTGAAACCTCGCCGTGCGTCAATCCGTCAAGAAAACAGAACAACGAGCGGGAGATAGGGCCCGACACCTTCAAGACGTTCCTTGACTTTTCAAAGACATTTCGCTTCTTGGCCCTCCATAATCTCCAACCCCCAATTATCGTGGCATTGCGCGCAAAAACAGACTACATTCTCCAGGTGACGCCCATTACAAGTGCGCAATAAACTTTTGGGTACGGGGAATTACCGGTTAAGATACCTTGTTAACAGTACATACATTTTTAAAATACCAAATGTTGTAACTGTAAAAGAAAATGACAAAACTATGTGTAAAAATTCGCTTAAAAAGAATTTCTTATTTTAAAAAAAAATATGACCCATCTAGCATGAATATTCTGAAGTGTTCAGTATAATCAGACAATAGTCTGACAGTTTCCAGATTCTACTCCCGCTTCTTATGTCCTTTTTTAGTGGTGATGTCAGTAAAACTCAAATTTTACAAGTTACATGGCACATAATTATTATTTTAAAATGACTGAAAAAACAAAGAATGCATGGGTTATTTAAGTTTTGCAAGAAAAGAGAGTGAGTGTGTGCAAGAAGTGGATCTCTTGGTAAATGTCCTAGAGTCGTGAGACTACTAGAGCCACGCTGAAAACGGATGCAAATGTCCGGGTCACGCATCCATCAGGTCCAACTTTTCCGAGCCGTGATGCAAATGTCCGCCATAATTCTTCATGTAAATATCCGTACTATATTTAAGATGTAACAAATTATTTCTTCAGTGGCCACCAATCAATACCGGGGCCGGTACTTTGTTATGCAAACTAATAGTTGGGACCACTAAGATGCCGGCGGTAAACAAAGAATAATTATACAAAGTCAGTCTGGGACGGGATGTTTATGGATGCCGGTGGTGGCTCGCTTTGACGCAAAATAAATTTCTCCCACCAGAGTCGCGCGTGTGTCGGTACTAGAGGCCAACTAGAAATATTTATAGGCCAACGGTCTGATAACCATTTTAAACAGTTAACAAGCGGGGAGAGTGGGACAGATCAACGGGACAAAGGAAGGAGACAAGGGAAAACTGGAGGAGATATAAGGGACAAAGTAGGGAGACATGGGAAAAGTAGAGGAGACAAGGGAAAAGAAGAGGAGACAAGGGAAAAGTAGAAGAGATAAACGGGAAAAGTAGTGGGGACAAGGGAAAAGTAGGAAATAAAAGGGAAAAGTAGACAAGACAAACGGAAAAAGTAGAAGAGACATATGGGAACTACCGGGTTTGAGAAAAGTCAATGGTGCGCAATATTCAGTGTTGTGTTGAGTACATAAGACGTGATGTATAGTAACCCAAGACAAATATGTGACTCATTCCATATCAGACTAAAGTTGACAGATCCACCAAAGCTAACAATGCTGACTAATAGCATCAAGAACAACCCTTTCTGGGATCTTCCATCAAATCCAACCCGTCAACCAGTCTGCTACAACCCACGAATCTTGCATGACAATCACATCCAACCCAGACATATGTAGACAGAAGCTCAAGACCACGTGATTACCATATAGTTTAAATGCATAAGAGGGTGATATTCAATCACACCAATGTGTCTGTATGACAGGCTGTGCCTAGGATACCCCTCTCAGTCTGGGCGTCTCGGTGCCGTCTCCCCCAGTTATCTTAATGGGACAATCCGATTCTCTGATATCTGGCTTAGCCGTCTAATTGGAACAGCCCGACTAACAGGGGTGTCTGCATGCATAAATGTGACGTACAGAGTTATGATATTTGTGGGAAGCCAAGGTTAGAAACTTGTTGCAACTGATGGTCGAGTTTCAACCATCAACACTGGTATTACAGGTTCAAGACCAGCTGAGCCACAAACTATGAACTGATGAAGTTACATCATACCAAACATACTGATAGCAGGAGAGAAAAAAATCTTGTATGCCGTGACTACAAAAAGAGGCACACTCTACTTCACCTGCAGTATGTAACAAGATACCCCCCACCTTTACTACAACAACTCAACATTTACGCGGCTCTACTTCACCTGCAGTATGTAACAAGATACCCCCCACCATTACTACAACAACTCAACATTTACGCGGCTCTACTTCACCTGCAGTATGTAACAAGATACCCCCCACCTTTACTACAACAACTCGACATTTACGCGGCTCTACTTCACCTGCAGTATGTAACAAGATACCCCCCACCTTTACTACAACAACTCAACATTTACGCGGCACTCAAGCGACCTGCCTGTAGACCCCAACAGAGGTGTAAATACAAACAATACCTGAAAAGTTGTCCTCATGAAACAAATGACCCTTGCCAGATGAAGAACTCACCCACATACCTACCGGTCCTCTGACTCCCTACCCTGCTCCAACGTTATCATACAGCCCACGAGCTCACAACACCACCGAGTTGGGGCGGAATTCTCAGAGACATACTCGAAAGGTTAAAGGTCAAAGAGAAGACAGTAGGAGGCTTGCAGAGTCTCACCAGAGAAACTAACATTATAAATACAACACCAAGAGACACTCGGGCGGAAATGACGTCAACCCTGACACAGTTTGAAAAAGACCACAGCCCCCACGTCAAAGCTTCACTACAACGTTCAAGCTATCTTGACGATGCAGACAGTCCCTATGGTATACGCAACAACAAAAAAGTACTTTTTTTTTCAATAAAGTTCTTTTGTATTAATGCGCAGGGCTAGAGGCGGATTTAGTGAGCGGGCTGGGGGGAGGGGGAGAAGTATGCGTTTTGCGCGTGCGCTAGAAAAAATTGGATTATGCGACTTTTCCTTAGTGGACGGGAACATTTGCTGGGAGACGGATGGGTCTGTCTTAGACGGTGTCAAACAAAACTGACTAATGATCAATAACAATTGATTAATGTAGAACCGTCCGTCCAAAATACCCTTCCTTGTGCGTTACATCATGCAAATCACTAGCCCCAATGTGTTTCCCCCCACCCCCGGACATATCCCACCCCCACAGGAAAAAAACACCAGGCAACCAATGGAGAGGTTTTTTATTCAGACAATGGCGCGTGATCTATGTCTGTCTGACAATGCTGTCGGCAATTTCAGCCAATCGCGGTGCCCGGGTTAGACTAAAAAATGGACGGACTTCTCGGCAAAGTACCAAAATGGTGATCCGAAGATGAATAGAGCACAGTGCATGGGGAGTGAAGTTGTAGGCTATTATTCTGTATGACCACGTATGCTTGTTCGCTTTATGTCCTTTATTAGATCATAAATGTAAAACCTAAACTGCTGTTTTAATTAGGTTTTAATTTTAAACGAAAAAAACTGAAAAAAATAAAATTTTTACGCGAGATGATGGGGAGAGTTCCAACTTTAGCAAAACAACAGATGAATAAATAGACACATGCATGGTCTTCGTAGTCAGCGAATGTATTTCAGTATAGTCAGTAAAGACGAGAAAATCTGAACACATGCATCAAGTTAGGAGAGAGGGAGGAGAGACAAACACGACAATACATATATCACATAATGTAGCTGCTGTGGTGTTGATGGTGTTTTTCTATATCACAAGCATTTTCAGTCCTAACTCCTAACCCTTAGGTATTCCATTGGGTACAGGATGTCGTTTTACAGTGGCCATTAGACAACACTAGTCTCGACCACCGGACCAGCTACAACTACTGACCACTGGACCAGCTACAACTACTGACCATTGGACCAGCTACAACTACTGACTACTTGACCAGCTACAACTACTGACCATTGGACCAGCTACAACTACTGACCACTGGACCAGCTACAACTACTGACCACTGGACCAGCTACAACTACTGACCACTGGACCAGCTACTGACCACTGGACCAGCTACAACTACTGACCACTGGACCAGCTACTGACCACTGGACCAGCTACAACTACTGACCACTGGACCAGCTACAACTACTGACCACTGGACCAGCTACAACCACTGACCACTGGACCAGCTACAACTACTGACCACTGGACCAGCTACAACTACTGACCACTGGACCAGCTACAGCTACTGACCACTGGACCAGCTACAACTACTGACCACTGGACCAGCTACAACCACTGACCACTGGACCAGCTACAACTACTGACCACTGGTCCAGCTACAACTACTGACCACTGGACCAGCTACAACTACTGACCACTGGACCAGCTACAACTACTGACCACTGGACCAGCTACAACTACTGACCACTGGACCAACTACAACTACTCACCACTGGACCAGCTACAACTACTGACCACTGGACCAGCTACAACTACTGACCACTGGTCCAGCTACAACTACTGACCACTGGACCAGCTACAACTACTGACCACTGGACCAGCTACAACTACTGACCACTGGACCAGCTACAACTACTGACCACTGGACCAGCTACAACTACTGACCACTGGACCAGCTACAACTACTGACCACTGAACCAGCTACAACTACTGACCACTGGACCAGCTACAACTACTGACCACTGGACCAGCTACAACTACTGACCACTGGACCAGCTACAACTACTGACCACTGGACCAGCTACAACTACTGACCACTGAACCAGCTACAACTACTGACCACTGGACCAGCTACAACTACTGACCACTGTACTAGCCTCGTCTTCCACTAAACACATAACAAAACCCACCAGCTTACACAAGCAACGTAACAGCGTCATGCAATACCGAATAATAAAAGACACCAGCGTCTCACGTGTCTCAGAATGTCTTCACATGTCGATAAGACACAGACACGGGAGAGAGTTATCGAAACGATTACATAACCACAGACGATTTAAGACAACAATCAGCCATCATTCTTCTAGAACCCGCCCAGGCACCGTCCCGGGGAACCCAGTTCTCGTGTTATTTATTGTTTTCTCCAGCACCAATGCGGCCCGCCGGTCAACACAATGTTATTTATTCAAATGTATTCACTAGGATGGAAATGATGGGGTCGGCGCGAAGGTGTTGGGGTTAAGGAAGACTAATGGTCAGTTGGTAGGAAATATTTGATGGGCTGTGTCTGGTTCTCTTTGACCAGGGTTTAAGATGCTGCCTGTTTAGTATTCGATACCAATCACAAGCTGAACAGTTTTTGAAATAACATTAGGACACGTAGTCTAGAGCATGTGAGCTCCTTCAAAAAGCCATGAGTTCGGATCCTTCATGTACAGAGGCAAAAGAAACCTGTAATATGTACAAAATAAAAAACGCTAACTGGCAAGGATTCGATCCTTTGCAAGTGTTATAATAACACTTTAGGTCTTATATAAAACGAGCCGACCCGCGGCGTATCATACGCCGCTATTTAGTTGTTATTTTTTCTACTTTTCAGTAATTCATAATTTGTGAATTCGACAGTACAAATGCTGCCACTGAAAATATGTGCTTTAAAACACTAACCCCCCCCCCCCCCCCCCCGTGAAAGCAGCCTCCTCTTAGTTACCTCCCCTAAGTTTAAAATCGTTTCAAACAAAATTATCTGCCCTTAATAGCAGTCACCAAACCCGGCTGTATGATTGTAAAATGTAAATATTAAGAGTGAACTACAACTCTCACCAGATCATGTAGGGGTTGGGGTGGGGGTAGCGATAGAGAGGAAGAGAGGGGTCTGCAAAGGCGCGCTTGCAGCTTGTTTTCTAAAGGCTCCCGGAAGAGAATTATATATATAGATCCTACTATAGTTTTGTTTTAACTGGAGTGGAGGTGGGGGGTAGGGGTGGGGGGTGGTGTTGATCATGGGGTGATAGTGGGGTGAGTGGATATCAAAGGGTAAAAGATAGGTGGGGGGAGGGTGATGTACTCCTGTGAATGTTGAGCTTAACGTTAGTTTTCACACAAAGGTTGTGATATGATGAAACTCTTATGGGTTTTTAAAATAGATGGAGCATAGTTACGTGCTGACGTGTCAAATCTGATGTGGATTTTTGTTAATGGGCCCTACAGACACGATTATTTCTTTCAAACATTATTATAATGCAAATGATGGCAAACTAAAAAAGCGAGCTAAACAAAGTCCGGAGAAATATTGAATTTGCTGAGTGATTGATCCACGTCCCCGGATATCAAGGTATCAACCAATCAACGCTGTCCCCGTGAGCGCCATTTCTCGTCAAATCTCGCCATCCATTTCGGGAGGTGACGCAGGAGTTAAAACGGCGGCCCGACAGTGGAGCTTGGGGGTCTGTGGGGGAGGGGAGGTATAGGGAGAGTGGGGGTACAGGGGGAGGGGAGATCTGCTAGTGACAAGAGGTCTCAGGCCAACAATGGCGGCACGTCATGTCCAATGGCAGGCTCTGATGAATTATTCCAGTGATCCCGCCACTCAACCCACAATCACCGGCAATAATACAGAAAACACACGGCTAACCGGATGCTGATGCCGTAAGCACCCACAATATTTTTACCTTATTTTGAAGGCGCGTATACATTTTTTTTTTTGGATTCGTTCCAGTGACCTCGGCATCACCAAGATTTGACCTGCCAATATATTGTCTCGTGTTCGGTCAGGTTTTTGTTGTCAGTAATACTACACACCAAACACACGACACACGAGGATCAATGTGTCGTGGTGTGTTGTATGACGGGACGTCTGACGGAAACGGACCAACAATAACGAAAGGATTGATAGGTCGGATGACAGACGCCGATTGACAGATAACATGCGTGTGATTTATGCAGGTGATGATCGACTCGGTTTTATTTGATTTTCGTGGCGATAAGTTTGACAGTTTCAAAGATGGATCACTGTAGGGTTTTAATTTAACCAAAAAAAAAAGATAGAAAAAAAGCAAGACTCGTTGAAACAAACGTGCAGAAGATCAAACTTTACATAAGTGGAAAAAGTTACATTGTTTAAATAAGTTAAGACTTGCATGATTTTTAATCACATCCCTAAACCATCCCTGTAAATTTGGGACATGGTTTAACGTCACAAAACTTGAGAAATACATAAAATTTCAACGTCATTTTAAAAACTGAACCATTTGTTCTCAAAACTATAAAATCACACTCAAGTACTTTTTCCACTGAGCACTTCTCTGTATCCCTTTATTTATTGGGATCTAAGAATAGAAGATTTAAAAAAAAAATCTTTTCTTATAGACACTTTATTTTTTTTTTAAAGATGAGTCTATCTGGGTGGTGAAAACTTAATTAACGATCGATAACATTAGCTAGCCATGTTTACTGATTTAAACTATCAGTATTGTACTAAATGTAAGTTATTAACCCACAGTTTTAGATCCCTTTTTTGGCCATCTGTAACGGCGAGTCCAGTAGTACTGATGTATCAGGGACACCGTCCATCTGCCGGACTCTAGACCCAGCTTGTAAGACTGGGGACTGTATAGATTTTTTAGTTGCAACCAGCCCCATGTTGGCCTCTACTGTAATCGAGCATCGGTGACGCAGTATTTTTTTTTTAAGTGCGTGAGTCAACCGGAAGTAGTTTATCATCTTCCACAGCGAGCCGTCTGCCGCCAGAGTCTGACGCTGTTCTTGATGGAGGTGAGTGACAGATCCATTTGTCTGCCCCCAGTTTTTATTTTAAAAATAAATTGTTACCTTTTTTTTTGAAAAACTAGTCTAGGACCTAAAGAATAAAAAAAAAATGGCATGCCATAGAAACAATAAGCTTAGTATAGAAGTTCGTTAAAACTTAGACCGGAAATTGCCGAAAGAAAATGTTAACTAGAGTGCCGAGTGCTAAAAATATTACCGAGCTAGAAGACCGGTTGATGTTGTAACAAGCACGTGATACAAGGTCGGTCTAGGCAGGCAAGCGGAGCTTCTAAGCGTCTCTCTAAAAGACTACAGACGACTCACTATCTAGAAGTTCTTTGCGTATTGAAATTAGGAATATTTTCTTTTTTTTTCTCAGACTTTACACATTACGTCACAATTTTCTGCAGTCTCTCTTGTCATCATGGTGAGGTTGGGTTACACGTGACAAACCACGTGATTCTATTACAAAAATTATTATTTCGACCTATCTCAGCCCCCCCCCCCCTTCTACTATATTAAAAATGAAGTATCTGTATCTTCTAAAGTGAGTGAATCCGCTGTTTCGACCAAACACCTTCCTGACTCAGACTAGACCAAAAGTGTGGAGGAATGTCTTGCTGGCACTCTCACAGACAAATGGTCTCTGACGCCACCGTTATCGCCGCCCCTGCCCGTGAGCTATGGGTATTGGAATGCCAGCTATTGTTTAAGCATTAAGTACCTTTGTCCGTCCGGTGAGGGACAATTTACGGTCCCCCACCCCGCCCATAGGCACTTCTTTGCTTGATTAGACAGATAGGGTCTGACGTCTCTAGCACTGAGAGAGCTGTACACTATTTTTACTGGAACTTGGTAGGTGGGTGGGGAGGGGGTATACTATTGTCTGGTGTCTAAAGAAGAGTAGTACGTTTTCCAGCTGAAGTTGGTGGGCGAGAGAAGGTTGGTGGGCGTGGGGAGGTTGGTGGGCGTGGGGAGGTTGATGGGCGTGGGAGGTTGGTAAATATAGTTCTGGCCTCATAACTAGACTAAATGAACTGTCTAAAACTAGAACCCTGGTTCAGCAATAATTATACTATCGCCTAGATTACTATACGAAAAAAATATAGGTCATTAAATTGCCTGCTAACGACAATTATATAAACATATATCAGTAAGAATGTATGGATAAATAACTTCAGCCTTGTCCAAAAGTCACAATCGTCACAATCATATGTACGACTACAGTCGAATGTTAACTCGATAACTCGATAATGACTTACGCCTTATAATAAATGAAGACTAACGGTGTGAACTCACATCTTCAACAATTTCATTCAATACATTAGAGTAGAGCAACTGTAATGCGAATTCTAAAAGTCCATTATATATATATATATATATATATATATATATATTATATATATATATATATATATATATATATATATATATATATATATATATATATATATATATATATATATATATATATATATATATACATACATACATATATATACACATAAATATATATAAGTGTGACTGGGCGTGGAGTGAATGATTTCCTGATTCCCTAGCCAACTATGTGTGCAGCAAACAATAGCATGCCCACATGAAGATCTGTCATTGCGTTTATCGCCGTGGAATAATGAGTGAACAACACGGCCCGTACGCCTGTAGCAGTCCGACTGGGGCCAGGAAAGATAACCGCTATGGCTCCAGATGTCCCGGCTCATCTGGCTAGCAGAACAAGATGTATGTCTCAATTATTGCGATAAAGTCCGGGGCTTGTGTCTGCGATAACATGACGCCGGGGATAAGTCGTGCGACTCGCCTCCCTCTGCCACATTTCACAATGCCAATGGCAGACCAGAGTCACGTGACGTCTATGACAAATGGCCGGTATCGCGTCAGTTGTCGTTTCCTATCAGGCACTTGGCTTTTTACTAGTTTCTTTATGTTGTTCTATTTTTTTTTCTCTTTTGTCTTGAACCAAGAGTTGTCTATCCTGTTTATCCCGAATTCTCTCCCTTGATATCTAAGGGCACAATTTGTTTCTATCAATGTTTTATTTTTCCTAAATGTCTTTACAATCGCGGGTCTATTCTTTTTGTATATAGCGCTTTTATTTTGTTGGTGTTTAATTGCTTCATCTTTAAACAGTAGAAAAATAGAAGGCTTTCAAAAGTTTTCAGTTAAAACCTCACATGGGACTTTTTTATTTTAACATGCCCATTAAGCATCTCGAACAATTTCTAAACGTTACAAACAGCAGCACTCGTGAAGACTCGGAACACTTTAGGGTTAAAGACACTCTAATTTTTGACATATTGTATTCCTTTATTTTTGCTTGCATGCTGTTAAAGACGAAACTAGATAAAAAATGAACTGGTTCACACATTCAAACGTGTCTTAGCACAAAGGAAGACGCTCGTATTTTAATTAGAGACGAAAAAGAAATACACTTCTAGCTCCTTCAATCGAGCGATCGCATCGGGAATTCCCATCTCGGTGTGAACGATGATCTATCTGTTTTACCGCGCAATAAATTGTGTTCTTGTGACTCCAGCGGGGATTCCCACTGTGGGTGGGAGGAGTTTGTACAAGTGTGCCGAGCTGTACACGTTATACACATTTTCTCGGAGAACACATTGCATCTACACATGTTATTGTCCTTCTTAAGTAATTGTGTGGCCACGTCGACGCCATACTGTTAAGTCACCTCCAATAAGACTTGGGGTATATAGAGATATGCCGTCAAAACAAGAGATAAAAATCAACATTACAATTTTGTTACGGCCATTCCCAAGGGCTTATATGGGCGGGTGAACATGGGCCACAACTTAATACACTTAGCTACATAATTTGTCCACTTCCCTTTACATGAAATAGTGGAAGTAGTGACTAAGATTAAACTTACGGAATCTTAATACTATTTTTTTAAAGTATTTAAGGAAATACAAGGTAGACCTTGCTATAAGAACAAAAAACTACCTTTATAAACCCAACACAAATAAACACATTAACATTTCGACAGATGTCACTCATCAAAAAAAAAAAAAAAAAACAACACAAGAGCAGATGGCAGATACAGCACGTACAAAAATCATCTTTTGGGAAACACGATGTTTAACATTTTAAGGATTCAAAGAAATAGTTGTTTTTTTTATTTTAACTGAACAGTTAGATATTCTGGCGAAGACGTGAGGTGTAAGCTACAGTTGTTGTCTTTAATCAGGTGAGCACGTACCGCTCACATGTTGGTCAGACAAACGTGTGTTTTCGTGTGTCGTGTGAGCAAGTACCGCTAACATGTTGGTCAGACAAACGTGTGTTTTCGTGTGTCGTGTGAGCAAGTACCGCTCACATGTTGGTCAGACAAACGTGTGTTTTCGTGTGTCGTGTGAGCAAGTACCGCTAACATGTTGGTCAGACAAACGTGTGTTTTCGTGTGTCGTGTGAGCAAGTACCGCTCACATGTTGGTCAGACAAACGTGTGTTTTCGTGTGTCGTGTGAGCAAGTACCGCTCACATGTTGGTCAGAAAAACGTGTGTTTTCGTGTGTCGTGTGAGCAAGTACCGCTCACATGTTGGTCAGACAAACGTGTGTTTTCGTGTGCCGTGTGAGCAGGTACCGCTCACATGTTGGTCAAACAAACGTGTGTTTTCGTGTGTCGTGTGAGCAGGTACCGCTCACATGTTGGTCAAACAAACGTGTGTTTTCGTGTGTCGTGCGCACTGAGCCGCACGGTAAACAGCTCAGCCAACAAAGCTCCGGTCTGCGCATGTGCAGAGGGAAACGTGTCGCGAGGTGTAATAATCTTGGAATCAAAGAAAAACATCACCCCCAGGGCGGGAAGGGGGGGGGGGCGGCCGTGTTGACAGGACAATGGGGCTGTCTGCCTGCGTGGGCAACTTGAGGGAGTCAAACTGGTCCTGTCACAGGCAACGGCGCTGCTGTCAGTGCAGTTGACACCATGTCACACGCTTCTGTAGAGGGACATCAGCATAATCGCATGCGTAAATAGAACAAAGCCGTTCTACCAACTTGTACAGGTGCCAATGATACTCACCTTATTACATTTGTTCAAACTATTACACGTATGGTACTGACCTTATTACATTTGCTCAAACTATTACATGTATGGTACTGACCTTATTACATTTGGCCAAACTATTACATGTATGGCACTGACATTACATTTGGCCAAACTATTACATGTATGGCACTGACCTTAGTACATTAATTGCTCAAACTATTACATGTATGGCACTGACCTTAGCATATTTGTACAAACTATTACATGTATGGTACTGACCTTATTACATTTGCTCAAACTATTACATGTATGGCACTGACCTTAGCATATTTGTACAAACTATTACATGTATGGTACTGACCTTATTACATTTGCTCAAACACATGTATGGTACTGACCTCATTACATTTGCTCAAACTATTACATGTATGGTACTGACCTTATTACATTTGCTCAAACTATTACATGTATGGTACTGACCTTATTACATTTGCTCAAACTATTACATGTATGGTACTGACCTTAGTATATTAGCTCAAACTATTACATGTATGGTACTGACCTTAGTATATTAGCTCAAACTATTACATGTATGGTACTGACCTCATTACATTTGCTCAAACTATTACATGTATGATACTGACCTCATTACATTTGCTCAAACTATTACATGTATGGTACTGACCTCATTACATTTGCTCAAACTATTACATGTATGGTACTGACCTTATTACATTTGCTCAAACTATTACATGTATGGTACTGACCTTAGTATATTAGCTCAAACTATTACATGTATGGTACTGACCTTAGTATATTAGCTCAAACTATTACATGTATGGTACTGACATTACATTTGCTCAAACTATTACATGTATGGTACTGACCTTAGTATATTAGCTCAAACTATTACATGTATGGTACTGACCTTAGTATATTAGCTCAAACTATTACATGTATGGCACTGACCTTATTACATTTGTACAAACTATTACATGTATGGTACTGACCTTAGTATATTAGCTCAAACTATTACATGTATGGCACTGACCTTATTACATTTGTACAAACTATTACATGTATGGTACTGACCTTAGTATATTAGCTCAAACTATTACATGTATGGTACTGACCTTAGTATATTAGCTCAAACTATTACATGTATGGTACTGACCTTAGTATATTAGCTCAAACTATTACATGTATGGCACTGACCTTAGTATATTAGCTCAAACTATTACATGTATGGTACTGACCTTAGTATATTAGCTCAAACTATTACATGTATGGTACTGACCTTAGTATATTAGCTCAAACTATTACATGTATGGCACTGACCTTATTACATTTGTACAAACTATTACATGTATGGTACTGACCTTAGTATATTAGCTCAAACTATTACATGTATGGCACTGACCTTATTACATTTGTACAAACTATTACATGTATGGTACTGACCTGATTACATTTGCTCAAACTATTACATGTATGGTACTGACCTTAGTATATTTGTAAAAAAATATTACACGTATGATATTGACCTTATTACATTTGTACAAAACATTGCACATACGATACTATTTTATAAAAACTTATTCATTATGCTATTACTTTTGAACATACTATTTATAATCACGGATACACTTAACTCAAAAACCGCACTAAAATAAATTATTTGAAATACATTTTTATGTAATTCGAATGGACACATACTTCAAGGCAAAAATAAATACAAATATGTCTTGATGATGAGAGGGGAGGGGGGGGGGGGGGGGTTGGAGAGCAAAGTTTTTTTTGTCTAGAGACGCGATGCTGGAGTACGATGCACGAATGTTTGAGGGATGTGTAGATGACCCCTGGCTCCATCAACCAAACAACTAGATACAACTACAATGTAAGAACACGAGAGACCCGGTAGAACAATACATAAAATATACTTAATCCCGCCAACACACGCATACAAATATCTAGATCGTTTAACACTAGGACCGCTGCAAAACTAGGTCCAGGCCATTATCTCACTGCGATCTGACAGCTGTCAATCAAATGTCAGGCCTGCCGTTGGTTGTGTGGTGCCACTAAAACACCGGGTTATCGATTTCTGGTAGACTAAGTGCAAGCATTAAGTAGGTTATTGGAAGCACGCGCCCCTGTGGTGAGTGGTGATACACGCAGGTTTGTGGTGAGTGGTGATACACGCAGGTTTTGTGGTGAGTGTAATACACGCATGTTTTGTGGTGAGTGTAATACACGTATGTATGTGGTGAGTGTAATACACGTATGTTTGTGGTGAGTGTAATACACGCAGGTTTTGTAGTGAGTGTAATACACGTATGTAGGCCTATGTGGTGAGTGTAATACACGTATGTATGTGGTGAGTGTAATACACGTATGTATGTGGTGAGTGTAATACACGTATGTATGTGGTGAGTGTAATACACGTATTTATGTGGTGAGTGTAATACACGTATGTATGTGGTGAGTGTAATACACGTATGTATGTGGTGAGTGTAATACACGTATGTTTGTGGTGAGTGTAATACACGCAGGTTTTGTGGTGGGGGTAATACACGCAGGTTTGTGTTGAGTGTAATACACGCAGGTTTTGTGGTGAGTGGTAATACACGCAGGTTTGGGGTGAGTGTAATACACGCAGGTTTGTGGTGAGTGTAATACACGCAGGTTTGTGGTGAGTGGTAATACACGCAGGTTTGGGGTGAGTGTAATACACGCAGGTTTGTGGTGAGTGTAATACACGCAGGTTTGTGGTGAGTGGTAATACACGCAGGTTTGGGGTGAGTGTAATACACGCAGGTTTGTGGTGAGTGGTAATACACGCAGGTTTGGGGTGAGTGTAATACACGCAGGTTTGTGGTGAGTGTAATACACGCAGGTTTGTGGTGAGTGTAATACACGCAGGTTTGTGGTGAGTGGTAATACACGCAGGTTTGGGGTGAGTGTAATACACGCAGGTTTGTGGTGAGTGGTAATACACGCAGGTTTGGGGTGAGTGTAATACACGCAGGTTTGTGGTGAGTGTAATACACGAAGGTTTTGTGGTGAGTGGTAATACACGCAGGTTTTGTGTGGCGTAAGAATAAACGATGACGTGAGGTACACCAACTACAATAGCAAGCTGCTGATCAACATCCCAATGATAAATCTTATGGTCACGTTTCTAACAACCCGACTAGCCACTAACCCGATGTTACTGCCACTTCTAAACCTCTGTAGTGGACGCAAGTTTTGATTAAAACGACACCCCTCTAATTACTTATACTTAGACTCTCCGAGTCTAGATGATCGTTGTTTAATGTTGTCATGCTGGCTCCCAACCGGGGGGCCACAGGGTTAGTTAGCATCGTGATCAAGGATCGATTGTCAAGATACCGCACTGAAATATCGCAACTGGGTACTACATCGTCATAAAGAATCAATTATTATATGATGTATGGGTTTTACTGTTATGATTTGGGTTATGTCGTGATAAGCAATCGATTACTGACATCTTGATTCGGTTAGTGGGACTGGGAAACAGAAATCGTAATAAAGGATCGATGAATCAGACAGATTGACTCGGGTGTTACAACAAGTAAT
The DNA here is from genome assembly GCF_028476545.2 of Physella acuta. Taxonomy (NCBI): domain Eukaryota; kingdom Metazoa; phylum Mollusca; class Gastropoda; family Physidae; genus Physella; species Physella acuta. Next base: position 238,439 of record NW_026731720.1, on the reverse strand, counting down.
TGTAATAAAGAATCGATTACTGACATTTTCATAACGGTTATATGAGTAGGCGATACTTTCACGTAAAGACTGCCCTGCTGGAGAGTATGAATTAAGTTGCCTACTCTATTAAATGTTGGTCTTAATTACGTAAGACTTGCCCGAAATGGTGATTCAAAAAGTTTGTGACTGTTGAGTAACAATAAGTCTTTAAAAATTCTGCTTTACATAAGTAAGTATATTTAAATGTTTTATTTTAGTTTCTTTGGTGTACTTTGTTTCTTTAGTGTACTTAAAAAAATGCTAAGGTTCATAAGACTTTTAAAAAGGTTATGTTAGTAGTAAATGGCTACCTACACCAAGATCTTTGTCCGTGTTCACTGACGTTTCAGAAGTTTTTGAGGGATGCGGGAACGGTGTGTTTTAAAGTGTAGTTAATTAACAAAGCCAAACTTTTTCCTCAAAATACAAGATGCAATTGTATGTATTAGCATCGCTGGTGTTTAGAGTGACCCTACATTATCTTCATGTGTTATAAAAACCACTGTTAACCCCCCCCCCCCCAAAAAAAACAACAAAAAACAAAACAATGGTGTATAGAAGTGTATACTATAAACCCTTATTTAAACATTGGTGTATGCCATCAACACTGACTTTTTAAAGACCATTGGTGTATGCCATCAACACTGACTTTTTAAAGACCATTGGTGTATAGTGTATACCATCAACACTGACTTTAACATAAGACACGATTGTCACAATTCTACAGTCCATCCCGAGAAAAAAGAAACATTTTAACTCTGACTAGGAAGAGGGAAGGGGGGGGGGTGTTGTCAGATGAAGACCAGGGGTGGTGGTGTCATATGAAGAGCAGGGATGGTAGTGTCATTGAAGATCAGGGGTGCTGGTGTCAGGTGAAGGGCAGGGGTGGTGGTGTCAGATGAAGAGCAGGGGTGGTGGTGTCAGGTGAAGGGCAGGGGTGGTGGTGTCAGATGAAGAGCAGGGGTGGTGGTGTCAGGTGAAGACCAGGGGGAGGGGGGTATCAGCTGGAGACCAGAGGTGGTGGTGTAGCAAAAGACCAGGGGTGGTGGTGTCAGATGAAGAGCAGGGGTGGTGATGTCAGGTGGTGGTGTCAGATGAAGACCAGGGGTGGTGGTGTCAGGTGAAGACCAGGGGGAGGGGGGTATCAGCTGGAGACCAGAGGTGGTGGTGTAGCAAAAGACCAGGGGTGGTGGTGTCAGGTGAAGACCAGGGGTGGTGGTTTCAGGTGAAGACCAGGGGTGGTGGTGTCAGGTGAAGACCAGGGGTGGTGGTTTCAGGTGAAGAGCAGGGGTGGTGGTGTCAGGTGAAGACCAGGGATGGTGGTGTCGGGTGAAGAGCAGGGGTGGTGGTGTCAGATGAAGAGCAGGGGTGGTGATGTCAGGTGGTGGTGTCAGGTGAAGAGCAGGGGTGGTGGTGTCAGGTGAAGAGCAGGGGTGGTGGTGTCAGATGAAGAGCAGGGGTGGTGATGTCAGGTGGTGGTGTCAGGTGAAGAGCAGGGGTGGTGGTGTCAGGTGAAGACCAGGGGTAGTGGTGTAGTAAAAGACCATGGTATGGTATCAGCTGACACCAGCTCCGGCTGTGGTGTGGCAGCTTGTCATCACGTGATTGACAGGTTTCTCGTGCTATCTGCCACCGTCTGCAGTTTCCCGCCACTAACAAGCGTGATAAGGATTTCATGGCCGGGCCGCTCCACACGTCTGCTATTTATAATTCACCGCGCTTCTGGTAAATTGAGACTGGTCATGACACCAGTTCTCGGTAGAGCACTGACTCGGGTTATATGGTATTTCATTGTTCTATATCATACATTAAGTTAAGCCCACGCTCTTAAATTATATCGTATTCCATTGTTCTACGCCACCGGTCACATTGGAATAAAGAACACTGGCTGAAACCAGAGCTTTTTTCAATGTTCTGTTAGACAAAAATGGACGACGTAAAGATTGCTTTAAGAATTATTGTGGTCGAAACCAACCAACCGTGTTATAGAGTTAAAAAGATGGGGCTGAAGGGAAATATAAACTAGCCAGAACAGGGTGGCGAGTGGTGTGTGTTAGCGGGTGGGGGGGGGGGGGGGGGGGTTATGTACTACAATAATCAGATCACAGAGGTGTGGGTAAACTCCGGATCAAAACAATATTATCAAGCTTTTAAACGAAATAAGCAACAGAGTATATCAGCAAAATTTCAAATTATGGTATAGATCTACATCTAATTATGAACAATGCAATTGTTATCCAGCATTTGAATAAACGGAAACAGTGATTGTGAACGTTTCAATTTTTAAAATACAAAATAAAATTCATCGAGCAGAATAAGAAAAATATGTTGTACGATTAGCTTTTAAACATTACAAATACGGCTTTAATTATATCGAATGTTTAAATAAATGATTATTTAGATTTATAGAAGAGCACCGTAGAACGAATAGGTGGAGTTAAGGTAGATGCGCTTATCCAATTTACACACCCATTGTATTTTTACACTACAGGCCTTAATCAAAGGTAGGCCTATACCTTTCTTTAAAATAAAATTCTCAGATAAAGGATAGCCTGGTAAAGTGTTTCTTTTTACAAACTTAATACCATTGGCGTAAAAAAGTTATAACATCTTAATATTTTAATAAGTTAAAAAAATTAAAAAATAGCTAATTAAGAGTCTTTTAGATGCAGTGGCTCCTGGTTGATTTGTTGGGATTACTGTTGTTTTATGTAGCAGCAGTAGAAATAATTAATCTAATGAATTTCTCTAGAAAGAAACTGTGTGTTAGTGTTGGAAATGGCTACATTTTTCTTAAATTTGTCATTTAATGCAGGTTTAACAGCATTGTCTTTAAAAAAAATGTTGTTAAAACAATAGGCTGAAAATTGGTAGATCTAAGACGTTGACTGTGTGGAATTGAGGATATCTAAAAACTGATGTATAAATTGTAATGTACTTACTCTTCAGCCTCTTTGGTGCGTTTTGTTTTCGTCGTGTCATTTTGATAGGCCACAGGTTCTGGAGAAGAAAAAATTGAATCATTGTCTACACACTATAAAGTTTAGTAAACATTGACTGGCCAAATTTAGTAAAGTTTGAATAATTTTCTACACCCAAAAAAGTTTAGTAAACATTGACTGTCGACAGTTATGAGAATGAATTGTCTCAATAGTCGGTTTTGTGCATATAAAGTAACACATCTTTATTGAAACAGATGTTCACTATCACATCACATAGATGGGTCTCGGACACTACCTCCCCCCCCCCCCCCGAAAAAAAAAACCTCTCCGTCAATTATCCACACTATTGAAACATTATACATATCCGTAAAGTGTGAAATTTGTCATTTCATAAAATGCATGGGCATTCTATACATTGCCTTGAGTGCCCGATATAGGTGGAGAGTTAAAGATAAATCTTATTTCGTGCTAGCTCTAGTAATCATTTAAGGAACCGAAACTTGTTAATTAGCAAAGTGCTGAGTAAGCTTTAATTTCTAGCATATCCCTTACCCTATCCTATTTATTACCTTATCCCTTTCCCCCATTAAGTTTAGGGTCAATTAGTTAACAGGGATAATATCCAACTTTAGATTTTTTTTGGCCGGGGGTATATATATGGAGGGGGGGGGGGAAATTGACAGGACCGGGGGTGGTAATTCATAAGGGGTGGGGCGCTAATAGCAGGGGAGAGTAATTGACCGGGGGGGGGGGTTAATGTCCTGCTCTCCTCATAAAGATCCAGAGGTTTGATACATGTGGCTCTGAGGCCGATTATAAGAAAAGTCTAGATTGACCCAACAGACTCACTAACTATAGAATAAGGTGATGATGTGGGAGCAGATGTGGTGTAGAAATGTATTTTTCATTATCGAGGTATTAATTATTTATAGATTTAATTAAGTGCTGAAATTAATTATGTAAATAAATCTTTACCTCTCCAAGGTGTAGGGCTCAACGCGTTTTGACATAAAAATGGTAATGTAATTGACATGTATAATAAAATTTTAAAATCAGATCTTCTGACATAAAAAAAACAACATCTTTGGTTAACAAGTCCCTAAGTTATTAACATCAGGTTTAAAAAAAGAAAAGAAAATGTAATGAACATTTCTAACAGTTTAAACAGACAGCAACAAACAATGAACCAATATAAAGAGAGAAAAAAATGAATGCGGTTAGCGAGAAGAAATGTGTCATTCGGATCACTCAACGTTTAACATAGCAGATCAGTCAACATCATGTATTATTAACACGATAAATTCAGGTCTGTCACACGCCTGGGTGCTGTCACACACACACACACACACACACACACACACATGCTGGTGATGGGGTGTGGGGGAGTTCTGTTGTGTGGGTCCGCTCTAGCTATCTACACATGTAATGGATACTATAACGTTCATTAATAACATTTTTTAGGCATGACCTAAATCATCTGACGCTCAACACTAAAAGTGGTGACGGTTTATTATGGTGCTACCCCTTGATCACTGTTATCATACTGGGACAATCTTTAATCACATATTAATCAGACTGTATACATTTTTTTAAATTCAATATTGATCACTTTGTGACGATATTTTATCCCATATGAATAACACTAAAGCCATCTTTCACTGTTTCGATCTTTGGACCTATTGTTATACCACTCAGATACAAACTTTTCCATATACTTTTCATCACATGGTGACACCCAGTTATAAGAAAATATTAGATGTCACAATGTAGTCAAATTGTAAACAGTGTCTCTATAGGGGTATACAAATATATTGGATAAGTGGAGTCTGGCGGAAAAGTCATTATACATTATTTTTTCAATAATATGACCTAAGCCCGGGTTAATTAGCACTCTGGATCAGGATTAATTAGAATTTTAGACTAGGGTTAATTATAATGCTACTCACCATAGTAAGACGCGAGTTCCAGCGTGCATTTAGTCCTTGTTGATAAAAATCCTTTCTGTACCAGCAGGTGCGGAGAGCCTGGTTACAATCAACTATCCATGTCGCCACAAGTTAATCCAGGAGCTTTCCATATCAAGAACACAGCAAACACCATCAGTAGCAGATCAAATTGCTTGTCTCGAAATTTCAGCAAACAGTATTAGTAGCATATAACTTCTGTGTCTCGCATATTTTAAAAAGCACAACTTCAACAGCGGATCATATTCCGTGTCTCGCACATTTCAACAAGCACGATATCAGTAGCATAATAACTTCCGTGTCTACAACTTTAAACAAACAACATCAGTAGCAGATCAAATTCCTTGTCTCGCAAATTTCAACAAACACAACCTCAGTTGCAGACCAACTTCGGTGTCTCGCAACTTTAAACAAACGACGTCAGTAGTAGATCAAATTCCTTGTCTCGCAAATTTCAACAAACACAACATCAGTAGCACATCAACTTCGGTGTCTCGCGACTTTAAACAAACACAGTAGCAGAGCATTGGATGAACTTCACCGTCCCCCAACAAACAAACACAAAAATTCCTGGTTCCGCTCAAAAGAACAAGTGCCAGTCACATGTCAGCCGGCGAGTGACAGGCCTGTGACACCCGAGATATCGGTTACACTTTGACATTCTCCGGGCTGGGAGCGTGTAGGCCGCCACCCCTACCATCCGTGTCCTCAGTGTGTCACACTCCGGTGTGCTGCTGGCATCCCCACCCCTACCATCCGTGTCCTCAGTGTGTCACACTCCGGTGTGCTGCTGGCATCCCCACCAGGCCTGCTGACAGCAGAGTTACGACCTTTGCTGGTCTGGTCTTGCTTTCCTCTTGTCTTCTAAGACTTTCTGGTCTGCTGTTGAAGAAGAGAAGAAAGGCTTAATTGTCATGCATGAGTTGATAGTAGTGTTGTGTTTTTTTAACCCTGAATTTCAGTGGTTCTCAAATTGAGAGTTCAAACTGTCTAAATTGCATGGGCTCACATAGCAACCAATAATATCATACCATTCCTATCATGCAAACAATCGGTACGCATTATAATTATTGTATCAGCTGACTGCACACATATGTACTAGGTAGCGAGTATTACTAGTATTACTAGTTGCCATAGGAGACGGGAGTCATGTGACTTTTTGTAAACAGGTGGCAACAGTCTGTACTTTTCGCGTGCCTGTACCTGGTAGAGGTCAAGGTGAGTGGGTACTAGACTTGCTCCGATTGAACTTTGCGGTTGTAAAATAGAAATTAGCAATCTCATTAATATCCCTGCCATTTATTACAAGATTTTATTTCACTTTATTTCTCACTGTCGTTTTTTCTTTCTATTTATAAATGCTTCTTCAAGTGTCGAAACTTGCGAGCGAAATTGCTACCACTTCTACCGTACCAATTTGTTTCAAACTTGACACGTTGGTTAAGACCATGTGACATAAATTAATTAAATATTGCTAACTAAAGTACCGATCGTATCGCGTATATTTTGGTCCGCGAGGATTTTGAATTTTTCTACTTAAATTAAAAAGTATAAAATAAAATTGTGGCACTAAAAACTTTTATAATAAGATCGTATGTATGCATGCATGTATGCTATTAAAAGATGGAAAAAACAATCAATATATTATAAATTTATAATAATTCTTAACTATTTAAATAACTACTAAGAAAAGCGAGATTCATTATATTGTATATTGAATACCTTTACTAAAAGCTTTTCTTTACAGCACTGCTATTTCTAAATAGCAGTGCATAATTATATGTTTAAATACAATTTTTTTTAAAATTCTTTTTTGTATTGCATTTATAAAAACGTTATAAAAACGTTTTTTTTTTTTTTAAATCTTTAAAACCTGTCCATGCATATATAATGAGCCACAATTGGCTGTTGATAAGACGACAAATGCGAGCTATTGAAATCAATGCCATTCTAACTTTAACTTGGGACGTCATGATCAAAAATTCAATTTACTCCCACGATACACAAAAATACAAATACACCTCTCATCAAAACTCACATGACTTAAAACATAAAACATCAAAGTTCTGATTATCAGTTAGCGAACGTCATAAATTAGCATAATCAACGAGCAATCACACGGAGGCTGTCTTTGATTTGACCGGACCTAAACGGAAGCTTGTAGTTAGCGGTGATGACATGTTGACCTGCGATACCTATCATTAGGAGAAATATCGATCCTCCTTAATCATGCTGGTCCAAACAAGCATTAGATCAAAGTATCGATCTGATTGATGGCTCGATCAAAACAGTGTCGCCGCCACCAGCATAAAGAGGCACGGTACATCGGCGCTGGAAATAAGGTGTAGGATCAAATACGGTCGAACGACTGGCGCTGGAAGATATGGGTTCGGATCTAACAGAACTCTTCTAAATTTTAGCGTTCTCAATAAGTGTATATATATATATATATATATATATATATATATATATATATATATATATATATATATATATATATATATATATATACACATTAAATTATATGATTACATGGGTGCGAATGACTTCAGTAAAATGTTTCTCCTAATGAAGGATTTAAGATGCACACGTTTGTTCTGTAAACTTTCAGTTGATGAGATGATTATCATGGAGTCGGGGGAGAGAAAAGTACTGTGTATAGTATTCTAACACAAGAAAATTACATTATTATCCTGTACACATTTTTGATAGCTAGTTTATTTCCTCAACGATTATGAATTAGAGTTATAGTTCTATAGCATTGTTTTTATAGATAACACCTCGCGTTTTAAACCGATTGTAACCCCCCCCCCCCTATAGTGACACTTCTTCCTTTACAATAAACCAAAAGCCCGACCCACCGCTCCCCCTCCCCATAACCACATAAAAAATGTTCGACTTTCACCCACCTGTACGTTTAACTTCATTTATAATTTTGTTTAAATTCAACTATTTACGACATTGTGAGTATATAAAAATAAAAATAAAGCGCCAAGCTACACATTTTCAATCCATCCGCCCCCCCCCCCCCCCTCCCCTCCCAATACGCCTTATAAAACCCGAGGTAAGTTCTTTTTGTTTCGATTCATCGTATTAGGTTAGGGAATTCCCAATGATCTAAACATAGATTTCTAAAGTGCACCGATATTAGTCGGCCTTGTGATATCGGACCGAGTCGAAAGAAAGTTTGCAATGCAGTTGTAACTATCCTGTAATAACTTACATTTTTTTTGTAACAACATCAAGTATTCTCGCTTTGTTTAGATTGACGGTTCGACAATTTATTCTCTTTAAATAAGCATTGTTCTGTGTGACCATCTCGTATTAAACGTCGGCATGTTATTTGACAGTGTTGACTGTCTACCTAACAATGTAAATGGTTTACCACGTTCAAGCTGTTGTCGTTCATTGTATCACCTCAATTAAAACCTAAAAACTAACAGTTACAGTTATATTCATCTAAATTATGAACTTAGTAGTGTTGATGTTAAAAAAGCATCCAAGTTTTTTAAAAAGGCTACTGTAATATAAGCTAGATCTACATACTTTTTTTTAAGAATAATGTTATTTTGCAATCTTTTTTAGGCCTATAAATTGTTTAAAATAATTAAAATAATTAGCATAAAATAAAAACCTTAGTTTGAAAAAAAAACAACTCTCGAGACGTGTATAGATGTAGACATTAATGTCACGTGTGATCTTCTAAGCTATATTCGATCACACCCTCCCAGGTCGTCAAGGCAACCAGAAAACAGGTCAAAACCTACTATCCTGGTTTCGCAATAAACTTCTTTAACTACGGTGTTTTATGAAAGAATGAGTAGTTATGGTGACACTGCACCTTATAGTTATCTTAATAATAATAGCAGCTTTGAGGTAGGTATAGAGTTTTTAAGACCAAACAGACACTAATTAACATACTAACTATGACAAGAGGGTAGTATTCTGGTATACAATTGAGAGTGTGTGAAGATTGGTTGGTGACAGTGACGACGCTACAACAAAATGGGTAAGTGGGGTATAAAGAAGGATAAGAACTGGACATGCTGGTCAGTACATGAGATGTGGGACTCGGGGATGGATGGCAAGATTACATGGAAACAAACTATAGTGGTGACTCTGACATAAAGCATGGGTATGATTGCACTGTGCACCCACTGTCCTATTACATAGACCACTCACTGTCCAATTACATAGACAAATCACAGTCATATTACATAGGCAATTCACTGTCCTATTTTATAGACCACTCACTGTCCTATTTTATAGACCACTCACAGTCATATTGCTAGACCGCTTACTGTCATATTACATAGGCCACTCACTGCATATTACATAGACCACCCACTGTCCTACTACAGAGGCCAATCACTGTCCTACTACAGAGGCCACTCACTGTCCTACTACAGAGGCCACTCACTGTCCTACTACAGAGGCCACTCACTGTCCTACTACAGAGGCCACTCACTGTCCTACTACAGAGGCCACTCACTGTCCTACTACAGAGGCCACTCACTGTCCTACTACAGAGACCACTCACTGTCCTACTACAGAGGCCACCCACTGTCCAATTACATAGGCCACCCACTGTCCAATTACATAGACCATTCACAGTCATATTACATAGACCACTCACTGTCCTATTACATAGGCAATTCACTGTCCTATTACATAGACCATTCACAGTCATATTACATAGACCACTCACTGTCCTATTACATAGGCAATTCACTGTCCTATTATATATACCACTCACTGTCCTATTACATAGACAACTCACAGTCATATTGCTAAACCGCTTACTGTCATATTACATAGACCACCCACTGTTCGATTACATAGGTCACTCACTGTCATAATACATAGGCCACCCACTGTCCAATTACATAGACAACTCAATGTCCGATTATATAGGCCACCCACTGTTCTACTACAGAGGCCACTCACTGTCCTACTACAGAGGCCACTCACTGTCCTATTACATAGACCACTCACAGTCATATTACATAGACCACTCACTGTCCTATTACATAGGCAATTCACTGTCCTATTACATAGACCACTCACAGTCATATTACATAGACCACTCACTGTCCTATTACATAGGCCACCCACTGTCCAATTACATAGACAACTCAATGTCCGATTATATAGGCCACCCACTGTTCTACTACAGAGGCCACTCACTGTCCTATTACATAGTCCACTCACTATCCTATCACATAGACCACTCACTCTAACGCTACACATACTGTGCTCAAATATAAAGCACACATTATTCTATTGATCTGATGTAAGATCTCAGCATTAATTATCACCCAACCTTTTTATTGCTCCAAGGTCGATTGACTCTAAGCCTACAACGCTGTATCAACCAGCGGCTGTAAGGGCCAGAATAAAACGATACTTAACTGAACAATAGCCCTCCTTTAAAACTTAATTAAAATTAACACACCAACTTTTCTCACTTGTTTTAATTGTCACGGCAACACTGCAAAAAATGATTTATAACAAGGAAATACGCCTAACTATTTAACCACTAAAAGACATAGGCCTATAACTCCACTATATCACACATCTTCAATAAACATCTTCAATAAACAGATTAGCTTGAAATTAAGGCACAGCATTGCATCAGAAAACTACGCTTATGGTTGGCAATTTTTAAAAATTCTGCATAACTACTGTACGTGATTTTAACAGCTACAGTGTTTAGCATAGCAGTAATTAATAAAATGAAATAGTTTGTGGCAAGTACAAATCGTACTTGTCCATATTTACATCAGTACAGTTGCTTCCCTTTAGTCAGATTTACTTTTTCTTGTTGATCTTATTGACCTGGTAGAAGAGGGGGAGGGGGTGGGATGTAATAAGGGAGACAATTTTTTTTCGTTACAAGACAAATCAATTACAATGGCACTCATCTAAGCAGTGGTCAAGAGTCTTTTTATCGTTATTTTCAAATCTCTTGAGAAGGCAGTTTTCGGCCAAAACTAGACAACAAATCATGGACGATACATATGTATATTCTATCGTGCATAAACTTCAACATTTTAATAGATTATTTTTTTTTTAATAATGAAATGCAATTAAATAAGATTTATGTAATTAAATTTTCCCATGTCACAAAAATTATAAATGAATTTCTCCTTGATTTTTATTTTTAATTAAAATTTATTAGCCTGGCTTATACGAACAATTTTTAACATAAATACATTTTTACTGCGCTAAGGGAGGCTACTGTAAAAACTTCAAACATAAAACACAAAATTATTTTCAAATTACGTTTTCATTAACACAAAAAGCCAATGTTAATTCCACACATGAAACATCGACCCCATTGACAACTTACCGGAATTGGAAATTCCCGAACCACACGATAGTAAACCTTCAAGTATATAAAAAAAATTAAAAAAAAAAAAAAACGATTACGAAATTCCCAAGAAAGAGTGCGCACTTGAAAAACAATTCAGCATTTGAAAAGCAGAGGGGTGTGTGAAGAAGAATCCTCCAGAAACGTGAATCACTACACAGTTGGTTTTTTCCAGTCAATAATTACTTTTTCAAAATATCCAAAAAGCGATGAAGAAAAAAAAAACAGCATGTGATAATATAAACAAATAATCCAAGATTTTTTTTTATCTCCCTTGAGCTGGTGAGTTGCGCGCCCACTAGAACGCCGGCTGTCTAGCGAGCCGCGGACCAAACATACGAGTGACTTTAGGTCTACACTACAGCGATCGTCTGGCCCGATCCACCCAGTCCTGGCTTTAGATTTGCCGGCACTGCCAACAGATCGCTATAAATCCTTCGCTTATAACGAGACGTCTGCCACTCGACTGCTGATGGAGTCGGGCTGGGGACGGATGGGTGCGAACAATGCGGCCCCTCCCCCCTCCCATCCTGTTCTATTTTTTAACTGTAAAGAAATAAATAAGCCTGACACTGCATGCTTGGGGAGCGCTGTTTATCGGGCTCGGCCGATAAACGGAGGGGTCATAAAATCTTCATGTCTTGACCAGGGGTTAACAAACTGGACACAGGCCTGGACAAAACAAGGGGAGAGGTGGTAGTTTAAAAAAAAATATACCACCCTTCCCCTCGACCACCATCTGCCAAGGTAAACATTTAAGTAAATTATCCCAGTATTTTTTTTTAAACTTGACCCTTGTACAGCTTTATTTGTAACAGTCATTTTACAGCATTACAAGTAACATCACATGTATTCTGCTTTTAAAATACCTGTAGATACTTTTTTTTAAAAACTTATACACAGACCCAGGTGGATTTTTTTTTTTACATAATGTGTTAACAAAGTATCGTTTAACTAGTAGTTGAAGCATGACTGATCCATTTTAATCGTGCTTACCTGGTAAATCTATCTACAAATGAAAAATAAATAAGAAAAAAAAACCTCTGTGTACACTTTTTATAAAAATACATAAAAAGTAATAGTTTAATAGTTTTTTAAATTAATATAAAAAATGTATTTGATGTATAATAAAAATCTGAACAATTAATTCCTATTAAACGGTACTTTTGTATAATTTTTAATGACAAAAATGTGGTTGTTCGTGTGTCCTATTGCTGGCACGGTTGTGTGACTAAAGGGAGGGGGGCGTGTTGGAGACATGTTGCAGTGGTGAAACTAGACGGCGCAAAAAAGTAGGGGGGGGGGGGATAGAGATCTGGAATCAGATACAGACGGGTGTAATTACACACCTTAACTCACGCCTGGCTACAGGGGAGGGGAGAGGCGAAACAAAAATCCGGGACTTAAAGCGGATGTCGCACGTCTTTTTGTTAAGTCCTGGAGTTGTAACAGGTGGGGAGGGGGAGGCTGCATGCGGGTTGGGGTGGGACAATAAAACAATAATGATAACAATGGGAGAAAGATAACACTTAGACCCCCAGACTAAATTGGTCTGGTTTTATGAGAACAAAGCCACCCCTCCCCGACCGTCCGGCCGTACATATCTGTCAGCCAGCCGTTGACTGTTGGTATCATGTTTTAGTGTCAGTCGTTATGGGGAGTCAGGCAGAGAGCAGGGATCCTGGGATAGAGGGTGTGTGGGTGGGGGGTGAGGGGTTGAGGAGTCAGTCGTTATGGGGAGTCAGGCAGAGATTAGAGCAGGGATCGTGGGATAGAGGGTGTGTGTGGGGGGGGGGGTGCAGGGATCGTGGGATAGAGGGTGTGTGTGTGTGTGGGGGGGGTGGGGTTGAGGAGTCAGTCGTTATGGGGAGTCAGGCAGAGAGCAGGGATCGTGGGATAGGGTGTGTGTGTGGGGGGGGGGGGGGATGAGGATTCAGTCGTTATGAGGAGTCGGGCAGAGATTAGAGCAGGGATCGTGGGATAGAGGGTGTGTGGGAGGGGGGGTGCAAGGATCGTGGGATAGAGGGTGTGTGTGTGTGGGGGGGGGGGTGAGGAGTCAGTCGTTATGGGGAGTCAGGCAGAGATTAGAGCAGGGATCGTGGGATAGAGGGTGTGTGTGTGGGGGGGGGGGGTGAGGAGTCAGTCGTTATGAGGAGTCAGGCAGAGATTAGAGTAGGGATCGTGGGATAGAGGGTGTGTGTGTGGGGGGGGGGGGGGTGAGGAGTCAGTCGTTATGAGGAGTCAGGCAGAGATTAGAGCAGGGATCGTGGGATAGAGGGTGTGTGTGTGGGGGGGGGGGTGAGGAATCAGTCGTTATGAGGAGTCAGGCAGAGATTAGAGCAGGGATCGTGGTGGGAGGGGGGTGCAGGGATCGTGGGATAGAGGGTGTGTGTGTGTGGGGGGGGGGGGGGGTGAGGAATCAGTCGTTATGAGGAGTCAGGCAGAGATTAGAGCAGGGATCGTGGTGGGAGGGGGGTGCAGGGATCGTGGGATAGAGGGTGTGTGTGGGGGGGGGGGGTGAGGAATCAGTCGTTATGAGGAGTCAGGCAGAGATTAGAGCAGGGACAGGGGTCCTTTTTTATTCTTAAAAATAAAAATAACAGTATATAATAATGACATTACAAGTATACATTTAATGTATATTTGTATTCAACGAGTGTAAAATAGCACAAAGTATTATATTAATTTGGTTCCAAAAGAGTAATCCACATAGCCTGCTATTTTTTATTACAATGTCTGGCTCTTTGTTATCGTTGCAGTGGTTATCCATAGAGAAGCCTGCATCGTGCTCATCAACACAGCTAATGACCATGAGAATGGGGCAAGTGAAAGACCAGTTTGAGAATCCTGTCATTTCTGTAATTAAAACTCATTAATCAAATGTAAGAATATCACGTGTCCTTACGACCGACCATCGTGGTGTTTTTGAATAACGGGGTGGGGTGGAAGTAGGAAACGTGGGTTTAGAAAGAGCAGTGAAACAATCGATACTGTGGTCGGTTACTAAACTGGCAACAAACCATAAGCCAACAGCACAGTGACATAGCGCTTACGGGTTTCCCCGATCGGCAAATCGGCTCGAGACCTATGTTACAGCACTTGACTACACTAAGCGGGATGTCACGAGGCGGCCGGCGCGGTGCGCACCACGACAAACGCCACTTGATGTGCGGCACTGCGGCGTGAACAGCGGGTCTCAAACCTGCAGCAGTGCCCGCGGTCGGTCAGATGGTTTCCATTGGAATAGTTTGGATATGTGCAATAAATGAGGAACGAATCTTGCTGGTTGCGAACAGGGAAGACCGTCGTGTCTGGCTTGACCGTCTGGCTTGACCATCCCGTGAACACACCCCTCATTTGGAATATACACCACAGAGATGTAAATAAGTTACCGCCTGCCAGAATTTCCCCTAAAGCAGACATAGAACAATGTCAGCTATCTTTGATGCCGACCACACCAACACTTGGCGCTTGATCAATGTTCTCCAACGTGAGCAATGTGTCCAGGAAGTGATGCACTCAGGGGACAGGGTTAGGTGGTAGAGTTTACAACTGGTACATGGAAAGTCTCGAGTTCGAATTCTGGGTTCGAGTCTGTAGGACGTCCCTGAGTCGACACAAATATGATGGGTAATTAGCTAATGTTTGAGAACCAAGGCGGCTGGGCATTGTACTGACCACATCTCCTTGTATGCCGAGGTCACAGAAATTCCACTTCATATGTCCCACGTATCTTAGGCACGAACAGGACAAGATGAAAATGACCACTCAGCGAAACCACAATTTAATTCTCAGATTGTTAACGCAGTAATTGACTTTATAAATAGTGACCACGTGATTTGTGAGCACACAATATTCAAATATATTTATGTTGGTGTTCCCATTCCACAAACAGAATTCCAAAACTACTATTTGTGTTGTGTTTTACATTGTACATCTCCCCCACCCATCCATAACTCCCATGTGATGTGTGCCCATCTCTGCCAACGCCCGTTGATTGGGTCACGTACCATTGCTGTATCAGTTCCAATATCCGACTGCCGGGGCTATTTTCAGCCTTACATTTATTTTTCGATTTGCAACAAAACAAGACGCCGCCCCCTCCACCATCATAACCCCCGCCCCTAGTTAACCCCTCTCTGCCAGAATGCCAGCACTGATAAACAGCAGGTACGCCGCTAGTCTGATAGCGCCAGTCACACAAGAGACGAAATGCGAGAGAAATCTAAGACAGACGCGATTGTCGCCCTTGCTCGGAAAATGCCACAAAATGGCACATTGCGAAGTCCATTCTTTTTGTTTTTTTATTCTTTGCTTTCCGTTGTTGGCGCATAAATAAAATTAACAAGCTATTCGCAGCCTGGACAGGGGACGTAATCTTGAGCATTAGGGCAGTGGTTCTTAAACTGTGAGGACATGGAACGTAATCTCGACACGTTAGGACAGTGGTCCCTAAACTGTGAGGACATGGAACGTAATCTCGACACGTTAAGACAGTGGTCCCTAAACTGTGAGGACAGGGGACGTAATCTCGCGCGTTAGGGCAGTGGTTCCTAAACTGTGAGGACATGGACGTAATCTCGCGCGTTAGGACAGTGGTCCCTAAACTGTGAGGACAGTGGACTTAATCTCGCGCGTTAGGGCAGTGGTTCCTAAACTGTGAGGACAGGGAACGTAATCTCGACACGTTAGGACAGTGGTCCCTAAACTGTGAGTACATGGAACGTAATCTCGAGTATTAGGGTAGTGGTTCTTAAACTGTGAGTATAGTGGACGTATTCTCGACACGTTAGGGCAGTGGTCCCTAAACTGTGAGGACATGGAACGTAATCTCGCGCGTTAGGGCAGTGGTCCCTAAACTGTGAGGACAGGGAACGTAATCTTGACACAATAGTGCATTGAACCCTTAACCCTAACGCCGCGACCATTTTTTTTCTTCAATCTTGAAAAAGAAATTCTTGCCTACGACAAAAAAATTAAAAGATGCATGTTACGCCCAAACAAGAAGATTGCTGACTTGCCCTCAACATGAAATTGAAAGAAAAGATTCCTGTCTTGCCTGTGACATAAAACTGAATGCGATATTCCTGTCTTGCCTATGACATAAAATTGAACGAGATATTCCTGTCTTGTCTGTGACATAAAATTGAACGAGATATTCCTGTCTTGTCTGTGACATAAAATTGAACGAGATATTCCTGTCTTGCTCATGACATAAAACTGAACGAGATATTCCTGTCTTGCCTATGACATAAAACTGAAAGAAAAAGACGACCAGTCTGACATCAAGTGAGCGACAGGACCAGAGCTCAACATGATTTGAGACGAATGGGAAGAACAACATGAAAGCTATTGAGATTTGAAGTGTTTTATTTTTCCATCACCGTCAAACTGCTGATTTTTAAAATAAAATGTAAAATCGTCTACTTTTTCTCAAAATAAAATCCATTTCACTTACACTACAATTGATTTCTACTTGATAAACCTAAGAAAAAAGTTTTAAGAAAGATTTTATACTAAGAGAAATCAGTAAACCATTAAAGGTGTATTTACACAGACAGTGTATGTTGGTTTGTGGGCGTGTTTCTCACCAAATGTATGAGATAAAGACAAGCATGATGCTACAGTGGCTTCAATGTTAACAGACGTCACATGTATGACCCAGAAACTGAGTTTATCGTGTAGAAAACTGTAACACCCCTCCCCCTCCCTCCCATGTATAAACACATGGAATATTTTGACCAAATGCTGAAAATGAAATTAATCAAATGAAATTATAAAGCCCCATTATAAAAATTTTAGCAGAATACAATGATGCAACGCGACTTGACTTAATAAAGACAGCTCACCCCGTGGCAAACACAAAGCATTGATTAATCTTAACCTCGACCATAGGGATATTTTCATCTCCCACAATCAAAGTTAACTTAAACCTAAGCCGTACTCTGGCTTGAGCCTATCCCTAAACCTCTCATGTCCACAAACCCGACCACTTTCATTTTTAACACCCTTTCCCCTTAACGTAATTTAACTTTTATTGCTATTGATTTGTTTTCACAAACAGCCCCCTGTTTTCAAAAACAGCCTTATACTATCAACAACAGCCTTATGTTTTAACAAACAGCCTTATATTTTCATAAACAGCCTTATACTATCAACAACAGCCTTATGTTTTAACAAACAACCTTATATATTTTCACAAACAGCCGTTTGCTATCAATAACAGCCTTATGTTTTATTAGTTTTAACAATCAGCGTTATATTTTCACAAACAGCCTTATACTATCAACAATAGCCTTATGTTTTAACAAACAACCTTATATTTTCACAAACAGCTTTATGATACCACAAACAGCCTTATCAAAGAACAAACAGTTTAACAATCGACAACACGGCGAATACAAATCCCTCCTATATTGTTTCATATAATGATTTATTGAGGCAGGCCTTAAGAGACCATAAATTGACACCATCCATTATTCACGTTTAAAACAAATGTATTATGATTTTCTTTGTGCTTCCTGCTCTAGCTACCGGAGACTTAGTCTAGTGCGGCCGTTGTGAATCTGGTCACCCTCACCATCAGGGGGCCTTGGTTCAAATACCAGTCAGCTAGTTAAGAACAACGAAATCACAAATTATATTAATTAGTCCAACAAGGAATATAAAAGTGTAAGGGGACTAAACTCGGTTTCTGTACAAGCAAACAATGAGGGAAAAAATGTGAGGGGACTAAACTCCGCTTTTTTTATGAGCAGACGATGTTAAACACAGTGGACTTGAAGATTTACTTGCAGAATCACAAATTAAGACTGGTTAATTAAGGACAAAATTAAAATGAAGTTTCGAACAAATTACTTTGTCATCATCGAATAGTGTAGGAAAGAAAATCGACGTGCAATATGCTAAATAATAGTTTTGTTTTCGTTTTTGTGGAAGAATTATCCCCCGAAGGTATTTTAAAACTAGTTGCTGTTACAATAGTGTTTTTGAGAAACTCCCCTTCAAAAACTAAATAAAAAAGTACATTATATTCTGATGTTCGTAATCCGAAGCAGTTTTAATCACAGTTCGTAATCATTTTTTGGAGTCAACTTTGTTTTCTTAACCCGAAGCAGCCATAAGTAGCAACATGTGTACTCCCGGGTCCAAATTTGGTTTACCTTATATAGCGAAAAAAACCTTTCCATACATGACTGGAATTATCAATGCTAAGTCATGGCAACAAAGAGCGAAAAATAATTCTCCACAGTTGGTACGTTCGGGCTGCCATAATTCGTTGTAATTTATGACCGCAGAGGAAATAAAATTGATGCAAATGTCGACCTCGATTCTAACGAAATAAATCATAACGGCTCAAGTTTCACCACTCACCGTCAACCGGTGTTGTATTTTGCTTTTCGTCCAACACATCGGGAAAGGTAAAAAGGTGTGATGGGGGAGGGGGTGAAATGAAAAGAAAGGCGATTACTTATTCCAACATATTTTTTTCTTTATCGTTCAAATTTACAATCCCCCTAAAATATGACGCGTTTATTGTCATCTCTAGCGCGATATTTTGCGAGACTTTCCATCTTTTTTTTTCTAAATTCAAAGGATGCATGGGTTGCTTACTGCCTTGCGACACCACGCCATGTGAAGGGTGGGGGGTAATAAACAGGATTTACCAGTGTTAAGAAGTGTGGAGGGGAGGGCGTTGTAGCTCAAGCTGGTGATTGATTGTACGGCTAGTGGTAGGAGCTGCCATGATTGTTCGGAATTTATCAATCATTTTCGTTGATTAAGAATTAGGGTTAAGCTTTTTGGCGTTCTGCTTAACGGTGACCCCCCCCCCCCCCCCAACCGCTTCTAAATCCGCCATCTTAATGTATATTATTAAAATGGAAGTGGTTGTGGGTTGTTAAAACGTGATTTTACAAGTCGTCGCACAACACGGTGATATACATTAAGGATTTGTTGCACAACGTGATGATATACTTAAATATCGTGTTGTATAACTTGATGATAAAAATTAACAACTTACCGATTAACAAGTTTGCCGAGTAGTGAAATCGATTATAAAAAGTGATTTTAAAAAAATGAAATAAACAATGCGTTTGGAGCATAAGGTCATGTGTGTTGGTCTAAGGCAATATGGGTTTGAACTCAGGTATTGCCAGGCTTAGTGATGAGCGGGCCGTTCCAACATTTGGTCAAACAACTGACAGACACGAGTTCATTCAGCACGAACATGTTTCTAGCATGCAGCACAAAGCGGATGCTGGGCTAAGTATTCGCTAGTTACTTCACACTCTCAACACAATGGGCCCAAGACAAAGTAGCTGCCTGTAACCAAAACAGGAACTACATTGTGATTTTAAAAAAAAAGTTTTTTGACAATATAAACATGACGAATAAGAGTTCAAATTATACCAAGCACCAACAAAGATTAAAGAAACATCAGTGATGGCTATTGGTACCTGGTACCACCAGTACCATACGAAAACACTTGCCGTTTGTGTGGTCAGTCATACCGATATCTTGTACTTTTCCTCTTTTATCAGTACTTCACATTTTGATAGTAACTTACAATAAACATTGGCTTACGCAATGGGCTCTGAGAAAACATTTGTTTAAGTAACACAATACAAGTAGTACAATACATGCATTCAACAATACATAGGATTCTGGTCAGCCATGTCTACATTAACGCAATATTACAAGTTTAATGAAGTAGATGACTGGAGATTAGGACCCATCAACATTGCACGTTCCTAGTCTTTAACCAGAACATATTATTTTAAAGATACGAAATTTATTAAAAACAATAGGAAAACAATAGAGTAGAATACAAAAATAAAGTAATTTTACCACGTCTAGTAAGCAACATAGACGCTGAGAGCTCATGCAAGTCCAGATGCAAGAGAGATACCAAGCGAGATATGAAGATTATGAAGCGCAATGGAGAGGGGGGCGCGAGGTACATGGTGATCGTCCGGCTGAAATATCTGCTCCTATGTTACAACACTCATTAGCGTGAAAAAGACAGAAGAGAGACGGGGTCAAAGGTCGGGTTATTTAGAAATGTAAACGAAAAAAGAAATGAAATATTGCATCTTGACAAACCGGCTCATGGGGGCGAGGGGGGAGTGAGGATGGATGACAGGATGGAATGGATGAGTGGAGATGGTGAACCAGACAGGGGGTTGGAAGCTGTAATCACTCTTTGACACAGTTCTCTGGGATTAACTCCTAGTACCGTCTTCATACACGTCACATGGGGGGGGGGGGGGTAGGAAAATAGGTGTTCTGGGGTTGTGGACGGTGGGTGAAGTAGAAATGGGGTGGGCAGCTGTGTACTGGGTGGGGTGGAGAGGTGTGCTGTCGTGGGCAAGAGGTTGACAGGGGTGGGTAAATGTGGATGAATGGACGTTCAGTGTGTTGTGGAGAGTGGGGAGGTGTAGATCTACTGGGTGGGGAGGTGTAGACTACTGGGTGGGGCACTGGGGAGGTGTAGACTACTGGGTGGGGAGGTGTAGACTACTGGGTGGGGAGGTGTAGACTACTGGGTGGGGAGGTGTAGACTACTGGGTGGGGAGGTGTAGACTACTGGGTGGGGAGGTGTAGACTACTGGGTGGGGAGGTGTAGACTACTGGGTGGGGCACTGGGGAGGTGTAGACTACTGGGTGGGGAGGTGTAGACTACTGGGTGGGGAGGTGTAGACTACTGGGTGGGGAGGTGTAGACTACTGGGTGGGGAGGTGTAGATCTACTGGGTGGGGAGGTGTAGACTACTGGGTGGGGAGGTGTAGACTACTGGGTGGGGAGGTGTAGACTACTGGGTGGGGAGATGTAGACTACTGGGTGGGGAGGTGTAGACTACTGGGTGGGGCACTGGGGAGATGTAGACTACTGGGCGGGGAGATGTAGACTACTGGGTGGGGAGGTGTAGACTACTGGGTGGGGAGGTGTAGATCTACTGGGTGGGGAGGTGTAGACTACTGGGTGGGGCACTGGGGAGGTGTAGACTACTGGGTGGGGAGGTGTAGACTACTGGGTGGGGAGGTGTAGACTACTGGGTGGGGAGGTGTAGACTACTGGGTGGGGAGTTGTAGACTACTGGGTGGGGAGGTGTAGACTACTGGGTGGGGAGGTGTAGACTACTGGGTGGGGAGGTGTAGACTACTGGGTGGGGAGGTGTAGACTACTGGGTGGGGAGGTGTAGACTACTGGGTGGGGAGGTGTAGACTACTGGGTGGGGAGGTGTAGACTACTGGGTGGGGAGGTGTAGACTACTGGGTGGGGAGGTGTAGACTACTGGGCGGGGAGGTGTAGACTACTGGGTGGGGAGGTGTAGACTACTGGGTGGGGAGGTGTAGACTACTGGGTGGGGAGGTGTAGACTACTGGGTGGGGAGGTGTAGACTACTGGGTGGGGAGGTGTAGACTACTGGGTGGGGAGGTGTAGACTACTGGGTGGGGAGGTGTAGACTACTGGGTGGGGAGGTGTAGACTACTGGGTGGGGAGGTGTAGACTACTGGGTGGGGAGGTGTAGACTACTGGGCGGGGAGGTGTAGACTACTGGGTGGGGAGGTGTAGACTACTGGGCGGGGAGATGTAGACTACTGGGTGGGGAGGTGTAGACTACTGGGTGGGGAGGTGTAGACTACTGGGTGGGGAGGTGTAGACTACTGGGTGGGGAGGTGTAGACTACTGGGTGGGGAGGTGTAGACTACTGGGTGGGGAGGTGTAGACTACTGGGTGGGGAGGTGTAGACTACTGGGTGGGGAGGTGTAGACTACTGGGCGGGGAGATGTAGACTACTGGGTGGGGAGGTGTAGACTACTGGGTGGGGAGGTGTAGACTACTGGGCGGGGAGATGTAGACTACTGGGTGGGGAGGTGTAGACTACTGGGTGGGGAGGTGTAGACTACTGGGTGGGGAGGTGTAGACTACTGGGTGGGGAGGTGTAGACTACTGGGTGGGGAGGTGTAGACTACTGGGTGGGGAGGTGTAGACTACTGGGCGGGGAGGTGTAGACTACTGGGTGGGGAGGTGTAGACTACTGGGTGGGGAGGTGTAGACTACTGGGTGGGGAGATGTAGACTACTGGGCGGGGAGATGTAGACTACTGGGTGGGGAGGTGTACTAAGTGTACTTTGACCTAGAGGTGGTGTCTGTGCGAGTTCACTTAGAAGAAAGCTGAACATGGATTAATAATAGGTGGAAGTTTAAATAACGCTGAAACATTTTTTTAAAATCAATTTCAATTTAATTAAATAAACTTAATTAAGATTTATTTTTTTCACCTGCAACAACACCAGATGTCAGCGTTATTTAAAAGCGGATATTTTTTTGTCCTATAAGTTAGAGATTTTTGTGTGAACCGATCAACCGGCCAAGTTTGATCTCATTAAATCGTTTCATTATAACAACTCTCCCTAGAATCGACCCATTCAACACAACTCACAGCGAAGGAGTAGTAACTCGTGACAAGGTATGTAACTCATGTCAACAAAAACAAATTTGATAAAACGACTCCCGTGACAGGGTCATAAAAAAGAGTTTCGTGTTTTAAAAAATCTGCTTGTACACAACAGCGCGACACTCCAGAAACTGAAGACGTGGAAATTGTAGATACAATAAATACAAATCAACGCTGAACAGATCGGACATGGAACGAGTTTAAGATAATAGCATAAAGGGAGACTACTGTAAAAGGGGGGAGAACGAGTGAGAGAAAAAGTACCATCATACAAGAGGGAGAGAAAAAAAAAGATGAGAAAGAAAGTGAAACAGCCACTCAATACTGTTCAACTGATTGATTTACAGCCTCCACCTAAGATAGAAAATAAATTCAGGGGGAGCAGCTGGGCCCATGAGACCCACACACTAAATAGCGGGCTTGTCATTGCCGGTAATTTATCCTGACTGATAATCCATTACTTTGGATGTGGCTATAAATCTTGGGTGGATTTTAGCCTTCGTGACTCCGCCTACTTTCTATCTGCCCACCCCGCTCCCCACCAGGCTGCCACCCCTCGCACTTGATCCTGTTGGGATCTACCACCCCGAGTTGCTTGGTGTGTTTTTTTTATCAGTCAATATATCAGGATTTCTTTCAGTTCCTGCAGTCTGACGTCTTAACACAAGGGGGAGAATAGCACTGACATTTGAACAGAGGCGTAGCTAGGGGAGGGCGGGGAGGGCGGCCGCCCCGGGCGCCGACCCTAGGGGGGCGCCAAAAGGGGTAGAAAAAAAAATTAAAAGCTCATTTTAAGCTGCAATTTTGAATCATAAACAGTCAAAGTAAAGAAATTTAACGGCGGGGAGCCTTTACTGATTTAACTGTTTTCTACCTTGGTTGTGTAACTGTAAAACGTATATCTTTAAGAAACAGTGACCGGAAAAACCGCTTTCCAGCTTTACTAGATGGGGGGGGGGGGCGCTTTTTCGAAGGCTAAAATCTGAAAAATTCACACCGGATTAAGGAATAAATAACCGATATCACCCAGAAAAGAAACCCATTGAACTAAAGCGTATTTTACGATTGTGTAACATAAAAAAGATTTAGCAGACTGTCGGAGCGGGTGGATGGGAAGCGACACTCTTTGCCAAAATTTTAAGAGAGAAGAAAATTAGTATATTGTACTGATTATTACTTTGTTCAACCTAACTGATAATTCTAAATTGCAATATTGGCCTACTATTATTGAAATTGTTCTAAAGACACGACCAAAAGTAGACCAAATAAGGCTTGCACCTTCTACAAAATAACTCTAAAGCAGTGGTTCTTAACTTTTTGGAGTACTGAACCCAACCAGTTTCATATGCGCAACCACCGAACCCTCCTTAATAGTTGTATCGTCCACAATGACAAAATCCGATCGTGAATCCTATGAGTCGGGTGTGTGTCTTGACCAGTGTTTCTTCCAGACTTTTTTCTCCGGGGGGGGGGGGGGCACTTGAAATTTTCGGGGGGGGGGGTAGACTTTCTTCGGGGAGGGGGGGCGGACACTGTTAAAGGTATATATTTTCTATATAAATTATATAAATTTCATTTCGTTCGGGGGGGGGGGGGGGGGCGGTAGAATTTTTTCGGGGGCTTCGACCCCCCCCCCCCCCCACAGAGATGCCTGGAAGAAACTCTGGTCTTGACATCCGTGGAAGCCCTGAGACGGAATTACCAAACCTCTCGGGTTCGATGGAGCCCACTGTTCTAGCTCTTTTGATTTTCTACTTTTTATTCGTTTCGGCATCTTAAGGGGAACTTAATTGGCGTCCAGTTTTAGGGAACTACAATCAGCGTAATTGTTAATTTTTGTCCAGACTGTCGCACACACAAACACACACGCATATATATATATATATATATATATATATATATATATATATATATATATATATATATATATATATATATATATATATATATATATATATATATATATATATATATATATATATATATATATATATGGGGGCGCCAAAATGAAAGTTCGCCCCGGGCGCCGGGAGGGGTCGCTACGCCTCTGCATTTGAAAACACAAAAAACATGTCTAGTGCCGAAGATAACACCAGGCAGGACAGAAAACAAAACCTGCTGTCAAATCTACAGTAGACACACTTCAAAGTGTCAATATATTGCATATACAGAACACACTTTGTAATGTGTCTGTGTATAATTACATATGACTATTCAAAGCATCAGAACAGTGGACACAGATGACTGTCGGTATAATACATGCAGTTAGCACACATTGGTTTATGATGTCGTATGACAGCATGTCTGACATGTTTTAACGTGTGTGACATCAGTCTTGACAGGTTTATTTGACGCTATCAGACATTACCTGACAGTAACAAAAATATATTATGTATCTTTTATCGGTAGTTCACATGCTGCTTGTGACTACAATATACATTGGCTGACACGATGCGCCATGATAAAGCACTGGCTTATGAAACACAAGTTATAGAATAAATACATACAACAATACATAACATCCTGGTAACAACGAGTCGAGTCGGTTTAATCACAACAAATACAGCGCTCAATAAACAAGCACAAGCTAATGTTATCCACGTCTGCTGGCGCCACTCCCCGCCCCCCCCCCCCCCCCGCTGTTTATGTCACACCCCCCCCTCCCACCCTGTCCCAGCCAAGAGACAGACCAACACGCTAAAGAGCGATGGCCTGTCCTGCTCCCATACTAAATAATCATAAAGATTTCCAAGAAAGCGGACGTTATCACCTCAAAAACGTCACCTTCTGCCCCACTCGCCTGCCCGCCCTCCCCCACCCCAACCCCAAAAGTTCCGCGTTCCCCAAGCGATGTAATTTTATTGTAAAGTGGAATTTGATTGATTGAGACCAGAAAGTTATGGAAAACCAAAAGACAATGTGGGTGTGTGTTTCAGGGAGGGTGGTGGGGGGGGGGGGGGGGGGCGGTAAGGTGGGGGAATGATGTAATGAAATTTTCGAGCCAACGCACGATCGAATAAACAGTTGGTGATCGCTCGGTGATCTTTAGATGATCTGGGGATGATCTTTCCGCAGGTGATCGCCAGTAACGCTAAGCCAGGCAGGAACAGCGTCAACAGACGATCTTTTTATTATCTGTCAGAACCGGTGGGTGAGTGATAGAAGGAGAGATAAACACGGGGAGGGTGGGGGATGGAGAGACGGAGCGATGAGAAAATAAGACGAATAAAACAAAGAAAAATTAGAAGAGAAGAAAAAAAAAATGTGGACAGAACGTTACCCGTTTGAAGAGATTAAACATGACAGGCAGTCAGAAGGGAGAGAACAGTGGAGTCACAAGGGGGATAATACGTTGTCGGTACACGGGGAGCTCCGCCCTCGACTAGTACTTGATCTAACTGTAGCAGTGGCCCTCAAATGGTTTTATCCCACTAAGGATGACCCGCCGAAGTTCAAACATTATTTAAAGAAAAACAATTTACATCCATTTTTTGCAAATAGATATATATTTTCAAAGCATTGTAAATCTAGGTCTAAAATAAAGGCTTAGAACCAAATTACCTTAAACTATTGCGGAAATCACTTAATTGAAAGCTATCATTCAAAATTTGAAACGGAATTTGCAATACCGCTTCACTTTGTTTCTCAACTAACCATAATAGGCTTGAAAAGTCTATGAATTTACACTATTTTTTTTTTAATCTATAAAAACAAATATGGCGGCGATATAATTATAGTTAGATTTTTTTAAAAATGACAGTCGCTTGGGAACCATAGATTACACTCATTTTGTTTTTTTT
Source organism: Physella acuta (assembly GCF_028476545.2). NCBI lineage: Eukaryota > Metazoa > Mollusca > Gastropoda > Physidae > Physella > Physella acuta. Next base: position 211,875 of record NW_026731720.1, on the reverse strand, counting down.
TGTATTGAATATAAGCCGTTGAAAAAACCGTTTTGAATTATTTTATCAATTCACATATTTTTTAAAACCACCCTTAACCTCTCCTTGAGTCAACCGAAGTGGCCAGGGAAAGTAAAACAATAAAAGTCACAAAAATTGTTTTTCATGATAAAAATTAAATTACACAATAGCGGTCAATAGGGTATAGCCTAGTAGTTTATTCATAACACATAATAAAACATTCCGTATCACCACAAAAACCTGACTCTACTAATCCAAATTAAAAATAAAAGTGTTTGCTAAATTACTAGCAGGCCTATATTACTAGTAATTGTTTGTTTGAATATTTCTAGCCTATAAAACCGGAAGTCATTTTGAACTTATTTCACACGTCTTATAAAATATTCAATTTTGGTTGAAAAATATGCTTTCTGTCAACAACCATTTGGAACCAGCTTATCTGGGCATTTTTACTTTGAAAATGTCTTTCTAAACTGCCGATCGTCGATCTTGATTAGAAAATAACATTAGAACTTCTTTATATTATTAAATACAGTGAGAAAAATAAAGAGATGTCTGGACATTTATGTTTGTGGTCTTCGTTTCAGTATAAAAATATTTTAATAAAAAAACTAGATTTAATAATGAAAATCCATCCCTTATTTGCTATAGATTTTAGTGAGCGCAATGTGAAAGTCATGAATGAAATAATTCATACAAAATCGCCTGTCAACAGTACTTTATAAAACTATGTATTATCTAAAAGCTAATGACTTCTAGTATCTAAAAATGTAGTTTCTGTGAGGTTTGGATTATTTTGGGGGGGGGGGTTTTAGGGTGGGTTGAATACAGAAGTTGAGTAGTCAAATTTTACTCTTCTTGTAAATGTCAAGGTCACTATCAACATACACAAAATAAAAACAAATTATTTGTGTATCAAAAGATTCTTTGTCCAATATACTTTCAGAAAATGTATACATGTAGGGGTCTCTGATTTCATTCAATACACAATTTTGACAATTTTATCAAGCATACGAAAAACTCTTAAAATGGCCTGACGCCACAGAACAGTTGCACTTGACAGTTCAAGGGTTAAAGCCTATTTCACTTAAATAGATTGAGTAAACATGTATAATCAGAAAACGATGGCAATTCTGTTAACAAAATTAATAATATTCTTATATGTTATGCTTGACTAAAACAGACTGGTCATATCTTAATTCTAAAACTGGCATTTAAAAAAAAAAATAGAATAGATATTGCGCCGCTGATAAAAATATTTAATGAAGTTTCTTGGACACATTTATTTTCTCCGGTTAAATTCTGATAAGGAATGTTTCTCTTAGAACAAAAGACAGTCTAAACACAAGAGACCTGATCCCCCCCCCCCCCCAGCTCCATCCCTACACATAGCGAGGGGGTGGGTATTTCTCCCAGCCTGTTGCTCCGGCTCTTGAAGTCAATGTAGCCGTTGGCGACATAAACAACCACCAACCCTACCAAAAACCGAAGATTTACGGCAACTATTATTTTAATAAGCACGCCAGTTTGTGTACACCATCAAGTACAGACATGATGGGTGGAGGCCGTTAGCCTACTAATACACCATTTTTTTTTAGTCCACTTCAATCTTTGAGTTACTGCAAGCCAATCGATAGTGGAACTATCAGTGAAGGAATTCACAAGGTCTTCTACCAGTGGGTGCTAGACACGGGCCTGTCACACTGGATTTGGTAACAATAGCGCGCTTTATACACGAGCCGCCTCGGTCAGGGGAAATACATACATCACTGACGTTGGTGGTAGGCAGGGTTTAGTCAGTGGGGTTCGACAACAACAAAATTATTACAGTACAGGGTGGGTTCGACATGTAACATTGGTAGTGGCCAGTTCGAACACACCAATTTATTACAGGGTAGGTTCGACCTGTAACATTGATAGTGGACAGTTCGACCACACCAATTAATTATATGGTGGGTTCGACCTGTAACATTAGTAGTGGGTAGGGTTTAGCGAGTGGGGTTCGAAAAAAAAAAATTACAGGGTGGGTTCGACCTGTAACATTGATAGTGGACAGTTCGACTACACCAATTTATTATAGGGTGGGTTCGACCTGTAACATTGATAGTGGACAGTTCGACCACACCAATTTGTTATAAGGTAGGTTCGAGCTGTAACATTAGTAGTGGGTAGGGTTAAGTACGTGGGGTTCGATCACCACGTTCACAATTCAGGTCATGACTATTTCAGTGGATCTCAAATAGACAAAGATGATACTCAAGTTACAAACAAGAATATGTTGTAATCTGGCTCCACATTTCATGTCTTTATTTTGTCTTTAAACGAATAAATAAAAACGTGTTCCACATAAAAACAACCTAGATCTAGATATCCCCGGCCTGACGACGCCACTAAGTTCCACACAAACAATGTTAACAATAATTATAAAGAAAATTTACATAATCATTTCATCATTTTTATAAAAATGCGAAATAGATTTTGTCTCATTTATTGAACAACACCCCCCCCCCTCTCCCACTAGGTGAATGACGTCATTTGAGGGAGGGGGTGTATTTTTGGGACAAACGTTATGCATTTTTTTTTTTTTAAATATCAAAACAAAAAGCTTAAGTTGAATACCTAGATGGAAACGACTTTTGTATGAATTAGTTGATCAATCTGTAAGAAGTTATAGGCTGTTTACGTTGGTAAATCTGGAAGGTTAAATTCTGTGTCAGTTGTTCAAACTGTAAGGTTAAATCGCTGTGCAAGTTGACCAATCTATAAGAAGGTTATATTGTTGTGTACGTGGATCAAAATAAAAGAAGGTTACGTGTGAAAGTTGGTCAGTCTGAAAGAAGTTTACATAGCTGTGTTAAGTTGACCAATCGAACGGCTAAGAGAATAAAGTGTTTATCGTGTACGTGTTGAAGTGAGAAGTGATAAAAACGTTAACACATCATGTGCCAATGTCGATCTTCTGTAGGTTCTATTTCACACGTTGGCAATAACGTTTTAATAGGTCATAAAGTTTATGGGGGGGGGGGGGGGGGGTTGGATGTCTCACACAGCACACGCCCCATACTGCCACTAGTCACGTGCTCTACTCCATTAGATTTGAACTCAGTCCGCGCTAAGATGTAGTGTAAAAGAAAAGCCTAAGGTAAAGAAAAAAATGTCTGAGAAACTAGGGAAATGTTACTTTAGGAACTATCTGTTGACGGATTAATTAATATCAACTAACTGTGGCAGGCATGGGGGGGGGGGGGGGGGGGGTGGGGAGGGGCGACAAGACCGGAGAGAGAGGGAGAATAGAGACGGAACGGTGAGAGGAGGGAGGAGAGAGACAGGCACGAGATAGAGAGACACAGGCGAGACGAGTGACAGAAACAGTAGGTGGAAATTACAAAGACTGGCGAGAGCCAGACTGACGTCTCTAATGGGGGTGGGAGGGGGTGGAGAGATGTACTAGGGTTGTATACATGGGGGTAAGGGCGAATGTTGAGCTGTGGTGGTAGGTGTGGTGATGGCGAGGTTTTGTGGTTTAGTCTGTCTACTTTTGGAGTTGTTCGTGAAAATCGGTGACTCACAAGGTGAGTGATGTGTGATTGAGTAGGTGATCTGTGTGATGTGGCAGGAAGGTGAGCAGTAGTTAGTTCCGTGTAAAAAAATAAAGATTCCTGTTTAGACATAGCGATCCATTGGGCAGACAAAATAATTAAAGTTCACATATTTATCGACATCGGCATATGAAGGGATGGTGTGGTCAGCACTATGCCCATCCGCCTTTATTTTCCCCAACATAAGTTAGGGTGGACAGGGATGTAGTACAGTCACAAGACCGAATTCCGTGTTAGGTACTGGGTTGCTAGTCAATCATTTGGTTAAGGGATTAGGAAGAACCAGGTTACCACACATTAAAAAGAAACAACGGTTCAACAAACAGAACAAATACCAATAATTATTTAAAGGGCCTTTAAATAACGCGTCCCGTTCCAACATTTTTTTTCGGACCCCCGCATCCTCACCCTCCGTGTCGACGACATACATAAGATGACCCTTACCAAAATTTCACTAAAATACAGCTCCTACCTAAACCACTAAAACTAAAATATTGCCATACCAAAACCCCCACTACCACACAGCTCCCATAACAAGCCAGCGGTTGCACGTGTTGACGGTTGTAACAGACGAGAGGTTTGCCAGGAGGAAGTGGAATCCCGCCGGTCTCAGACAAGTTACTCCACTTGTCTCATCTAATCCGATGGAGCCAATGTCAGGTGTCGGGCCGGTCGTCTCTGCTGCTGACACCGGCTTTTGGTCTGCCATGTCCTATGCTAATCATGCTGGTGCCCCCACCCCCACTTTTGGTCTGCCATGTCCTATGCTAATCATGCTGGTGCCCCCACCCCCACTTTTGGTCTGCCATGTCCTATGCTAATCATGCTGGTGCCCCCACCCCCACTTTTGGTCTGCCATGTCCTATGCTAATCATGCTGGTGCCCCACCCCCCAACCTCAACTTTTGGTCTGCCATGTCCTATGCTAATCATGCCAGTGCCTCCACCCCCAACCTCAACTTTTGGTCTGCCATGTCCTATGCTAATCATGCCGGCGCCCCAACCCCCACACCGACTTTTGGTCTGCCATGTCCTATACAAATCATGCCGGTGCCCCCCACCCCCACACCGACTTTTGGTCTGCCATGTCCTATACAAATCATGCCGGTGCCCCAACTCCCACACCGACTTTTGGTCTGCCATGTCCTATACAAATCATGCCGGTGCCCCCCACCCCCAACCTCAACTTTTGGTCTGCCATGTCCTATGCAAATCATGCCGGTGCCCCCACCCCCACCCTGACACCGACTTTTGGTCTGCCATGTCCTATGCTAATCATGCCAGTAGCTCGTTAAGGACGATACCCCCCTCCTTTCCCCAACCCCTATCCCCCCCCCTGAAAGCAGTCTCCTCTTAGTTACCTCCCCTAAGTTTAAAATAGTTTCAAACTAAATTATCTGCCCCTCATAGCCGTCACTAAACCCGGCTCTACGATTGTAAACATTTAGCGTGAACCTCAGCTCAACAGACCATGTAGAGAATTATATATATTGATTGGTCAGTACATACAATTTTTTATATTTTAAAAATGTAAATTTTAACTTTCCTTTTCGTTTTCCATGTACAATGAAAAGGAGATCACCAAATGTACCTTTTTGTAATGTCCGACATTTTGATCAATCCATAACTCCAGTTTTCAAGCTCTCAGATATAATAATGGGCCTACATATAAAAATTTCGCGCATGCGCTCGCGATGCAAGCCACGTTAAATTTTGACAACTGCGTGAGAGAGACTGCACACGAGTTATTTTTGTGGAGTTTACTTTTTATTGTAATATTAATTACCGATCGATCCCGTTCAAATATTTCACGTCCTGGTGTGCGCCCCTTGAAAGGGAAACAACTCCATAAATCTAGCTTCAAGCAGAACTATCGATTTATTAAACGAGTTGATTTTTTTGTTTTAACTCCCCTAGTCCCCAAAAGCGAGGTGGCGTCAATAGGATCATTATAAAACATACATAAGGATCTATAGAGAGCTTACCTAATTTATCGACCATATATAATTGTTCACGCAATTTAAGTTTGTAAAAAAAAAGTGTTGCCTCACTAGATATAAATTTGTGAGAACCATTTACTGATAACAAATCTCTGCATTGATGTTTAAAAGTTAATTAGACCCACAGTTATTAGATGGCGAAATCCGGCTATTAAATAGTGACAGAGACGAATGGAATAAATGAGCGATAAATATGTTAGATTAAAGAGTAAAGGACAAAATCAAATAAAGACCAAGACAAGCGTAAGGCCGGGGATTAGGATCTGATAGGTGACTAATGTAGGGATGCTGGGCTAATCAGAGATTCATAGTTAAAGAGTAGCTTATCCGAGATTCTCATTTAAATAGTGGCTAATCAGAGATTCGCGATTAAGGAGTGGCTAATCTGAGATTCACTATTAAAGTGGCTAATCATAGATTCACTTTTAAAGTGGCTAATCAGAGATTCACTATTAAAGAGTAGCTAATCAGAGATTCACTATTAAAGAATAGTCAATTAGAGATACACTTTTACAGTGGCTAATCAGAGATTCTTTATTCAAGAGTCGTTGAGTAACAGATGGGTGATGAAGAGGAACAATTGGTGTGTGTGTGGCAGGCGGTGGGGGAGATACATACATGGTCGGTCTAAGTGAAACCACCTTACAAATTGTCTGTTGTAAAAAAGACTATGTACCCTGAATTCTCCGCCATACTGTATGATTAAGGGTTCTCGGATACCTTTTTATTTGTTTACGGATAAAGACAACTTTTTTAAGGGGGGGGGGGGTTCAATTTCAAATTACAAAAATTACAAAACGTCATGACATTGTCAAACGAAACGATATTCTTGGGGCTTTTATTACGAAGCACTTTTGTTACAGAACAAATGGGTTGGGAGGGGGGGGGGGGGGAAAGAGGCAGATGCAACCCATTCACCATTTTAATAGAACTGAATGCTACGACTCCAAAAAAAAATATGTACAGTGTATAACTACTTCAAAACGGTGTTAAACCACTTTTAAAAAGCAACAATGTCAAAAAGAACAAGTTAAACTAAAAGATAATCTGGCGACGAGTGGCATAAATGATATAGCCTGTATAATCCCACTCGGGTGGCTAATTCGCGACGGGGATGACACTAACTATAATTTTAGACAACGCTCTTGCCAAGATAACTTTAGCCTCTTTCTTATCTAGAAATATCCAATTACGGGATAGCTATCTCCAACGTCAGACAATACGCGAAAAAAAGAAAACAAGCCAATGGAGATATGGAACTCAATTGGTGAGTTACACTGGCAAGGTCGGGGTGACTAGAGAACTCTTGTGTCTCCAGTTAGGTGTATGGCTGGGTGTTACTGTTGTTTCTCCAGTTAGGTGTATGGCTGTGTGTTACTGTTGTTTCTCCAGTTAGGTGTATGGCTGTGTGTTACTGTTGTTTCTCCAGTTAGGTGTAAGGCTGGGTGTTACTGTTGTTTCTCCAGTTAGGTGTAAGGCTGGGTGTTACTGTTGTTTCTACAGTTGGGTATAAGGCTGGGTGTTACTGTTGTTTCTCCAGATAGGTGTAAGGCTGGGTGTTACTGTTGTTTCTCCAGTTAGGTGTAAGGCTGGGTGTTACTGTTGTTTCTCCAGTTAGGTGTAAGGCTGGGTGTTACTGTTGTTTCTCCAGTTAGGTGTAAGGCTGGGTGTTACTGTTGTTTCTCCAGTTAGGTGTAAGGCTGGGTGTTACTGTTGTTTCTCCAGTTAGGTGTAAGGCTGGGTGTTACTGTTGTTTCTCCAGTTAGGTGTAAGGCTGTGTGTTACTGTTGTTCCTCCAGTTAGGTGTAAGGCTGGGTGTTACTGTTGTTTCTCCAGTTAGGTGTAAGGCTGTGTTACTGTTGTTTCTCTCGTTAGGCGTAAGGCTGTGTGTTACTGTTGTTTCTCCAGTTAGGTGTAAGGCTGGGTGTTACTGTTGTTTCTCCAGTTAGGTGTAAGGCTGTGTTACTGTTGTTTCTCTCGTTAGGCGTAAGGCTGTGTGTTACTGTTGTTTCTCCAGTTAGGTGTAAGGCTGGGTGTTACTGTTGTTTCTCTAGTTAGGTGTAAGGCTGGGTGTTACTGTTGTTTCTCCAGTTAGGTGTAAGGCTGGGTGTTACTGTTGTGTTACTGTTGTTTCTCCAGTTAGGTGTAAGGCTGGGTGTTGGTGTTGTTTCTCCAGTTAGGTGTAAAGCTAGGTATTACTGTTGTTTCTCCAGTTAGGTGTAAGGCTGGGTGTTACTGTTGTTTCTCCAGTTAGGTGTAAGGCTGGGTGTTACTGTTGTTTCTCCAGTTAGGTGTATGGCTGGGTGTTACTGTTGTTTCTCCAGTTAGGTGTAAGGCTGGGTGTTACTGTTGTTTCTCCAGTTAGGTGTATGGCTGGGTGTTACTGTTGTTTCTCCAGTTAGGTGTAAGGCTGGGTGTTACTGTTGTTTCTCCAGTTAGGTGTAAGGCTGGGTGTTACTGTTGTTTCTCCAGTTAGGTGTAAGGCTGGGTGTTACTGTTGTTTCTCCAGTTAGGTGTAAGGCTGGGTGTTACTGTTGTTTCTCCAGTTAGGTGTATGGCTGGGTGTTACTGTTGTTTCTCCAGTTAGGTGTAAGGCTGGGTGTTACTGTTGTTTCTCCAGTTAGGTGTAAGGCTGGGTGTTACTGTTGTTTCTCCAGTTAGGTGTAAGGCTGGGTGTTACTGTTGTTTCTCCAGTTAGGTGTAAGGCTGGGTGTTACTGTTGTTTCTCCAGCTAGGTGATGTGAGAGGCTGCTAGTATACTTTCACCAATAATGTGTTGTTAGAGGGGCGTGGTGGAGTGTAAGGTGACATGTATCATGGGCGCCCGTGTATGTGTGCAGGGGACGCCACCCAGTATTCAGAGGCGTAGCGACCCCTCCCGGCGCCCGGGGCGAACTTTCAGTTTGGCGCCCCCATATATATATATATATATATATATATATATATATATATATATATATATATATATATATATATATATATATATATATATATATATATATATATATATATATATATATATATATATATATATATATATATACATATATGTGTATGTGTGTGCGACAGTCCGCAAAAAAATTAATAATTACGCTGTATGATTGTCGTTCTCTAAAACTTTACTCGACGCCAATTAAATTCCCCTTAAGATGCATAATCCTTTAAAAATGATGATTAGTAATATCAGAAAAAAATAATAAGTTGTAGCAGATGTTTTATTTTTGGAACAGGCTCTGTTATGATATAGTACATACTTGGATTATAAGTTTGTTAGATCAAGGTCATACAATTGACATACAATAGCAAATTATTTTTCACACTGGAATACGATATGGGTATTTCATTGACTGGTTGATTGAATAAAGAAACAAGCTAGAGGAAACAAACTGGAATCCAACGGACACAAGAGCTCGAAGTCTTGGATTTATCAGATATGCGCTGCCTTCTCGCACACAGTCAACAACAAATTCAGAACTAATTGTACTGTTGCAGCAGCAATAATAACCGGTTTAATGATAATAGCTGACGTCCATGACGTTCTGATTAGAATCAGCAGCGATAAAATGCGTGTTAACATTCTAAGTCGATGTGGAATTCAAATGCATTGTCAAAAAAATTCAATCAGGATCTTTAGCTGCTAAATATGATGTATCTTTTACTGTATGGCTCGGAGCTAGGTTAAAGACAGCGGAGAATGAAAAGGTGGTTGTTAGAACACAATATGAGAAAGACGAAAAATAACATCACTATGCATGTGCTTGTGTGAATTCCACGGGGAAAGAGGAAGAGAATGAGACCAAATAAGTCCTGAAGGAACACGTTTGAAATAGAGAAGGGGAGGCTAGGTTATTATGGTTCGATTTTTATAAAAATCAAGTGAGTTGACGAAGTATTGCTTAAGCCTATGTTCCTTAGAAAACCGAAAGAAAAAAAGAAGAAAATCTAAAGAGCCAAGAACAGTGAGCTCCATCGAACCCGAGAGGTTCGGTAATTCAGTCTCAGGGTTTCCGCGGAGGTCAAGACACACAGCCGACTCATTTGATTTACGATCGGATTTTGTAAGTGTAGACGATACAACTATTAGGAAGGGTTCGGTTGTTGCGCATATATAACTATGGGGTTCGGTACCTCCAAAAAGTTAGGAACCACTGCTATTTTACGTATCGGATAAAGATAAAATAATCCCTGCTATTTATTTCTCTTAATGAAGTGATCCTGGAAAGTTGTAATGCAATTAAGTAAAAATATCTGATCTCTCACGATGAAGTTGAGAGAATCGTAAGAATCGTATAAAGAACTTGTCGCGTTATCACTTAGCAAAACTGGCTAGTGAAATCGTACATTAAGTGTTAATACAATTGATTTCTTTTTTAAGAGTTAAAAGAGTTTTCTAGTCACCGAAAAAGCGCCCCCCCCCCCCCCCCCCCACCATCTTGGACAAGAATGGTAGAGCGGATTTTAAACGTCACTAACTCTTTTTTTTTCATGTAACACAAAATACACTTTAGTAGAAAGGGTTTCTTTTCTGATTGATATCTGTTATTTATTCCTTAATCCGATGTGAATTTTTTCCGATTTTAGTCTTCAAAAAAGCGCCCCCCCCCCATCTAGGAAAGCTGGAAAGCGTTTTTTCCGGTCACTGTTTCTTAAGGATATACGTTTACAGTTACACAATCAAGGTAGAAAACAGTTAAATCAGTAAACAAAGGCTCTCATCCGTTAAATTTCTTTACTTTGACTGTTTATAATTCAAAACTGCAGCTTAAAATGAGCTTTTAAAATTATTTTCTACCCCTTTTGGCGCCCCCCTAGGGTCGGCGCCCGGGGCGGCCGCCCTCCCCGCCCTCCCCTAGCTACGCCTCTGCCAGTATTGAGTAGCCGACAAAGTTGGTTTGTTATAATTCTCAATAAATACTAGTAAACTTAATTTAATAGTAAAATACTTAAGATGCCTAATTAATTTTAAAATAGTCACTTTACATTAGGCTAATCAAATGTGTTTCTACCTATAGTAGTTTAACATTATTGCCTAATTAATTATAAAATAGTCACTTTAAATTAAGTTTTAATCAAATGTGTTTCTACCGATAGTAGTTTAACAATTCAACGCTAGATTAGACCTACCTTAATTAATATGCGCAGTACACTTTTTAAAAACGCCAAGTTAAGATGTGTCCGCTACAGTCACTGAAATGCCACGAAGCGAGTTCGATTCCTTGAGGCGTCCGAAATCTCAAACAGAAATCTAACATTATACATGAGTTCGTTGTATAGTTGAAATACAAGTGCGAGGGTCGAGGATGTCTCACAGCAAGATGTACGTGTGTTGCACGTGACATACATCAGGCGGGGATGAGGGGTGGGTAGTGCATTAATCTTGTCATCAGCATATCTCATTAAAATAAAGATCCCCCGACAGAACAGATCCCCGGAGAATTAATAGTATTACTTACATGCCACGTGACACAGATTCATTGCTCAATGGAGAGTTATGAGCACAGATTGGACAAGCCGGGTGGTCCCATCCATTGCTGGCTGGGTTTGAACCACCAATCACAAGTTTTTAAAATATGAGTTTCTATATATTTCATTATGATAAGCACATCGTGCATGATATGCAGTTAATTCAAGTATAAGAATACGGGCATTACAACAGAACAAACAAAGTTATAGTTATTTCCTTGTAGGAATAAGGGTATTACAGCAGTACCAACGCAATATCAATTCATAGTAACTTCATCTGTAGAAATAATGGCATTTCAATATAGCACCAACGCAATAAAAAGTTATCAACCTAAGGAATAGGGGCATTAAAATAGTATTAGCGCAATAGGAAGTTACAAGTTACAAAACTAGAAGATGAAAAAAAATATAGTCAATTATACCAATGAATATTCATCAACGTCAACATGGTTTGATGAAATGGTGAGATCGTCCATGTATACAGTAAAACAACACAATTACTAAGTTCATAAGGCTCTAACTGAGGGAATGTTATTCAACATACAAAACACATAGAAATGTTATTCAACATACAAAACACATAGAAATGTATACAACATACAAAACACATAGAAATGTATTCAACATACAAAACACATAGACATGTATTCAACATTCAAAACATAGAAATGTATTCAACACAGAAAACACATTGAATATTATATACACACAAAACACACTGACATTTATTCAACACGCAAAACACATTGAAATTTATTCAACATACACTGAATGCTGTTCACCATACAAACACACTGAATGTTATTTACACACTAAACACACCTCGAAAATTATTTAACACAAGAACACACAAAGGCTACACTGAAGGCAGGAAAGCACTCGTTTATACTGAAACTGAAATGATAAAGAGATGAAACTGTAAGAAATACGAAGCACACGATCCCCCTTTGGGAATAGGAATGGGATTTCCGTTAAAAGAAAACGTAAATTGGCTTGATATAGAGATTTGATAATTGGAGCAGGCGGCAATTTGAAACGATACCTTGGATAAATAAACAGTTTTGAAGAATTCATACAATTTTCATTCACAGCATACACAAAAATAATTCCCAGACATACAGGCTCTACAAGCTTTGTGCGTTGTATCGGACATGAACTAAGGGTTGCAGTAAATAAGTGCACGTTCATAGACATTGAGTATAGGCCTGCTGCAGAAGTGGGGTCCGGTCAAAGACATTGAGTATAGGCCTGCTACAGTAGTGGGGTCCGGTCAAATACATTGAGTATAGGCCTGCTACAGAAGTGGGGTCCGGTCAAATACCATTTGTTCAAGGCTAGCCTATTTCTCTCTTCAAGCGTGCACTGTAATTCTTCTGCTGATGTGAATCTCTGTTTTCTTCCTAAAAATTATTACTCATTAAAAATTAAAAAAGACTTCTTAAAAAAAAACGACCTGATTTAAATTAATTACTGTAAAACCAACAGCATTTAGCTTCGATCTAGAAGTCCCAAGTTTCATTTAATTTTTTGTTGTTGCTCTAAACCCTTGCTACTTAGGCTAAACACCATACTATAGCCTAAAAACATGAGTACATCAGCCACACTAAGCACGTGACGCCGGTATCAGCCAATCAACGCCAGCCTGCATCTTTGAATGCAGCAGAGTTATATGACAGATTTATGGCGCCAGATTTTTTCTTAAATCACAACTTTTTTAAAGACTTCAACCCCCCCCCCCCCCTCCTTCATAAACAAAGCGATAAACAACAATTCATGTTGTAGCGTGGTGTGTTTCCAGTACACTATCAGACAAACGTCATTATCTTAGAGACAATAATTTTACCTCTCTCCTAAAACTGTTCGGGAGTGGGGTGGTGGGCAGAGGCGCAGCGATAACGCTATTGTAACGCATCGCTAAGCTTGTTCTATTTCAGTGGTTCAAAAATGAGTTTATTTAACGTTTACAGCTGACCGAATCCAATCAATGCCGCCCAGAAAGATGCAAAGATTAAAATAAACCCATCAAAAGTTGACAGGGTCAGGTTATCACTGATCCAGTCTATTGATGAAACTGTAACAAGAAGGAACAAAATAGTTCTCAACATAAGGAGAAAATTGTTCTAGTCCTACGGGGAAAATAGTTCTAATCCTGAGGGGAAAATATTTCTAATCCTGAGGGGGAAAATAGTTATAATCCTAAGGGGAAAATATTTCTAATCCTGAGGGGAAAAATAGTTCTAGTCCTAAGGGAACAAATTAGTTCTCAACATAAGGAAAAAATAGTTCTAATCCTAAGAGAAAAATAGTTCTAATCCTAAGAAGGGAAAATTGTTCTAATCCAAAGGAAAAAACACTTTTAATCATATGGGAACAAATTAGTTCTTAACATAAAGGGGAAAAAAAGGAAAATAACTATAATCCTAGGGGAACAAACTAGTTATAATCCTATAAGAACAAAATTGCTCTAATCCGAAGGGAATAAAGTATATATAATCCTACTACTGTAAGCGGGATTTACATGTACTGTATAGGACTACATGCACTGTCCATATATATCTACTGGCAACCAGTGGGGTAGGCAGAGGGGTCCATAGGGGAGTGAGTTCTACATGACGTCCATTTTGATTTTAAAAAGCTACTCCTTACTCATTGTTTTGGAGAAAACTACCGACATAATCACGGAAAAAGAATTCATTTATCCTATGCGCCAATTTTTTTTTTTACCAATTAATCTTTCAAGATCATTAACAAAAGAAACAATGTAAGTATAGTTAGCTTCGCTTGGCAACTAATTTTTAAGAATAAATATCTGCACGTATTCAACACAAAGTCTATGAATGAACCACCTAATAGCGAGACATGGCATGTTGTATCACATACAACTGTCAATTTTAGCACTATTATACACAGCGCCGCAACTTTAGCCATAATTACAGCCATCTCTCACATATTTAACACACACTCGGCACATTTCAAGCCTAATCACACAGGGGCGACACGGACTATAAAATTATAGCTGAACCCATTTCTCTGTCTAAGCGCCAGGCCTGACTTATTGTAAGCCCATCCATCATCCCATCGTTATCGTCCTTATCGGATGTTAAACCATACATCTTTTCTTGTCTTATTAGCTCGAGTTGCACAAAAATTTCAGCTCTCTATATTTAGCCTTCGTCGACCCTTCATCCCCGTCCACATCCTAGTTAAATCGTGGTTGTTTGTTGTAGTAGATGCAATGTCTCATAAAGCTGTGAGAACGACAATCGGGAAACTCACCGCCTGTATAGTACGTGGTAATACAGTGGAACCCCATGTTAACCGACACCTTTGTTCAGGGTTTCTTTCAGGCAGCCCCCCCCCCCCTCCCGCCGTCCGAATGTAATAGAAAAATAATTCATTAAAAAAAACACATACTTTAACCCCCCACTCCCCTAAAGTTTCAAGTGCTCCAATCCCCCTTTTAAGAGAAAAATGTCTGAAAGAAACACTGTCTTTTATTGATATTTAGAAGATATTAAATGAGAGGTTCGTGCGAGACAGCCCTGCCAAAATGTCGAGTTTATCTTTATATTTTGTATACATACAATTACTAGCACATGTTTTTAATTACCCGTAGTTTGTGTGTAGCAGGGTACGTATGAAATGATAACTAGGTGGTTGTGTATCGTCCAAACAACATTTGTTATTAGTTTTGACATCTTGAGTGTGTGTGGTCGAAGGCTATCATACATCTGTATCACATGCATCTTGGTGTCATCAAAAGGTGTCCATAGAAGGGGCTAATTTAAAAAAAACGTAATCTAAACAAATCTATAAGTACATTTCCGTTAGAAGGTACCATGCGGTCATAGAGCACATAAACCACTCCCCAACCATAGACTAATCTACTACACCTTCATGTCAAATGCTTGATACAAGATATGTATACAAAGCAATGGACGCCAAGTAGTCCACAAAGGAAAAGTGTCGAACATGAATTATACACCTTGGCCGCGGTCAGGCATGACAATTTAAAAACCTGCACAACTCACTGAGGAATGGGAAGAGGGGTGGGGGTGAGGGTCGTTAGTCATCCAAAGCCGAAGCCTAATCTATTTGTTTCTCTGTCATACTCCACAATGCAGGTAATTTAAACCGCACATCTCGAATGGGGATCAAGTTCCCAGTTGCCAAATATTTCACACCTAGGACTACCCCCATCATTCTCGTGTTCACGTCAGGTTGAAGAAGAAAAAAAACATGTTTTAACACCCCTCCCTCTCAGGTTTGCTTACACACAACACAACTACCTTCATAATAGCTTAGACCGGTCCAAGTCGCCCCCACCCGTAAGACTACCCCATTCACGCAAACACCACCTCATTTCTACATCGACTTATCATTTTCATCTAATGCATGACTCCCAAACTGTCAAAATCCGAGCCAGCCCTTTTGTTTGCTCTCTTGTGCAAATACATTTACAATAAAAGCCTTAGTGATTGATGGGGCAGCGGATTGATTGCACGGGGCGCCACAAAGACGGCTTGACACGTGATTGACAATACGCAATGAAAGCTTTGATTGATGTCTTTAGAACAAACAGCAGATGGCTGGATTCCTTCCATATTCCCTGCTCGCTAGGCAGCATTATCGCATGGATTTTCACGTACACAATCTAGTCATTTTTTATGCACGAAAACAGGGGGAAATGTGTACTAATAATAAACGTTTACAAACTATGTTTATACTTTGTTTAATGTATTTAGTTTAATACTGATAGCGTTAAGCTAGTTAGCACAGTAGACACTAATCTATCCTCGTTGGGCGAAGACAGCGAGGTTTGTTGACAAACACTAACAATCCGCGAGACCGTGGCACGCGCAGACTAACGGGCGAGAAGCCAGCCAACGAAAGGCTTGTTGTGATTATTATTAATTTTTTTATTTAAAATATGAACTGAAAAAATCGAGATAAATAACTAGATTTATTATATTGAATCAGAATTAGTCTACTTACCAGTTACATCACTTCCTTTCTGAATAAAATAATATTACATAGATTCTAGATCTACTTATTGCATTACCGCATTCGAATAATGGGCTAGCAGACGATAACCACAACAGTTGCCCCTCTCATCCGAACCAACCTCCAAAATTGACCCGGAACTAAACATGCTGAGAGTAAGGTCATAGGTTGTGTGAGGACATTTAAATTTGCGCATGCTCCGTGACATACTTTTCATGTGGTTTTCCATACTGTTCCGACGCCATATTGTATTTTTATTAATTTTCCTTTTGTAAAATATCGAAAATGGTGCACCATAGCTTTCATTTTATTATATGTATCATTGATCCAACTTAATATTTATTTTTACCTTACACTTTGGATGTAAAAAAGGTAAATTTAAGTGCATTATTTGGAGGTTTCTCCGAATGCATTATGCACTTTTTTCAAACATTTAACCTTTTTGGGCAGCCATCGGAAAACTTGTGTTTAATCGGTTTCATAGAATAATTTGAACTTCATACTTTATTTTTATCGTCACGCAGTCAGCTGTTTTACGTTTGTAGTCGCGCTTTTGCATACAGCCGCAGGTCACTCTGTTTACAACTGCACAGCGCATAATCCTAATAGACTCAATAATACAAATGATCACAAATCAAATTGTCTGTCTACTGCTATAACTCTATACTCTATTCTATTGACTATTGATTCTATTCACTGGATTATTCTATTTCTAGATTCTAGATTAGATAGAAATCTAGATCTAGAATAGTTCTCGATCTAGAATTAGAATAGCTAGGCCGCTAGGCTAACAGCTGAAGACTAAAATCTAAATTATTAAAATAGATCTAGATCTCTAGATCTAGATCTAATTCTGCCTAATAGAAAAATATAATATTGAGTAGAAACTAGATCTAGATAAGACTGATGTACTCTACTCTAGAGTTCTTCTTTACTCAGTAGTACTTATAATTATATATTATAATTTAGGTAAAACTCCATTTTAGCGTATTTTATTCCCTGCTTCACGTTCACCTCCAGTTGAGCGTATTTTATTATAAACACAACCAAAACACACGAAAACGTTAGGAAAACATTAGGCTTATTAATATATTTCTTTATGAATTGAATGTGCTATGACTATGCATGTATTTTTGTGACGTATGCTGATAATTAAAGTCAATGTACTCATGGTGAACCCTCGACCGTGCAGTGATTTTTTTCACGCTATTCAATTCGAACTGTCCTAATGCTTTTTTATGTTTTTTTTTTTTACCTTTTCTAATTAAAACTCACATTCATCAAAAAAAAAGTATATCTGGCTCTAATCCTAGTGTTTTTCTAGCGTTTTGTGTGCTTTGGTTGTGTTGATAATAAAATACGCTCAAACTCATGTGAATGTGAAGCGGCGAATAAAATACGCTAAAATGGAGTTTTACCATAATGTATATAATATATAGGCCCATCTCTATTCTCAGATTCTGATCTTATGTTTAAAATAAAATAAAATAGGCATAACCCAGAAAATAGCTCAGACAAACATTATTTTTAGGCCTAGATCTAGATTCTAGAAGTCTATACCTCTAAGACTAAGTCCTAGAATCTAAATGCCCTGGCCTAAAAATCTTCTCTTAAGCCTAAACGCCTACGCCCTCCTACCTAATGTCCAGAGGCGTAGCGACCCTTCCCAGCGCCAGGGACAAACTTTCAATTTGGCGCCCCCCTTAACTTTTCGATTTGCACCCCCCCTCAACTTTTCGATTTGCACCCCCCTCCCCCAAACTGCAAATATGCAGCTAAATTGACATTTTAATTTGTTTTTACAACCCACTTTGGCACCCCATAAGGTCGGCGCCTGGGTACATATGTCCCCCCTGCCCCCCCATCGCTACGCCTCTGCTAATGTCAGCAAGTAATGCATTAGAATCACACACAAACTATAGTATTGGCTAACTAACTAGATTTATAGTACTACCTACGCTATTACGTGGTCGTGAGTAATCTAGACCCTAGACTAAGTACAGAGTTAGATTACAGTACCATTTTTTATAATTAAAAAAATATGAAAATAACAACCATAATCATCTTCCACTACTCTCACTTTATTTTACTTTAAGACTTAGCTCTAAATTAAATCCAAATCTGGATTGTTGGATATAGGCTTGACATTGGAACAGTGTTTCTTCAAGACTTTTTTCTCAGTGGAGGCAATTGAAATTATGGGGGGGGGGGGGGGGGGGGGGGGTAGACTTCGGGGGTCGGACACTGTTAAATGTATATGTTTTCTATATAAATTTCATTTCGTTTGGGGGGGGGGGCAGAAACTCTGCATTGGAATGTCCTAAATCTGCTTCCCCAGTGTCAGTCATGCATGTTTCATTAGCCAATAATGTTTAATCGATGCAAGTCTTTGAGACTCATATTAACTTATTAATCCCATATCTAGTCCACTCAAGATATACTTAGGAGTTGTTCATAAATGACATTACTTTCTAAGGAGGGACTCTCTGACTTTTGTAAAAGAAAATATAATGTGGTCACATAATAATTCTGTTTATTCTGTAGCTTACTCATTCATTGCATTTCAAAAATATCTTACCAAACACAATTGCTTAACAAAATAATATTTGGTAAATTTAATTAAATTTTAAATTCAAAAGTGAAGTATTTGTCTTCTTTTGTTCTGCATCTGTAATTGTTTTACCTACATGTTGAATGTTGGGAAGTTTTTTTTTATACCTATAACTCTTGCCCAAACCACAGTACATGAAAAAGAAATAGTAGTAGGGCCCTACAATTCTTATTTTCTTGCCTTCATTTTCATAACAAACAAATTTCTGTAAGCAATACTGAAAACAGAAAAGGGTATTTTTAGAGGGCTACTGATTTAGTAATAGATCTTTGTGGTTGCAGCATTGTTTATTAAATAATAAATGTGTTTCTGGGTGGAGAAGTAAATGATGGCGCTTTGGCTTATTTATGTTCACAATTCAAACCAAAACAGCTCTTTCCCTTATCTGAGAAAACACCCTGGTTATATATGACACTATACCATAATTATAATTAGATTTTTCTGTGTTGATCTAAATTCTGGTTTTCAAAACTGTCACTGTCTGATTTATGTGGGCCTGCTTATCTTTAGTGTTAAAATTTATTGACTCTCTAAGAGAGCAACCACGTTTTCTGTCAGTTGTTTCTGTTATATTTAAAAAAACTATTTCTTTCTTCTCAGCAATGTTAGACTAATATTTATCTGTATTTGAAGGCTACATTACTAGCTTACATTTTAGATTTAATTTTTGATGAACTGACCAGCACATTATTCAGATTTATTTTACTGTAGTCTGTAGTTTTTTTTATAAACCATGTTTCTTATCCACTATTGTAAAGTATCATTTAAAAGAAAATCATAACCAAAAACTTTTCAAAATTTTTATTTTTATTACATTAATAGTGGATTTATACAAAAACTCCATTCAGCTTTATTTTTTTTAACCTTATTAATAATACTGTGAGATTCAAAGCAAATAGTAACTTCAGTTTTGTTAAGCTAAAAATAAACTATATATTTGTTTAAAGGTTTAACCAATGGAGTCAGTAGACACAAGCAACCATATGTGCTTGATCTGCAATCAAACAATCATTGGCCTTCTCAACTACGTGGACCATTTCAAGTCCCACGCTACACCCCAGGATGGTCACATAGTGGAACAGAAGGTCTCATCCTGGGACCTAAAACAGGTGATAGTCCCATGTTCTGGTGACAAGACCCAGCCTGAGGCCAAGAAACATGGCACTGACTCCACAGCGCAGCACACTGCCCAGGGGTCTGGCTCTTACAGTGCAGACACGTCTCCCTTGCCAGAATTCATTGACAACAATGATGACTTTACAGATGCTGACCTTGACACTGATACCCTCATATCCCAGAGGCACTGTCCAGATTTTTTCCAGTCCCTGGAGCTTAAAAGTGCAACAGATGAACCAGCCCCCAGGCAGAAGATCAAAGCTGTGCAGAAGTTGTCCATCTTTGAAGATGACCAGCATGCCGAGTCCTTGCTTCCCATCTCCAGTATTCTAAGTCACCTCAACTTCAGCAGCGATGAAGAGCTCCTGGCCATTTCAGATAACGAAGCCGACGGACAGCAAAGTAACGAAGACAGCTTCTGGCTGTCTGAGGATGAGCGCTATTCATCTCACCCCCCTCAAGGTCACACAGGTGGCAAGTGGAACCCTGGAGAAGGCCCCAAACGTAGGATGCCTATTGCTGGGAAATGGAAACCAGGTGAAGGCCCTGGCCCAGCCTGTCGTAAAAACATTGTCAAAAGAACCAGGGGAGCTAAGAGCGATGCTGGGAAAACCTTCTACTGCAATGTCTGTAACTCTTGTTACAGTAACCGCATCACGTACTCACTCCATTTTAGCCAGGCACAGCACAAGCAGTTAGCTGAGGAGAAGAAGAATGCCAAAGCTATGCCAGATTTTCTTGAAGAAAATGGGAGGCTAGAGGAAGCTGCTGCACAAGCTCACCACAAGCAGGCTGATGGGGCAGATGATGGCTCAGGGAAGGCTAAAAATAGAAACAATGTGCGCCATTGCCAAGTGAGTTTATTCTGTATATTGTTGATTACATTTTATTTTTAAGTCTATGTATTAAATAGCTATTAAATGATTAAAAGCTGGTGTTTGTTTAAAAAAACAAATTTTGAAGTGTTGCACAAACAACTGCATTGGTTGACTCTTGTTTGCAGGTTTGTGATCTGTACTTTGACAATGCCAATGTGTTCTCCATTCACTGTGAGACCAAACTTCACAAAGACGCCACACTCAAGAGAGGGTTCAGAGAGTACAAAGGTAGTGATGGCTCCATCATCAGGATTGATGTCAATAATGAAACCATTTCTAAAGATGACCCTAATGACTTGTGGTGTAGTCTAGCTGGTAGCTTAAGGTGAGTCATTGGTTCAAGTTTTGCTCATACCTTCTTTTGAGAAAAGCATTTACTTTATTATACACATGGCATACAATCTGTAATAACTTAAATCTATGTTGGCAATTGTATAAGGTGTTTACACTTTAGTCCCATGATTTATAACTGCCTTTCTCTCCGTATATATAGGTACATTTATATACTTATTTTCTGTTATTCTCAATATTGGAACATAATAACTTTAATAACACTATGCATTTCTATAAGAATACGTTTAAACCTTTGATTACAGTTACTTTACTTGTCTTTACTTGTATTCACAAACTAGATCATCATCTCTAACCTGTTTTTCTGATGGCAAAGAAACAGAAAGCCACCAGTGTAACATTTGTGACAAGCAGTTCAAACGCAAGTACGAGATGGCCCGCCACCTACTGACCCGCATGCACCGGGTCAGGGCCCTGAAAAACCCTGAAGCTGACTCGGTGGAGATGCTGAATAAGTACAACAAGTACATGACTCGCCTCAGCCCTTTCCAGTGTGGTGTGTGCCAGTACTACTTCAACAGGCAGGTTAGTGGGTTGATACAATTTGTGGAGCATGCTTTAATTCAGATTGACATTTTTCATAGTTAGATTATTTGTAAGATATAAGATTGTTAGTTGTTTCCCCAGTAAAACAAATGTTATAAATGTAAGTTTTAATTTCATGGTTTTTAAAGGGCAGTAACTTTTGTTGTTGTAGAGAGATTTCCTGGACCATATGGGCAGCTCTCTTCACCTGATGACTTGCCAGGAGATGCTTGGACCAATCTTGTGTGTGCCATGTAAATACAAAACTCACAAACACAACGAGGTTTGTACATCAACATTTTGTAATTGTCATCTGTTGCCAAAACCACTTTAACTTGATTTGTGTACATTAAAAAATAATCCAACAACATAAATATTTTGTGGTGTAAAAAAATAAAAAAGTACATGTAGATCTTCATGGTGAAGCATTTATAAAGAATATAAATGTATATGTTAACTACAAACTCAATAAATCCAGTAACCCCCTCCACCCAAGAATGATTAGACCATGGATAGTTATCTATCATACAACAGTGACAATTTACCTGACCTATAGATTTAACAAAAAAAATTAAGTTCCCCTTTCAGACGTAGCACATGTTTCTTAACCTCAACAAATGAAAGGATGGTATAATCAGCACTATGCCTAGTCACCTTTACTTTCCTTTATGTGAGTCAGTACTCATCAGAGCTGGGTGGACTCAGGGATGTCCTTTAGTCATAAATCCGAACTATCAGCACTTAAGACCTATGGGCTAGTAGTCTAGTGCTCAACCTAGCTGTCCCACACTAACTTCTTAGATTGGTAGAAATTGAGTTATTCACACAGAAACCTTTAAAATATGTTTTATTAAAATATTTTTGCTTGCCTTTTAAGATGATGGAGCACCTTCATTACCCAGACCATTTTGCTGCGGTGGAGAAGAAACACGGCATCTGTATTGTGCGAGAGAGCCACACCCGCATCACCTGCAAGTTCTGTGGGGTCAAAATGTACTCGGCTGTCAGGATGAGGAGACACTGCCAGCAGCGCCATGCTGACCGCTTGACCGAGGTCCAGGTGACCATGTTTGTCAAGCCTGTGGAGTTCAACGTCCACAAGTGCCCACTCTGTGAGAAATCTTTTAGGGCCAAAAGTCTGCTGCAGTTCCACTTTTTAAAGGTAATTAGGTTGTAATTAGGTAGTTAGATACAATATGTTGTTTCAGCAATTAAAACTAGTTAATTAGGGGCAACTTTGTCCTGTGATACAAAATGGAATTTTATCTGTCCAGGTCCACAGAAGTATGTCACTGTTCAACTGTGCTGTATGCAGTAGGGGGTACCTGGACCAGCGACGGTTAGATAACCATCTCAGAACCAGGTTCCATGCCAAGCGTGTCATAGCCAACAAGCTGAAAGAGGCGCAGAAGGTCAAGGTAGCAGCCTTGAAAGAACAAGCAGCACTAGGTGTCTTGAAGAGAAAAAGAGGTAATTTAACTTGTATGTTACATTATATCTCATAGAGGTAGTTCAACTTGTATGTTACATTATATCTCATAGGTAGTTCAACTTGTGTTAAATTATATCTCATAGAGGTAGTTCTAACTTGTATGTTAAATCATTTCTCATAGAGGTAGTTCCAACTTGTATGTAAAATCATATCTCATAGAGGTAGTTCCAACTTTTATGTTAAATCATATCTCATAGAGGTAGTTCCACCTTGTATATTAAGTCACATCTCATAGATGTAGTTTTGTCTTTAATTAGTTGAAATAAACGTCCATATATTATATGTTCAATAGTTTTATAAGGATTACTTAAGTATGCTAAGATAACCTTTACCATCTAATCTTTTTTTAAACTGACCAACCACATTATTCAAATATTGCTACCTGTTTTAAACTGACCAACCACATATATTGCTACCTGTTTAAAACTGACCAACCACATATATTGCTACCTGTTTGTTGACAGGTCGACCAAGGCTAGCTGACAAGCTGAAGCCACCTAAGAGGGTGGAGCCCCTGGTTCTCCATGTCAAGAAACCACTGGTGGGTGAGTATGTGGACAGACCCAGGAGGAGCACCCGCAAGAGAAAGATCATGGAATTCTTTGATGATGATGACGACGATGATGAATCCGAGAAAGAAAAGTCAAGAAAGGAGAAAAAAGAAAAAACAAACACAAAGTTGAGCAAGGTGAAGGAGAGTTTGCCAGACAGTAAACAGGTGTCAGCTGTGTGTGGTACTGTCAAGAGACCTAAAGGTAGACCCAGTAAGAAAGTCAAGGAGAACACAGTGAAAGCTGATACTACAGCTAAAGGGAGAGAACCACATTCTAGTGACCCCATCCAGCCCCATACAGACAACACATCAGTAGATGTTAAACCTGAACACAGACCTGTAACTGATGATGAAAGTGCTGCGTCTGTTGGTGATGATGATGATGATGGTTCAAGTTTTGACAGCGAGGATGAGATGAACCCTGACATTGATGATGAGAAGCTGATGGAAGCCAGCAAACACATTTTCTCCTGCACATACTGTGACTTTGCTGCCACTGACTTGACGGAGCTGAGAGGGCACTACAATGAAAACCACCCCAATGACATCCTGGCTTGTCAGCCTTGCAACCAGTACTTCCTGTCTCTCAAGGTCAGGCTCTCTGTCATTGTATCAGCGTCTGTAATTGTAACTGTTGTCAGACTCAGAGGCGTAGTGAGGGGGGGGGGGGGGTGCAGACCGCACTGGGTGACACCATTTAGGGGGTTGACACCAAGGCAAAAAATAGTAAAATATATAGAGAAAAATGAAAATTCCACTTAATTAAGTGATTAATTAGAGTGTTAAATAGTGTTTTAAGAGGTGCAAATCAAAAGTTTGAGGGGGGGGGGGGGGGTGAAAATAAAAAAGGAAGGGTTGTTACGCCTCTGGGGGGGGGTGACACCACTAAATGCCGCACCGGGTGACACCCGACCTCGCTACGCCACTGGTCAGACTGTCTGTAATTGTTGTCTCACAGACTGTAATTGTTGTCAAAAAATCTGTAATTGTAACTGCTGTCAGTAATTTTAATTGTTGTCAGTAATTGTAATTGTTGTCACACAGTCTATAATTGTAATTGTTGTCAAAAAGTCTGTAATTGTTGTCAGACTGTCTGTAACTGTTGTCTGACAGGTTGTATTTGTAACTATTATCATATCCCACCTCTTAATGTTGATGCCCACATCTGCAGGCCTACAAGATCCACTGCTCTGGCCGTGGTCACCAGCTGAAGCTGAGAGAACAGTCAGGTGAAACCAAGATGCACAAGTGCCCCATGTGTGAGAAGAGGTTCCTGCAGGAGTCCTGCTGTCTGCTGCACCTGGAGACTGTCCACCGGCACCCCAGCTGTGAGGCTGACCTTCAGAGGTTAAACAAGGGTCAGGACCTGGTCACCCAACTGTATGGGGACCATGTGAAGCAGGTCAGATACTAATGAGTTTAATAAAGGAAATATTTAATTGTGTTGTATCTTCTTACACAAGTATTTGATGATGTTGTATCTTCTCACACAAGTATCTAATGATGTTGTATCTTCTCACAGGTGGAGTGTCTGAGCAACGACACATCAGTCTCCTGTCCAGAGTGTGGCAAGTTTGTCAGGAAGGACACTCTAGTTGAGCACCTGCGCCTACACACTGGGGAGCGCCCGTACACCTGCAGGTTCTGCAGCAAGGGGTTTGCAGGTAGATTAACCCTGAGGAGACACATATCAAGTCACCTCAACATGCCCATGTTCATGTGTGACACCTGCGGGAGGGAGTTCAAGCGGAACAATCACCTCATCAAGCACCTGCGCCAACATGACTTTGAGAAGAGAGGAGAAAGCTATGTTTGTCAAGTAAGGCAGAGTTTTAATATAAGTTAGGGTTCAGTTGGTGGCTTTAGTCTTTAGTGCCATGACCCCTTGTAGACTGAAACAAATTTATAGTAATTTTGTTTGATAACCTAAACTAAACAATATTTATTCCCAGTCTTTTTAGATATCTCTTAAATTATTTGAACTTCACAGTAATATTTTAGTGTGTAAAGTAAAACCATAATGTAATCTCCACAGGTTTGTAAAGCATGTTTCTTTACACCTGAAGAGCTGGCGCGGCACATGCGTCGCCATGGAGACCGCAACTACAAATGCACCTGGCCAGGTTGCCACTGGACGTTTGTGTTGAGTGGTGAGCTCAAGTCTCACATGTTCACCCACACGGGGGAGAAGAAGTACCTCTGTGACTCGTGTGGGTTTGGTGCCCCCACCAAGACCAGGCTCAGGCGCCACGTCAAAACACACGACAAGTCCCGCAACTTTAACTGTGATTACTGCCCCTACAAAGCTTCCTGCAAGACCCATTTAAAGAGACATATGAGGATTCACATCAACTCTAGACCCTTTGCTTGTCCGTACTGTAATTATACGTGCAACACACATGAAAATATCCGTAAACACATACTCAAGACCCAGAAACACAAGGGGATGAAGCTGTACCCATGTAAGTTGTGTGGTAACTTTGGCTGTGACTCCAGCAAGGAATTCAGGGCTCATCTGATGACTGTGCATGAAAATTACCTGAAAGAAAATGCTGTGGACTCGCTAGCTGTTTTCTCTGGCCTATACAAGCGTGAAGAGGACTACCAAAAACCTAAAGAAGGTTCTGAGATCATTCAGGTGACTAAAGGCAGGTTTTTTAGGTCCTACCAAAACCCTGGTGCACCCATTGAACCCCCTAAACCAAAGAAACCTAAAAAGACAGCCCACAAGATGGAGGAGGTCAAGGTTCATATAGTCCCACCCTCAGAGCTGGAGAGAGATATCTTGGGTTCTGATCCCAAGGAGAAAGAACCAAAACAAACAATGTCTGTTTATTCTGAGGAACATAAGCCGTTGATGCTGCAGTCCTCCCAGCAACAGGACTCTGCCAATGTGATGATCTCCCTCAGGGAGCAGCACACGGAGTCTGAGCACGAGGAGGAGTCTCCAGACGGGGAGGTGGACCAGGAGGTGGAGAATGCTCAGTACATCGAGGTCCCCAACATGGTGATCCACACCTTCAACTCACAGCAGACCCAGCCCCTCCCCTCAGCCACCACCTTCTCCATCCAACCCCAGGCCCAGCAGCTGCCTGTGACCGTCACTCTAACTGATGATAAGCTCTACTGGACAGTGGTGCCGGACCAGAAGGTCATCCTCCCCCAGACGTCAGCCCCAGAGCCGTGGTACTCCGGCATGCCCCAGGTGCACGCCCCCACCACACAGGAGTTGCAGCAGTACAGCCACCCAGGCAACCTGCTCCCTGCCAACTACTTCTGTAACATTCCAGTGGGGGACATCCAGAGCATCCAGAACACAGTCAGTGGACAAATCTATACTGGGATTGTAGAGAATATTGTTGTCCTTAATGACCCCACTCGTACTGAGAGTGCCAGTCTTTAGACTTACAGGTTGTTTGAATGAGTTGAATCAATGAATGATGATTGTTTCATTGAAGTGACGCCCACACAATGTTGATAGATTGTTTTAATGAGATCACACAAAACTTTTTGTTTTGTTTAGACTTGCTACATTAAAGCTGCAAAATTTAAGGTCAAATTTTAAAAAAAAAATGAATTTTACATAATTTATTTTATCGGATGGTACTATAACAGAACAAAGTTATATTTTTCTTTGCTTACTTATTGGATTTTCCTCTAAGTAAATAATTGTTTTAACAGTGAATAAAGCGTGCCATATTAATCTTTTTAAACTAAAAATCTATTTACCAACCTATTCCACATCTCTTAGAATCTCCAATTAAAATCAAAAGCAACTTTTAATGTAAATTTTAATAAACCATTATATATATATCAGTATTCATAAGGTAATTGATAGAATTAATTATTTTATTGACAGTGATTGTAAGAATATTATCAGTATTGATAGCGATTGTAAAAATGAATTATGAGCATTGATAGTGATTGTAAGAATGAATTATCATGATCTATAATGATTGTAAGAACAAATTATCAGTTTTGATATTATTTAAAACCAACAAATGTAAATAAACTTCAACAGGCAGTTGAAAACATGAACCACATTTTTATCCCATAGGTCAGAGCTGATCAATATGTCAAAGTTAATTTACTACTTTATGTCAGGAGATTACCACTGAGTATTTTAATATTGATTGCACTGTAAGAGTCAGTTAATATAACAGTTGTATTTTGTGTCTTATGTTGATGTAACTTAATGTTTGAGGGAGACAACCTAGTCATGTTTTACAGATCTGTTGTAATTAATGGCAAAATATTTGCTTCCTACTTGAGATCCATTTATTTACAGTTTTTTTATTGTTTTAATTCAGTTATGTAAAAGTATGTCAATGTGAGCTGTTATGGGCTGACCATATTTCATACAGGTTCTGTCTAGGTGCTTTGTTGTATTGAACTTGATTTAATGTAAGTCTGACACTTTCCTCTGCTCAAATATGTGGCATGTGCAATAACTCATGTGATCCAAGCCATCATTCCACACCTTACTGTAAAACTTGGCTCAAATATGTGGAAACACATGTTTATTGTAGCTATATGATCAAGCATTTTCTACATCTGCCATTCTAGATTTTTAACAACAAATTGTTATAGTATGGTAATTTTAATGTTTTTCTTACATTTTATTCAACCAAACTGGTGGTACATGTGCAATACAAAATATTTTTTCTCACACAATTTGTTGTCAGTTCTGTATTGAAGCATTTGAAGACAGCAAACACTAAAACAGATCATTATTGAGGCATATTAAAATGGCTATGATTATCTTTAATTAAAGCTTTTTCACTATACAGATGAAATGATTTCAATAATTTTAAAATTTGATCCTGAAATGATTTTCAAAATGAGTTTTATACCAAAATCTCAACATAAAAAAAAACATTGAAAGAAAAATGAATTTTTCACCACCAAAGCAATACAGTATAAATATATTTCCTTATGTACAAACATTGCAAGCTACAATCTTCTGGTGACATCCTTCAGACACTAATGCCACAAAGACAACACCAAAACAGTAATGTTATCTGCCATTGGTCAATACAAAATACAAACAGTAGAGGGCATCTGCCATTGGTCAATACAAAATACAAACAGTAGAGGACATCAGATGTAACGTAGATGTAACAATCAATAGGATTACACTTATCACAACCCCAGTCAAACAGAACTATGTTTTCTCACTCAGACTGTTTAATCACTGGGTATTGAAGTTATGCTACCAATGAATTTTAGGGGAGGAGTTCCTAGGCTGCACTAGTAGTATTTGTCATGGTGCTGCTTCAGTTATTGGCAGCATGAGTTAACTCCCCCACCAAGGCAATTTAATTCTCAGTTTTTTATCTTGTTAATTCACCTCTGTCCTTTTAAGTTCTGAGCAGAGGGCCTACAATTAAAGCTAACAGTATATAACCTATGACTGTAATAAAAGCTCTATATGAATATTAAAATGTATTTTACACGTTTTTTTACACAAATTTTAAACAAATAGGTACAGACATGGTAATTTATAATTTAGACCACTTAACATGATATTCTACAAATATCTTAAGTTACATAACTAGAGGGGGGAGGTTTCACTGCTGCTTGACAGGCACTCTAGTATTAAAGGGAGATCACTCCTTAACATAACAGATGGGCAATAATCCTGCATAGATTCATTTTACTTCATATAGAAAGAAGTGTCAGTTGTACCAAGCTGAAAGTGGACCACATAGTAATATAAAACTTCAAGTAACAAAGTATATTACTGTTCCACTCTCAACTCACAATATCTTTCATTAAACTGATCATGAATAAAAAATTTGGTGCAAATCTTAAAAAAACTAAACACCCACTTAATGACAACATTAATTTTGAACATAATCAAGATTAAAATTTTTAAAAATTTCATTGCACGGTCAGAATTGCACACTCCATTCAAACTTTTAAAATTCTATTTATAAATTGTAGAAAAATAGATAGCTGATGCACACACAAAAAAGCCATTTTAAAGAACACGTGAGTTATAGCAGCAAAAGCTATAATGAAACAGTTTATGTGATTAAAATGTCATCAAGTAAAACAACATCTAAATATTCATTTAGTAACTGTTACATGGTACAGGTAAAGTCCTGCGGTTGTCTGACCTTACATATTTCAAACAGTGGAGTCCATTTTAAACAGAAACACCTGCCATGGTATAACTTCAAACCAGTTTTTACTATCATTTAAAAACCAAGTATTCTAGCATCTGTACTTTTAAAATCAGGAGCAAGTATCCTTTGTATCTGTAGTTTTAAAAGCAGATAGCATATTTTGTGATTGTAGTTTTAAAACTCAGGAGTAAGTATTTTATCTGAAGTTTTAAAACCAACAGCTGTGTTGGCTTATCTGACTGAGCCAGGAATCAGTGAAGAATAAAAGAAATGTTTCCAGTCACTTTTGTTTTTATGCTGTAGAAAGTCCCAAGATCATGTGAAGTGTATCATCAGACCCCTGGCATTTTACCACCATATACAGTCTGGTGAATTTTCCTGGGCCGCTGACGTTTGCGCTTGGGCCGAGACTTGGTTTTGTAATACTGGTTGAAGAGGAACAGCGCCACCAGACTGGTGCCGAGCACAGCAAACACAGGGAACCAGGTGAACCTGTCCTGGCCCTGCAGGATACCTGGCAGGTGAGCCGGGATACCTGGGACGTCCACCTCCTTGCCTGACATGCCCCCCAGTGGATCTGGATGGACGTTGAGTGGGACATCAATGTCAATGGAGAGGAGGCGCTGAGGCTGGTAGCTGTCTCTGTGGAGATCAACAGATGGAGGGAATAGAGAATCAAGTCACCATGTTAGTATATATATATCTATATCTATCTATCTATATATATATATATATACACATATATATATATACATCAGTGGCGTAGCGAGGTCGGGTGTCACCCGGTGTGGAACTTAATGGTGTCACCCCCCCAGAGGCGTAGCGACCCTTCCCGGGGACAAACTTTCAAGTTTTCGATTTGCACCCCCCTCAAACTTTCGATTTGCACCCCCCCCCCCCTCAAGTTTTCGATTTGCAACCCTCCCCTCAAGTTTTTCTCTATATATTTTGCTATTTTTGGCCTTGGTGTCACCCCCCTAAATGGTGTCACCCGGTGCGGTCCGCACCCCCCACCCCCCCCCCCTCGCTACGCCCCTGATATACATATATATACACATATATATACACATATATACACACACACACACACACACACATATATATATATATATATATATATATATATATATATATATATATATATATATATATATATATACATACATACATATATATACACATATATTATATATATATATATATATTATATATGTATATATATATGGTGCCCTGTCAAAACGGCCAGGGACAAATAGGCCCCGTCAAAACGGCCCCGTTAATATGACCCCGTCAAATCAACCCCCGACAAAACGACCCCGTCAAAATGGCCCCGACTTATTGACTCCTGTCAAATGGGCTCCCGTTATATTGACTCTCAACATATTGGCTCCCAACAAATAGGCTCAGGACATACTGGCTCACAACAAAGTGGCTCCCGACATATTCGCTCCCTACATAAGGGCTCACAACAAATGGGCTCCTGACAAATGGGCTCATGACATATTGGCTAGCAACAAATGGGCTCCCGACATATAGGTTTCCGACAAATGGGCTCTCGGCATTGGCTACCTACAAAATGACTCCAGACATATTGGCTCCAGACAAATGAATGGCATGACCACTATTGGCATAAAAGTAACCATTTTATCCTACCTCCACTACTACTATAACTTCTTTTTAATGCCTGAATGAAATTGTTTTTCATGAACCAACATCAATTCACAAACAAATCAAGCCCTTAACAGCTAAAATCTACCAATTCTAAAATTTTATAATGTTTAATTTACAACAGTAAAGATCTGTTGCATAAAAGCGAGCACAGAAGTGAAAATGTACGATATACATGATGTTTACAGGATAACGACATTTTGTTTTGATAACCTACAAGCATACTGGAGGTAGGAAGGTACAGCTTGGACCCTTCTCCCCACACACTGAGTTGGAACAACCTATAACCGACTCAATTATGGAAGTCATAGATAGATGACCCTTAACTTAAAACATACTATATTTTATAATATATAAACTAATATAAAAATAAGGCCTGCCAAACAAGAGATGCATACGTTGTATTACTTAAGAGTGTTAGATAAGCTAACTCTAAAGAATATTGATGAAAGGGTCCCACTGGCAGATGTCATATTCAATGAGACCGCTTTGCCGGGAGACTTAGTCTCTACAGAAACGGTATTGTCAGTGGTCCTTTTGTCTGGAGATAAATTGACCGGAGCCTTTTTGTCTTGAGCCAAAATGAGTCGTAATGTGGAGAAACTAAATGGTGGGAGCCTATTTGTCGGGATTTGTAATGACGGGGGCCATTTTATGGAAAAAACTAAATGACGGGAGCCTATATGTCAGGAGCCAAAATGACGGGAGCCTATTTGTCAGGAGCCTTATTGACTGGAGCCCTTTTGTCGGGAGCCTATATAACAGGAGCCTATTTGTCGGGAGCCTAAATGACTGGAGCCTATTTATCGGGAGCCTTTATGATGGGGTCCATATGTCGCTGGCCATTTTGACGTGGTCAATTTGACGGGGCTCTAATGTCGGGGCCGATTTGTCAGGGTCGTTATGACGGGGCCGTTTTGTCATTGGCCGTTTTGACGCCACATGTATATATATATATATATATATATATATATATATATATATATATATATATATATATATATATATATATATATATATATATAATTAGAATATTCAATTATTAGTTAGTTATTTTAAAAATGTATAACACTACTATCAAATAAGATCAGACATATTGCGGCGCTGATAAATGGCAAACATTGTTAAAATTGAATTTGAAATTATTTTGGTTACTTCCCTTTAATTAAATTTTAATGCAAGAAGGGGACAAAACACACATTTGTTCATAAAAAGAGAAAAATTCAATAATAAGAAAGAAAAAAAAATTGCAGCTATTCTTTATTATAATTTCAAATACGAATATAAATAAAGTAATGAGAAAATATTTTTGTATTTAATAAATATTTAAAAACCAAATTTTCATTATACTCTAGTTTAAATATGAAACTAATAGCCTTAAGAGATACTTAATCAGACCACTTACTAGAATTATACATTAATTAATTATTCAGATGACGTTTTTTCACAAGTTATATAAAACTTATGCACTTTTGCCATTAGGCTGGGGTTGGAGCAGCAAAAGATTTAGTACTAGTGCTGTCCGTCAAATAACAGACTTAACATGGGCACTGTATGTGAAATAACAAACTTATGGGTGCTGTATGTGAAACAACAGACTTAGCTCTAGTGCTCTGGGTGCTGTACATGAAAAAGACTTAGCATGGGTAATTTATAACAAGCAACTACAAAATTTGCACTGATACTGTGAGTCTAATCAGACTTAGCACTGGTGCAGTATTCAAATTATAATTAGCACCAACATACTAACTACTAGCATACTGGTGTTGCTATTAATATGAAAATGTCTGCCTAAAATTTAATTCTTCAACAAGAGATACACTGCTTAAAAATGAAAAATAGAGCATATTTGTGCTCAATTAACATAATAGTAAATACTAATAGACAGAAGATTAACGAGTAGTTGAAGGAGTGGTAAAGTAAATGACAATAAACTTACGATGGGGCTGACTTGTTGATGGGGAAAGGCTTGGCCCACACTAAACTTGGGCACTGAGGTAATGGACGGGGGTGTGAGGTGCCCAGGTTGCCCTCTATTACTTTAGAGTAGCGGTGAAGGTGGTTACCTGAAAGTAAGTTCATCAAATTACACCTGTAATTATCACAATTGATGTAACTAACCAACTAGACGATTACTAGCCCGGCTACTATATAAATCACCTTCCATTCTAGTGGGCATCTCCGTGACTGGGGGGAGTGTGATCTTCTTCAGGCTGGACAGGACAGCAGGCAGAGAGTCATGGGCTGTGTACTCTAGTAGTGCACTCAGCAGCCAGAAGCAGTCTACAAGTGGTAGAACAAATGGGGGCACAAGTTGTAGAACAAATGGGGGCACAAGTGGTAGAACAAATGGGAGCACAAGTGGTAGAACAAATGTAGACACAAGTGGTAGAACAAATGTGGGCACAAATGGTAGATCAAATGGGGGCACAAGTTGATAGCACAAGTAGCAGAACAAATGTAGGAACAAGTTGTAAAACAAATGTGGGCATAAGCTGTACAAGAAAATGGGGGCACAAGTTGTAGAACAAAAGTAGGCACCATTTCAGAACAAATGGGGGCACAAGTTGTAGAACAAAAGTAGGCACAATTTCAGAACAAATGGGGGCACAAGTTGTGGGCACAAGTTATAGAACAAATATATAGTTTACATAAGTTTATATAAGTACCTTTCTGCATATGGCTTGAATCCAGGCAGTTTGAATCCCCATACAGGGCAACACGACCAGAGTTGGGTCCAGTGTCCACCTGATGTAGGCCCAGTATGGGGACGTCTAATGCAGTCCAGGTGTTGGACTTGAGCACTTCAAAACCTACAGAGTCAGGGGAGCCATGAGAGTTAAGTGACTGCAGCAACAGTTACATCTAGATCAAAAGTGTTAATTAATTTAGTCCTAAATCAACAGTGTTACTGAATTTAGTCCTAAATCAACAGTTACTTAATTTAGTCCTAAATCAACAGTGTTACTTAATTTAGTCTAAATCAACAGTGTTACTTAATTTAGTCTAAATCAACAGTGTTACTTAATTTAGTCTAAATCAACAGTGTTACTTAATTTAGTCTAAATCAACAGTGTTACTTAATTTAGTCTAAATCAACAGTGTTACTTAATTTAGTCCTAGATCAACAGTGTTACTGAATTTTTAAATTTCTATATCATTGTGTGTTATTTTGTGCAAGTGTAGATCAACTAGATGTAAGAGTAACAGTGTTATTTTGTAAGTCTAGATAATTTTTTGCTGATGAAAATTGCCATGAGTTCAGACCTTGATTTTTTAAAGTTTCTGTCAACAGCAGCCCATCCTCAGGAAACTTGGCAATGCTAGTCCCAGAAGCATAGTACACTGGAAGTAGCAATTATGGTTAAAGTAGCCCACATGTAGTAAATTTAACTGATAGTAATGAATAAACTACCACATTATTTCCACAATTTACCTTCCCTCCACTTTACACACATATTTTAACTTTCCTCTTCATAATATACACATTTTACCATTCCCACCATATAATACAGGCTACATATTTTGATGTTCCTACAACAAGTTATCAAGTATTTGAATCAGCTTACTGTCATGGTCCCCTATCTTAAAATCTCCTTCATACACTGTGTCACTGATGAAAAAAAAAAAAAAATTTTAATAACCACAAACATCATGAGGATTACAGTACTTAAAGGAAATACAGGTGGGGGTTAGGGGGAGGGAGGTCACTGACCTGAAAGCCATCTGAAGTGGGGCGAGAAGTTCATTGAGTGCAGGAATGTTAGCGCCACCTGTGTCAGGCATCCACCACTGCCTGTGGGAGGGGAATAGACAGGTGTTTGAGACAGATGTTTGAGACAGATGCTTTACTAAGGTACTAATCAAGTACTAATCAAGTTTTTGTAAGATACTAATGGTTTAAAGACTGGTGTTAATAATGTAAAGTACTAGAAAGGTGCTACAGATGTGTGTCACATGACCTAGAGACTGACCTGGTGTTTTCATCATAAAACTTGACTTTCTTCATGACAGACACGTTGTACCAGTCAGCAAAGATGATGACAGACAGACCGTTGTCCAGGTCACGCTTCAGCTTGACAATCTCCTCACTGAAATATTCTTCTTCTGGGTCCACCACAAGTAGGGTTCCTGGTGCAAGTACAGTCACAGGTTATAGGAACAGTGTGTTTCATACAGACACAGGTTATAGGGACAGTGTGTTTCATACAGTCACAGGTTATAGGGACAGTGTGTTTCATACAGGTACAGTCACAGGTTATAGGAACAGTGTGTTTCATACAGGTACAGTCACAGGTTATAGGGACAGTGTGTTTCATACAGACACAGGTTATATGGACAGTGTGTTTCATACAGACACAGGTTATAGGGACAGTGTGTTTCATACAGACACAGGTTATAGGGACAGTGTGTTTCATACAGACACAGGTTATAGGTACAGTGTTTCAAACAGTCACAGGTTATAGGAACAGTGTATCTCGTACAAGTACAGGTCATGGGAACAGTGTGTCATACAATCAGGTTTACACACAGAAAATCAATGGGGAAAGCCCCCAATAAACAATGATTAAATACATAATTTTTAAAAAACGTGAACACCAAACCAAAGAAAATATTAACAAAACAAACCATATTGGCTGGCATCAAAACACGTGTAGGGTGACCCTGGGAGAGAAAAAAAGTTTAATAAGAAATATAATCAATTAAATAATATATAGACGTTGAAAATCATTAGGTAAAACCAAAATAACTTGACGACCCTAGACCAGGTATCAGACTCACCCAGAACCTCCACGTAGTAGCCTTTCTCCCGCAGGTGTTGGTACATGTCCTTAAAGTTGGTGTGGATGTGGTCCCCATTCCTGTTGGAAACAATATGTTTCTTGGTTACATTCACAAAACTCACATTACAATTACAAACACCCCTCAGAATGAATAGGATAAAGTTCTTCTAATATTGAGATTTCAAAACTTAAAAAAGACTGGCTGATAAAATATAAAACATGCAC
Source organism: Physella acuta (assembly GCF_028476545.2). Lineage (NCBI taxonomy): Eukaryota > Metazoa > Mollusca > Gastropoda > Physidae > Physella > Physella acuta. The sequence goes on along the minus strand of NW_026731720.1, from coordinate 175,476 downwards.
TACAGTGTAGTGTTTTTTTAAATACTAAAGATCTTCAATGAATAATCAATCAGTAGAGATAAAAATCACACATTAAATGGGCAGCAACTCGAAGGTGAACTGAAAACCTTTTATTTTACTGAATTGTTTCCCTTACATTAACAGAGACGGGACTACTTAAATTCTTGCTTTGTCTGATGTGTGAAATGTGACAGTCAGATAAAACAACATTAATTAGGCAGAGATATGATTAGATAAAAGTTGAGTCGCAACAAATTTATTTATAATTCTTTTAACACTACATGCACAAGCTCAACCAACTAAAATGTTTTTAAAATAAAAATAAAATATTTAAAATCAAGCAACACAATTTAAAAAAAAACTCAACCAAGGAAACAATTTAAAATGGATTTACCAGTCGAGGGGGTCATTCTTCATCCTGAGATTGTCCCTGGGGAAGTATCCAGGTGGGTACCTCAAGTTGTGGTACTGGTCCCAGAGTATCCTTTTACTGTTACAGGGGAAATATAACTCAGGTCAACAATTTATGAGGTCAACAGTTGTATCAGGTCAACAATTGTATCAGGTCAACAATTGTATCAGGACAACAATTGTATCAGGTCAACAATTGCATCAGGTCAACATTTTATACAACAAACCCAGAACCTTAAAAGCAACCTACTTTTAACTGGGTGTGTTGTTTCATTAAGTACAATGAGATTAATTAATAAACACCAGGGTTGGTCATAAATAATTGATTGTAGCCACTATGAAAATTGACAATTTTTGGTACATTCATGTTCATTGATTCTTGTTTTCCCTTTGTTGTTTGATACTGTCAGCAATCAACATGTCAAAGTTGGCCATTTCCAGATTGTTATTGGTTGAGCAGTCCATTATAAAATCAACATGTCTAACTGGCACTACATGCCATTACAAGACCAAAGGAGGACATTTTTGTTTTCCTGATATTAATGTCACTCCAGGGTGACTCATTACATTAACAAGTTTAAAGTGCACACCCCCCCCCACCCCGACGCTTCTGTCATTCAAAGTCTTACTTTCTGGGTGGGGTCGGGATGATCTTGGCTCTGATGGGCAACATGATGGTCGACCTTCTGGGCTCTGTTTCCTCGTCCTGTGGGAGGTAACACAACATTAGACAGAGTTAGTTCCCCTCACTCTATGGGAGGTAACACAACAACAAAGGCAAAATATAGAGTTACCTCCCCTCACTAAATAAGAGACAACGCCACAACAGATTTAAACAACCTAAGCCAAAGGTGGACTTCCGCATACTCCTATAGTCTATGGGAGATAACACAACAACATAGGCCAAATGTGGAGTAAGCTCCCCTCAGACTTCATGAAGTAAAACCACAACATAATCCAAATGTTGTGAGTTAACCGCCACTCCCCCTCCCCCTGATTCTGTATGACATAACAGTGTAAACCAAACGTGGAGAGAGAGGGGTGTGGTGAGTTAGCTCCACTAACCTTCTGACAAGAAAAGGTAAACAACAGCTTACACCCATGTTTTTGTTAGGGGAGTGATGGAAACCAAAACAATGGCTTCATATGTCTATACATGTTGGCTTATTTCAAGGGAGAAAACACATACTGATAATAAAGGGGACATCAATCTGGTTCAAGTTAACACTGGTAGCGGAGTGATAGATAAAAACAGGAAATCTTTTGTTAGCTAGATCTAAGGTTTGTTGAACAAAAGCTGTGGTTAAATGGCTTCTAGTGAGATAAGGGTTTTTGGTAAACAGGGCTGTTGGGTTAAGGAGGGTGTTGGTAAACAGGGCTGTTGGGTTAAGGAGGGTGTTGGTAAACAGGGCTGTTGGGTTAAGGAGGGTTTTGGTAAACAGGGCTGTTGGGTTAAGGAGGGTTTTGGTAAAAAGAGCTGTTAGCTACACAGTGCTGTTGGATAAACAGGACTGTTGGAAATTTCTAATTGAATAATTTCACATCTGGCCTAACTATCACAATACAAAACTGATGAACAAAATAAAGGGACGCCCCTGCAAAGAATGGCACCTAAAAAACAACAAGCGTGCACCAACCTCTGGTGGTGACTCAATGACCACTGTCACCTGGCCCTTGGCTATCCCCTCCCATGAGGCCGCGTCCTTGGAGGCCGTGATGGAGATGGCCAGGTAGCCAGACCAGGGCCACAGGTCCACGGAGTAGGAGAAGGACACGTCAATGTAGCCGCCATACTCGGGGGTGTACGGCTCCCACTTGGGCTGGGGACAAAGGGTACACTGACATGACTGACAGTGACATGACTGACATAGTGACATGACTGACATAGTGACATGACTGACATCGAGACATGACTGACATGGAGACATGACTGACATGACTGATTTAATGACATACTGACATGACGACACACTGATATGGATGACATATTGACACAACACATCTGTACTGTCGTGGTATGATTACTGACATGATAGTGATATACTAAAATGATATAAAGTGACATGACACAGCATGGCTCATTCACATGATGATGTTCGACTGACATGGCAGTGTTATACTGACACGGCAGTGATTGATAAGCGCACTGTTTTGAGAGAACATTAAAACAAACGTTTTCTATTTCCCCTGCTATATGCCAGATCTCTATCTGTGGCATTTACTCTCCCCCCCCCCCCCCCCCCCCCACCAATCCACTCGGTGACGCATACAATCTCGGGCACTAAAATACTGACAAGGTCAGCCTGACCTGAGAAGCATGGCAGGGTTTGTTTGGAGGACGGGTGTCTGGGGGAGGGGCGGGAGGAGGGAGTGTCTGGTGCAAGAGGGGGGGGGTGTGGCAGGAGAGGCTGGTGTTGGTGAAGGGAGTGGTTACAGAGGCTGGTGTTGGTGAAGGGAGTGGTTACAGAGGCTGGTGTTGGTGAAGGGAGTGGTTGGAGTGAGGTCTGGAGGCTGGCGTCTGTGTGGGTTGAGTGATGAACTGACAGAGGACGAAGTGTCGATTAAAAAACTGTCTTAAAACCCGCAGCTCCGCAACAAACGGTACCAATAAATTATTGTACCGAATACCTGACATTAAAAGTTGACAAAAACAAAACGATCATATGGTGGAGAGAGATTGTGCTGGAACGTGTCGACCTTTAAACGCCTCGACCACTCAAGCTCACAGAGCCATTCGGTAGAAACCCAAGCTCTGTAGTTATTTGACATTACAGTCAGTATACGTATCTCACCAACTTAGTTTTCCAGTGTTTGGTTGTACTCAGGGCCGGCGCTACCTTAGGCGGTCGCCTAGGGCGCCATCCCTAAGGGGGGCGCAAAAGGTTTAATCGCTATTATCGAAAAGTACCTAATAATTAATACATTTTATAAAGGAGTAGCGATCTATTTCGGCACCCAGGACGAACTATCAATTTTGCATCCCACTCCCAAATTAGGTCTATATAGACCTATATTTATCCGCAAAGGTGAAAATGCAACCCCACCTCCCTAATTTGGAAAGGTCGGGGCGCTTTTTACCAGTCACTTTGCCTTTTTAATTTGGTGTCACTTAGTTGATGTAGAAAACGATTAAATAAGTTCGTAATTTAAATTTCGAACATTTCAAAAGGTTATCTAATTTGAATAGGGCTTGTAAGTCTCGTTTTCTCTGACTTTGAATTAGAAATCTGTCCTGGTGTATAGGGTTTTGTAATGACGGGGTGTTCAAAGTATTGTCACTTGTTTGATAAGTTTTGATGAATTGTTTAGAATTGGGAGTGACGGCGGAAGGCTGTTGCTGATATGGTTTCGTAGATATAAAGTATCGAAGTGTTAAAGTGTCATAATTTTTATTAGGCTCTTATGTAGATGAAGGTCTAGTGGAATCTGATTGGCAATAGAGAAATGAGAATACAGATGATGAAGTATCGTAGTTCTGGTGTTCGGGAGTATTGATTCTTGTGGTATTAAGGTATCGAATTATGCTGGCTGTTAAAGTGTAGTAGTAGGTCCAGGGAAATCGTTGTTAATTGGGAGTATCGTTTGTAGAGCTTGGTGAAGTTAATCGAGTTGGTGTCGTAGTTCTGGAGTATCGAGTCTAATTATGTTTAGGTATCGAAGTTTGATATGTGTTGTTAATGTAGTAGAGTTTGAGTATATCGAGTAGTCTAGTTTATCGTGTTAGATCATTTCAATTCAGTACGGAACACACTACAAAGAAAGGTGGGCGTTCTCTTGTTGAAAAATCTTGTTTTTTAGGATCTATATTATCACTCTTGAAGTATTAATATAAAATATTAAATAAGATGGAATTTAAAACTAACCGTAAACTTTGTTTTTTTTCTCAAATTATAATTTTTTTTATATTATAGCAATGTCTAAAAAAGTTACCCGTGTTTAAAATTTTTGAAATGCGTCCCTTTATTTTTTTTTTTTATTTTTTTTTTTTAATGCGTGTAAAATGCGTCCCTTTAATTTAGGGGATATGAAATTCAGGCAACGTATAACAGAAGTACTATTGGAAGTATCTCATCAACATTGAATAGAAGTATGTTATAAGAAAGCTACCGTTCTTAGACTTTCAAACAAAACCTACAGTTAAGTATTCAACATGTAAAATATATTGTTTTTACAAGGTTGCATAGCTAATATAAAAGATTCATTACAATTATTACGTAATGAAATTTAAAGCGTTTTTTTTTTCAAGCATGTCTTAGGTACTCTTGGTTAATTTAGCTAGTCTTGTGAAAGTTATTTCCCTTGAATAAAATTTTGGTATTTGGATTTCAAAATGGGAGATAATTCGTTTAATTGTTAGTAGACATACAGTCTTAGTCATAAATAAAACATCTAATTAATTGTCTTTTCATATTTTTCACCCTCTCCTAAAGGATTCTTATATAACAATTTTAGGCTGGAATCTATAACATTTATAACCTTTTATTTTTCAAAAACAAAAAAATCGTTACATAATCACACAATATAGACATTTTACAATTATACCTAAAGACAGTCAACTTAAAACAGGTACGTTCCGTTTTGAAACTCAACTTGCAAGGTCTGCAGAGAGCCCAACAATACAAGAATTTTTTTAGTGGTTTATTTCCAGACCCTTTCCCCCCGGCAGAGGGGGGGGGGGAGGGAAGAGCTTAAATTTTTCTAAGGGGTGGGGGGGGGGGCTATGTCGTAAAGTACAAAGTAGACTCGTGGACTTAGCAACAATTTCAATACAATGTGATTACGCTTGCAAACTGGAATTGAAGGAATTAGAACAAACTTTTGAGACGAAGACGGCAAGTAAAATTTTATTTTGATGTCTACTTATAACGTGTATGAAATTGATAATAAATTAATATGTCACTTTTAATTAATTGTTTGCTTATACACATGTTTTAGAAATTAATTTGTGTGAAAGGGGGCATTTTAAGAAGTTTTGCCTAGGCCGCTAAATAACCTGGCGCCGGCACTGGTTGTATTAACCAGAAAAAAACTTGGGTCTTAGTTGAATGTATACCGCATCGTGACCGCCTTAGTTGAATGTATACCGCATCGTGACCGCCTTAGTTGAATGTATACCGCATCGTGACCGCCTTAGTTGAATGTATACCGCATCGTGACCGCCAAACAAGGTGCAAAGCCCACATTTGATTCCAATATACACCCCACTTCCTATTTTGTATACGGTATTCTAAACGTGTGATGTCCTCTCCAACTCTCCAACTACAGTCAAGTCCATGGTGACACCTCAGACCGGTTGACATGAAATCAATACAACAACAAGGGCGTGTCACTCGTGTTTCATGTGATGTACGAGTTGTCCTCGTGACAGACGACATTGTACGTCTGATTGAAATTTTTTAATGGATTAATCAGGTTCTATGTTGTAAAACAACCAAGTGTTGAATCATTCTGTTGGGTGGTCAGTCATTATTCTGTTTGGTGGGTCAGTCATTATTCTGTTTGGTGGGTCAGTCATTATTCTGTTTGGTGGGTCAGTCATTATTCTGTTGGGTGGGTCATTCATTATTCTGTTGGGTGGGTCAGTCATTATTCTGTTGGGTGGGTCAGTCATTATTCTGTTGGGTGGGTGATTCATTATTCTGTTGGGTGGGTCAGTCATTATTCTGTTGTGTGGGTCAGTCATTATTCTGTTGGGTGGGTCATTCATTAATTCTGTTGGGTGGGTCATTCATTAATTCTGTTGGGTGGGTCAGTCATTATTCTGTTGGGTGGGTCAGTCATTATTCTGTTGAGTAGGTCATTCATTATTCTGTTGGGTGGGTCATTCATTAATTCTGTTGGGTGGGTCATTCATTAATTCTGTTGGGTAGGTCATTCATTATTCTGTTGGGTGGGTCAGCCATTATTCTGTCGGGGGGGGGGGGGGTCAGTCATTATTCTGTTGGGTGGGTCAGTCATTATTCTGTTGAGTGGGTCATTCATTATTATGTTGGGTGGGTCAGTCATTATTCTGTTGGATGGGTCAGTCATTATTCTGTTGGGTGGGTCAGTCATTATTCTGTTGGGTGGGTCATTCATTATTCTGTTGGGTGAGTCATTCATTATTCTGTTGGGTGGATCAGTCATTATACTGTTGGGTGGATCAGTCATTATACTGTTGGGTGGGTCAGTCATTATTCTCATAATTGAAATTCGAACAAACAAATGTGTAAATATTTAAACTCATTGGTAGGATGTCAAATACGATGGCTATTGTTTAATAACGGTAACCAAAATACAAGATGAACACCGAACTATGGGTACACAACAGATGGCCCATGTATCACCCACACCCATGCAGCCACCGTTTGAGAGCCGCTGACATTTAACCACAACAATTGATGGTCGCGGTTATCCTATGCTATTTCGGCTCTCTTTTTAAACATGCTCTATCCCTGCTTCATTTATCATTGCTAATCTAACACGATTTTAATGTGGGCTGTAGTTATCTTCACAGTATAGACGAACGGGGGTGGGGGAGATTCCAATGGGTCGTCCTCTCACCTTCACATTCCGCTGACCTGAAAGATGAGCACGTGATCCGCCATGACGTCTGTGTTGTGAGCCGATGTCATGTCTCACACGTGGGGTGGGGGCACGTTAGGCATTATCTCGATGTAACACGCCCAAAATGGTGGACAATTTGACCTGGGATCCCCCAAAATGGTGGACAATTTGACATGGGATGCACCCAAAATGGTGGACAATCTGGCCTGGGATGCACCCAAAATGGTGGACAATTTGGCTAGGGATGCACACAAAATGGTGGACAATTTGGCTAGGGATGCACACAAAATGGTGGACAATTTGACCTGGGATGCACACAAAATGGTGGACAATTTGACCTGGGATGTACACAAAATGGTGGACAATTTGACCCGGGATGCACACAAAATGGTGGACAATTTGACCTGGGATGCACACAAAATGGTGGACAATTTGGCTAGTGATGCACACAAAATGGTGGACAATTTGACCTGGGATGCACACAAAATGGTGGACAATTTGACCTGGGATGTACACAAAATGGTGGACAATTTGACCCGGGATGCACACAAAATGGTGGACAATTTGACCTGGGATGCACACAAAATGGTGGACAATTTGACCAGGGATGTACACAAAATGGTGGACAATTTGACCTGGGATGTACACAAAATGGTGGACAATTTGACCCGGGATGCACACAAAATGGTGGACAATTTGACCTGGGATGCACCCAAAATGGTGGACAATTTGACCAGGGATGTACACAAAATGGTGGACAATTTGACCCGGGATGTACACAAAATGGTGGACAATTTGACCTGGGATGCACACAAAATGGTGGACAATTTGACCTGGGATGCACACAAAATGGTGGACAATTTGACCAGGGATGCACACAAAATGGTGGATGACAATGTGTACACGTGATGCACTAAATTTGTCCTGCGATACAATCAAAATGGCGGCGACTTCCTCTTTGAGAGACACAAAATGCACTACTGCATTTGGAAGACAGACGTGTCGGGGTAGGGGGGGGGGGGGAGTGCAGTAAATTAATACAGGCTTCGTGTGTATGCACCGGGTGACACCATCCAAGACGGTGTCACCAAAACAAATTACAGAAAATTTTAATGAGAAAGTATGTTTTTCCCAGTGAATTTAATAAAATTTAAAAACTTAAAACTTAAAAACACCACTAGGCAGAAGGTGGCATCATCCTGAATATGGGGAATATGGGTTACGCTAAACTGCCAATGGTTTTAGTCATCGTAGCTACGCCACTGTATGTGTGTGTGTATGTGCTTGATATCACTGTTTGTGTGCAGTGAGTGTGCGTGTGTATGTACGTGTTTGATATCACTGTTTGTGTGCAGTGAGTGTGCGTGTGTATGTATGTGCTTGATATCACTGTTTGGGTGCAGCGTGTGTGTGCGTGTGTGTGTATGTATGTGCTTGATATCACTGTTTGGGTGCAGAGTGTGTGTGCGTGTGTGTGTGTATGTATGTGCTTGATATCACTGTTTGTGTGCAGTGAGTGTGCGTGTGTATGTATGTGCTTGATATCACTGTTTGGGTGCAGCGTGTGTGTGTGTATGTATGTGCTTGATATCACTGTGTGCAGTAAGTGTGTGTGTGTGTATGTATGTGCTTGATATCACTGTTTGGGTGCAGCGTGTGTGTGCGTGTGTGTGTGTGTATGTATGTGCTTGATATCACTGTTAGTGTGCAGTGTGTCACATATAATTATCACATCAGACAGGGCGGCATACAACAACTCTGGTAGTGTTTGAACACTTGTAAAAAAACCTCAGTGATTTATAAGTGACATTTGTGACTAGGCGAGAACGTTACACATTAAATCTAAAGTGATTAACAACCGGCGTTTAGCTAGCCAAGCAGATTGAGCAAACAGCGTGGGACGTGGTTTAGTGGGCAATTAGATGGGTAAATAATACTAAATGTGGGCTTGTGGGTGGGGTAAATGTGAGGTTGTGGGAGGGGTAAATGTGGGCTTGTGGGTGGGGTAAATGTAGGCTTGTGGGTGGGGTAGATGTGGGCTTGTGGGTGGGGTAGATGTGGGCTTGTGGCAGGAGTAAACGTGGGCTTGTGGGTGGGATAAATGTGGGCTTATAGGCAATGTTCCCTCTAAGGACCAAGAGTGTGTGTGCAAAAAATATGTTGTGTGCGCGGTGCTAAAAATGACTTGGGCAAGTTAATATGTATGTTTATTAAGCTTGCAATTAAGCAGAGTAATGAAGGCATAGATTTTGATAAATTAATAGTATAATGTGTGTGAATAATGGAACGTATGCAATTAAATGGAGATACGAATACCATCAAAATAAAAAAAAAAAAATAAAAACTTTCCGAGTTATACCTAGACAACAAGTTATATGGTCGACTTACTATGTTAAGTAAGACAGTCTTATGGTAATAATGCTAATACCATAACGGTAATACAAACACAATAGTTTAACTTATGCAACATTTAATAAAGCTGACTTAAAAACAAATATTAGCTAACCTTTCAGGGGCATTTATTGCAATTTCTCGCGTCTAACCTTGCATTGCTTCCACACCTTATATGCTTTGTTTAAATCCACATCCTCTCCAGCATTGAGATATAATTTAATTTGCATTAGATTCTCCAAATGCGTGGCTTCAAGTCTATTTCGTGCTTGCACTTTTATTATGTTAATAAGGCTAAAACCTTGTTCGTAATCAGCACTGCATGCTTGGAAGGTACAATAATGTCACTTAACTTTGCAAGTGAGCTAAATTTTGTTCTTTGTTTTGACAAATCTAGCATATTCAGACATATAATTTACAGAAACAGATTTGAGTTTTTTTTTAAACCTGTAGAATAAAAAAAGGTACCCAAAACTGCAGTTCATCTCCTGGAAACCTAACATTTAAATGGTCGCAGACTGATTTTATGTACTGTGTGGTTTGCCTTGTGTCGATTCTTTCGCTTAACTCACACTTTTCTTGGCTTTAATGTTCAGTGTAGTGCTTTGTTACGGCTGTTTTCAGAGCTGAGTTATTCCACTAAATACGGTTTTGTAAATACAGAATTGACTGGACGAAATTTGAAATAAAGGATTAGCATTTTATGTACTGTTATGCCATCAACTATAAGCGTGTGGAATGATGCTGCTCAAAGTTCTGTCAGTATGTTCTTTACAACAACCTCGTTGATTACTTAAACAAACTCAAAGGTGTAGTTCTTACTTCGCCAACTGTCTGGTATAGAAACATACTTCCCCATGTGGTTATGAATCAGTTGTACCGACAGTATCGAGGCGTTCATCCTTATGGTAAGAAGAACATTATCCGTTAGGATTCGAACTTGATCCTCGTTTGACCGCTGGCGCTAGTTTTGCTCAATTAGTTCTCCTCGCTCAGTGTAAGTTTCAACCAGCAGACGTTTAAGATCAGTTCCATGTGAGCGGTTGTACGAAATCGCAACATTTCCTACGCAAACACGAGACAATAAATGACGTTTACAGTAATCAAGCGCCCATGATTCCCAGAGCTTTCCTGTGACCAATTCATTGCTCTTGTTGCTTTTGTTACACGTACTAGCAGCACAAAACTTACACTTCAGTCCAATCTCATCTGAATATTTGTAGATGCTTTCTAATTCAACCGAAACATTCTTTGATCTGGCGTATCGGTTGTTACTTTAACTTTGAGCCATTCCAGTTTAAAGGAATATATCGCTTTTTTTTTGGTGCCACATTGTTGTACTGCTTGTTACTTGTTACACACATTTTTCCCCAACATTTTCAAATAGCACACAATAGTGGACATTTATTCCTGATTTACCAAAGCAGTGTGTGCGTACTAAAACATTTCGATCCACATGCACGTAATAATCCCAAGAATCGGATATATAATATATAAATCTTTAAACCAAACAGAGCAAAAACACATCCACCTTAAGTAACGTAAAACTTGCATCTGACTTGGCTTAATCGTCAAAGTTTCAAGATGAGGGGGGGGGGGGGGGTGGTGGCGGGGGGGGGGGGGGCAAGCGACGATTTAAAAAACTTGCAGGGTCAGCTTCAATTTACAATACAATGCAGGTATTAGATGTCAGCTCCGGTCAGTTTTTGGGTAAGCCATTAAATCAAGCAATGGGAGTGTCACACAGCCCCGCTCAGGTGAGAGTTAAGTCATAAACTAGACCTGTGCTATGACAACCGAGGTCACCCCCTCCCCCCAGGCCCCAGTCAGTGATACCATGGTTTCTGTTTGTACCCCAAAACACAAAGACTGTTCGTTTAACAAAACAGGTACTAAAAATGTCGCTTAATTTAAACCACTGGCCACAATTTTCTTGTGAATTAGGCTCGCCCGACGTTCTGATAATCTGTGCGCGGGGTCAGAAAATGTCTGCGCGGCGTATTTGAAAGTACTGCGCGGCCGCGCAGCTTAGAGGGAACACTGCTTATAGGTGGTGCTGAGGTGGGCATGGGCTTGTGGGTGGGATTATGGTAAACACGGGCCTGTGGGTGGTGGTTGAGATAACCAGTTAAAAACACAAACCACAAGCACCACACCAATGTAGATGGATACTTGCCTCGGCCACTTCCGGTTTGGGATGGCCCAATGGCGGCCTGAGTTTGTTTTGTTACCTGCCATAATCTTGTCTTACAAGTTATCGGGGCTGATTTCATTGACACAAGAGGTGGAGGAATGCTAAGGCGGTGGTGGTTTTCTTTTGAAAGGAAATGGCGAGTTTTTTTCAAACCTATCTCAAAACCACAGGTGGGGGGGGGGGGGGGGGTGCTGGTAAACTACGGCACTACCCAACTACGTGACAAAATAATGTGGATATAAAACTCTGTTACTTTCAGCTTTCTACTAACATCTTCATTGTGAAAGTTTATCCGGATATAGACAGAACAAATGCATTGGCTCACACTGCAGTGCCCCGTGCTATTGTTCGTGTTGACTTATGCATCTAGGAACGGAAGGGTGGTGGCTAGGGCCATTGTTTGGGACTTTAAGGTCAATGTTATGGTGCAACGGTCACCAAGGTCGTTCTTCGGGCGGACTGTCACAATGGCCTGTGATGTCATAACGGTGTTAGTGAAGACGAACCTGGAGGCAAAAGAAGGGGGGGGGGGGGGTCTGGGTGGAGTTTGTGCGTGTCGAAACGTGGATGAGGGATCGTGCACAGAAATGTGAGGACCTAATACGTTCAGAGACGACCACCACTCTCATGTTACTGAGCCAGAAAACACGCCACGCCGCCATACCACACAATGAACTACGACAACTTTGGTCATTTCTATTCAGATAACTTTTACTATCATCACTGGTCAAGATTTAAAAAGTTTATATATAGGCTATATGGTTGTTGCAAGCCTTAAATTCTAAAAGTGTTATGTAAGACTGCTGTTGTCTACAATAATAACACATTAGCAACAAATGATAAACAATCACCTCCCACAATTACTGTGATACAGGCCTAATAGGTACACCATCCGTCACTTGTACCAATCACACCGCTAAATTACCATCAGATAGGCCTACTTGTTAGGTCTACCGATTCATGAATGGTCCATTAGTACCAATCACACCGCTAAATTACCATTAGGTAGGCCTACTTGTTAGGTCTACCGATTCATGAATGGGCGCCATAAAGTATAGCAAGTAGATGCCGTTGGGCGCCAGTTAAGTATAGCAAGTAGATGCCGTTGGGCGCCAGTCAAGTTTAGCAAGTAGATGCTGTTGGGCGCCAGTAAAGTATAGCAAGTAGATGCCGTTGTGCACCAGTAAAGTATAGCAAGTAGATGCCGTTTAAATCTCGGTGAAAAGATTGCCCCCTGAGTGTGGGAACTAGATATTGGGGTCAGCTCATATAGACACGGGTTAACTTAGCACGTGCATGCAGTGGAAGGTCAAGGTCTGCTTCTGCTGGAGCCAACTCCCACTCCCACCCCCACCCCTGCACCTACAGGCACAACACTAAAAGAAATATATAAGTTTGAGATCCTTTGTATTCCCTAGAGGCGGATCGTGGTGGGGGTGGGTAGTAGTGGGGTTAGGTGGGTCGTAGTGGGGTGGGATGGGCCGTAGTGGGGTGAGGTGTGTGGGGTGGGTTGTGGTGGGGTGGGGTGGGTCGTGCTGTGATGGGGTGGGTCGTATTGGGGTGAGGTGGGCCGTAGTGGGGTGGGATGGGCCGTAGTGGGGTGAGGTGTGTGGGGTGGGTTGTGGTGGGGTGGGGTGGGTCGTGCTGTGATGGGGTGGGTCGTATTGGGGTGAGGTGGGCCGTAGTGGGGTGGGTCGTATTGGGGTGAGGTGGGCCGTAGTGGGGTGAGGTGTGGTGGGGGTGGGTTGTGTTGTGGTGGGGTGGGTCGTGTTGGGGTGAGGTGGGCCGTAGTGGGGTGAGGTGTGGTGGGGGTGGGTTGTGTTGTGGTGGGGTGGGTCGTGTTGGGGTGAGGTGGGCCGTAGTGGGGTGGGGTGGGCCGTACTGGGGTGAGGTGTGGTGGGGGTGGGTTGTGTTGTGGTGGGGTGGGTCGTGTTGGGGTGAGGTGGGCCGTAGTGGGGTGGGGTGGGCCGTACTGGGGTGAGGTGTGGTGGGGGTGGTTTGTGTTGTGGTGGGGTGGGTCGTGTTGGGGTGAGGTGGGGTGGGTCGTATTGGGGTGAGGTGGGCCGTAGTGGGGTGAGGTGTGGTGGGGGTGGTTTGTGTTGTGGTGGGGTGGGTCGTGTTGGGGTGAGGTGGGGTGGGTCGTATTGGGGTGAGGTGGGCCGTAGTGGGGTGAGGTGTGGTGGGGGTGGGTTGTGTTGTGTTGTGGTGGGGTGGGTCGTGTTGTGATGGGGTGGGTCGTATCGGGGTGAGGTGTGGTGGGGGTGGGTTGTGTTGTGGTGTGCCGTGGTGTGCCGTGGTGTGCCGTGGTGGGGTGAGGTGGGTCTTAATGGCTCTAATAGAGTGTGATTTGAGTGTGTGGGGTGAGGTGTGGTGGGGGTGGTTTGTGTTGTGGTGGGGTGGGTCGTGTTGGGGTGAGGTGGGGTGGGTCGTATTGGGGTGAGGTGGGCCGTAGTGGGGTGAGGTGTGGTGGGGGTGGTTTGTGTTGTGGTGGGGTGGGTCGTGTTGGGGTGAGGTGGGGTGGGTCGTATTGGGGTGAGGTGGGCCGTAGTGGGGTGAGGTGTGGTGGGGGTGGGTTGTGTTGTGTTGTGGTGGGGTGGGTCGTGTTGTGATGGGGTGGGTCGTATCGGGGTGAGGTGTGGTGGGGGTGGGTTGTGTTGTGGTGTGCCGTGGTGTGCCGTGGTGTGCCGTGGTGGGGTGAGGTGGGTCTTAATGGCTCTAATAGAGTGTGATTTGAGTGTGTGAGGTGTGGTGGGGGTGGGTTGTGTTGTGGTGTGCCGTGGTGTGCCGTGGTGTGCCGTGGTGGGGTGAGGTGGGTCTTAATGGCTCTAATAGAGTGTGATTTGAGTGTGTGAAAAGCTCCTCGTCCCTTATAACCATACACAACCAACCACTGCAGGTAAATGTAATATCAAACATACACAGCGCTGAGATAAAAGTTGGGAGTTGTTTGTGTTTGCACACAAAAGATTAGTTCCACCTGAGAGGGGGCCGGGCTGTACATGTACGTAAACATCTGATTACCGGGGGGGGGGAGGAAGATTGAAGGAGCGTTTCGTCAGATAATGAAGATAAGCATTGTAATTAAACGCGCCCACAGCTCGCGTGTGCTTACAGAAATCATCGGGGTCATTGAGTCAAGTACAGCACAGCTTAATGGTGACATGCGAGTTTTCTTAGTGTTTGATACTGGCTGATGGCTTTTAACAGTGGGCTAATGTCTGCAATAGTCCTCAATGTTTCATCAGTGAGCTAATATCTGCAGTGGTCCTAAATGAACAGGGAGCTAATGTCTACAGTAAACATTAAGGTGGCAATATACTGCATGGTATCACGGGGCTTGCTTCTAAAATTTCCCACTTGTATTCGATCCCATGTAAGAAGTGTAGGAGCCCCTACCTTGCCGGGTGTAAGTTATTAAACAAACCTATCGTTAAACCTGACTCCTTTGAAGCGCTCTTTCTGTGGTATGGTTAACGTAATAACTACCCAGCTTACTGCAGTAACTTCCACAATTTTGATCTACAAACTCCCCAGATTACTGCAGTAACGTACCCCAGTAACCTGAGCATGTCTGGCATGTTCAGCAGCCTGATCTGGCCACCTCTGTACAACACCTGAGGTCAGACCGGCTAATTGCCAGTTGGCTTCTGTCTAATTGATGTCATTGTGTGGGCAGACGTAAACAATGATTCAAAATGTTCCCCGCTGATTAAATCCACATTTTTACTGCCCCCCGCCCCTCCCTCCCACTAAAAATTGGTCTGGGTTTTTTAAATAATGCTTCAGCCTTAGAGCAAGTTAGTTAGATCTAATCTATGTGTTTGCCAGATTTGAATGCTGTAGAATATCGCCGTGTATGAGAAAGCCTAAGCCTTCTACTGAGTGCGATGGAATAAAGAAAGTCAACCACCTAATGCTTCCAGAGAAATCCAACGAGTCTGGGTTGGCAGTGTGGAATAGGTTCTAACGGTCAGGTATCACACAAGGCAGCATCGTCAGGTAACAAAGAACAAGAAAAAAACCGCCATGTCAAAGTTTGCAGCCGACCGGATGTCGATGTATCCAAAAATAACCTCCATAGCACGACCAGTTTTTATCGGACAAAATGGCGACGTACAGGAAGTTATTCAATGGTTTCAGATTTCCAACACTAATTCACCTTTGAAAAATTAATGGCATGAATAGAAACAAAAAATAACCAATGGGGGGGGGGGGGGTTAATAATTATTTTTTTTCAAATCGCTAACAGTGTTATTAAAACAAGTGTGATTATAAAAGTTGAGCTGGTAGTTTCTGTAAGAATTTCCAATACATTGTACGTATTTTTGTTTTTTCGATAACTAAACAAAGCTTGAAAAAAAAACCATCAAACAGTTTGTATTTTTCTGTGTCACGTGGTACATTTTTACAAACATGGCTTGATCAGAGCCAATAAGTTTTTCAACAGTACATAGTTATAGGGAAAATTCAACACAAAGTTACAAAGTTTGATTTTAAACATATTACAACACCGAAAAGCGCGATGTGTTAAAAAATTCGTCAAAAGCCACGAAACAAAGCATAAATAGGAAAAGAAGTGTGGCCTCTAGAAGATAAACGTTAGTGGCCCTCCAGAGCCTAAGTCTGCTTTACTACAGATCAAAATCTAGCTGTGATACACGGAAGTATAAATGAAAACTTAAAGGCAAAAAAAGTTTCAAGTTACGTTCATTTTCTAATTTAATTTTATAAATTTTAAAATAAATTTTAGTTAAGATAACTTTTTATATTAAAAGCTAAGGCTTCTTTGTAAAGTTTTTAAACAGATTCACCAATAATGTGACATTAAAAAAAAACTAATTCAAATTCCAACATATAAACCACAATCCATATATAAATACCACATACACATTTAAGATTTTAATTAGACGTTGACATTATTGAAAGATATGGTATTTTAATTAGAAGTTGACATTATTGAAAGATATGGTATTTTAATTAGACGTTGACATCATTGAAAAATATGGTATTTTAATTAGAAGTTGACATCATTAAAACATATAGTATTTTAATAAGGCCCAGCTAGTAATGAGGATCAGGTACAGATGTATTGAATGAATGATTTTTCTCACAGCTGTTTAGCGGAGTAGTGGCATACGGGGCATCTCCATACAGATAGAGATGAGAGAGATATCTCACACACAAACATTTCACATCCCCCTCCCCCACCACACACACCGCACCACACCGCACCCCACACAACACCCTTACAATTAAAGCAGATACTCTCAAGAGCGGAAGAAAAACTTGCACCCAATCATGACATTTTCTGTCGCCAGGAATCTTGATGGGCCGGGAATCTTTGTGGGCCGGGAATCTTGATGGGCCGGGAATAACTGGCAGCTAAACCATTTTTTTTCAAACAATCTCAGAAATTATTAAGTTTAAGCCTTAGGTGATTTAAAAAAACCCACATTTTTTTCAAACAATTTCAGAAATTTAGATTCAGGTGATAAAAATGCATCGCACACTAAAGTGAATAATACAATGCAGTAGCATGAAAGAGACGAGATAAAATCTACCAAGTAGTTGAGAAACCGTTCACACAGATAAAGAGAATGGGTGGTGGAGCATTGACCCCACCATTTAAAAAAAATAAAACATCGATGACCAACGCAAAATTCGATACTGTTGTTTTTTTCTCCAGGAGTTTGTTCCAATCTGCATTCACACGAATTCACAACCAATTAGTTGTTGGGTTTATCACTGTGCCCCCCCCCCCCTCCACCCCGCCCCCTCGGAATGTCAATGCGTTAATATGAAGAAAATGGAGTGAGCACTGGATGCAGGACTGGAGCGTGCGCTGATGTGCAGGTATATTTGACTCACTCCCCCGGAGTACAGGTGTAGATGGCCTATGATACAAATCGTAAATAAACCACTGGAAGAGGAATGGTAAGGGAAGTAGTCATCAGATGTAAACAAAAATAAATGTGGGATGGGGTCAAGGTCGGTGAGTGCTGTGTGCTTGACTCGTATACAGCACACACACGAGGCGATGGTGTGGAATGGTGAGGTAATCTAGATGTGGTAGTACTTAGGTAAAAATCGGGTACACGCGACTAATGGTTAGATCACTTGATAGTGCTAGGTTTAAACGTTCGTCTTCTGTAATTCGTTTTATTCCTGGCTGTCAAGACAGATAGTTGATTTTTTTTTTAAACCAGTGATCAAGTATGTGACTGAGTTCAACAATAAATACCAATAGTAGTAACGGTTTCTGTGAGCGAAGCGTCAACCGACTGATGATGAAAGACAACAGGGAAGTTTTATAAGTGGCAGACGTGAGCCCGTTGTTGGCAGAAGTCAGGCCTCGGCTGTGTCAGGTGTTTCAACATGACAGTCACCTGTCAGGTGTTTCAACATGACATTCACCTGTCAGGTGTTTCAACATGACATTCACCTGTCAGGTGTTTCAACATGACATTCACCTGTCAGGTGTTTCAACATGACAGTCACCTGTCAGGTGTTTCAACATGACATTCACATGTCAGGTGTTTCAACATGACATTCACCTGTCAGGTGTTTCAACATGACATTCACCTGTCAGGTGTTTCAACGTGACAGTCGCCTGTCTAGGACAAACCTGGGTTATTATGCAGCTCACTTCCCTGTGAGGCAATACCTCACCCTCACCCCCCCCCCCCCCCCTCAACGTTCTCAATATCAAGCAAGAATCAGCATTGATAACGCCATTTCAAAAGTGTTTGGGTGGGTGTGGGGGGGGGGGGGGGGGAGGGGGTGGGAGGGGGGTTGGTCCCCAGGGTGCCTTGACCTTTGTGGTTGACGCAATGCATTCAGTCACACTCAGATGGCTCTGGCAAGACCGGACACTATATACAGGTGAAACTCATTCATAGACACAATATACTTGTGAAACTCATTCATAGACACTATATACAGGTGAAACTCATTCATAGACACAATATACTTGTGAAACTCATTCATAGACACTATATACAGGTGAAACTCATTCGTAGACACAATATACTTGTGAAACTCATTTAGAGACACAATGTCCACACACACCAACTAAAACAAAAAACAGCCACTCTAAAACCTCCACACAATGTCCACAAACACACCAGCTGTCAGACAGGAACTAAAACAGCCACTCTAAAACCACACAATGTCCACACACACAAAAGCTATCAGGCAGGAAAACAAACACACCCGGATGTAAACAATGTCACCAGTGTAAACATATTCAGATGGTCAATAACCTCAAGTGGTTCCTCTAAAACATGTCACACCATGGTACAACAATACAACGCTACTACAACAATACCACGCTACTACAACAATACCACGCTACTACAGCAATACCACGCTACTACAGCAATACCACGCTACAACAACAATACAATACAACGCTACTACAACAATACAATACCACGCTACTACAACAATACCACGCTACTACAACAGCTACTACAACAATACAATACAACGCTACTACAACAATACCACGCTACTACAAACAATACCACGCTACTACAGCAATACCACGCTACTACAACAATACCACAACAATACCACGCTACTACAACAATACCACGCTACTACAACAATACCACGCTACTACAACAATACCACGCTACTACAGCAATACCACGCTACTACAGCAATACCACGCCACTACAACAATACCACGCTACTACAGCAATACCACGCTACAACAACAATACCACGCTACTACAGCAATACCACGCTACAACAACAATACCACGCTACTACAGCAATACCACGCTACTACAGCAATACCACGCTACTACAACAATACCACGCTACTACAACAATACCACGCTACTACAACAATACCACGCTACAACAACAATACCACGCTACAACAACAATACCACGCTACTACAACAATACCACGCTACTACAACAATACCACGCTACTACAACAGCTACTACAACAATACCACGCTACTACAACAATACCACGCTACTACAACAATACCACGCTACAACAACAATACCACCCTACTACAACAATACCACGCTACTACAACAGCTACTACAACAATACCACGCTACTACAACAATATCACACTACTACAACAATACCACGCTACAACAACAATACCACGCTACTACAACAATACCACGCTACAACAGCAATACCACGCTACTACAACAATACCACGCTACTACAGCAATACCACGCTACTACAACAATACCACAACAATACCACGCTACTACAACAATACCACGCTACAACAACAATACCACGCTACAACAACAATACCACGCTACTACAGCAATACCACGCTACTACAACAATACCACAACAATACCACGCTACCACAACAATACCACGCTACTACAACAATACCACAACAATACCACGCTACTACAACAATACCACGCTACTACAACAATACCACGCTACTACAACAATACCACGCTACAACAACAATACCACGCTACTACAGCAATACCACGCTACTACAACAATACCACGCTACTACAGCAATACCACGCTACTACAACAATACCACAACAATACCACGCTACTACAACAATACCACGCTACTACAGCAATACCACGCTACTACAGCAATACCACAACAATACCACGCCACTACAACAATACCACGCTACTACAGCAATACCACGCTACAACAACAATACCACGCTACTACAGCAATACCACGCTACTACAGCAATACCACGCTACTACAACAATACGACGCTTCTACAACAATACCACGCTACAACAATACCACGCTACTACAACAATACCACGCTACTACAACAATACCACCCTACTACAACAATACCACCCTACAACAACAATACCACGCTACTACAACAATACCACGCTACTACAACAATACCACGCTACAACAACAATACCACGCTACAACAACAATACCACGCTACTACAACAATACCACGCTACTACAACAATACCACGCTACTACAGCAATACCACCCTACTACAACAATACCACGCTACTACAACAGCTACTACAACAATACCACGCTACTACAACAATACCACGCTACTACAACAATACCACGCTACAACAACAATACCACCCTACTACAACAATACCACGCTACTACAACAGCTACTACAACAATACCACGCTACTACAACAATATCACACTACTACAACAATACCACGCTACAACAACAATACCACGCTACTACAACAATACCACGCTACTACAACAATACCACGCTACAACAACAATACCACGCTACTACAACAATACCACGCTACTACAACAATACCACGCTACTACATCAATACCACGCTACTACAACAATACCACGCTACTACAACAATACCACGCTACTACAACAATACCACGCTACTACAGCAATACCACGCTACTACAACAATACCACGCTACTACAACAATACCACGCTACTACAACAATACCACGCTACTACAACAGCTACTACAACAATACCACGCTACTACAACAATACCACGCTACTACAACAATACCACGCTACTACAACAATACCACGCTACTACAGCAATACCACGCTACTACAGCAATACCACGCTACTACAACAATACCACGCTACTACAACAATACCACCCTACTACAACAATACCACGCTACTACAACAGCTACTACAACAATACCACCCTACTACAACAATACCACGCTACTACAACAGCTACTACAACAATACCACGCTACTACAACAATACCACGCTACTACAACAATACCACGCTACTACAGCAATACCACGCTACTACAGCAATACCACGCTACTACAACAATACCACGCTACTACAGCAATACCACCCTACTACAACAATACCACGCTACTACAACAATACCACGCTACTACAACAATACCACAACAATACCACGCTACTACAACAATACCACGCTACTACAACAATACCACGCTACTACAGCAATACCACGCTACTACAACAATACCACGTTACTACAACAATACCACGCTACTACAGCAATACCACGCTACTACAGCAATACCACGCTACTACAACAATACCACGCTACTACAACAATACCACAACAATACCACGCTACTACAACAATACCACGCTACTACAGCAATACCACGCTACTACAACAATACCACGCTACTACAACAATACCACAACAATACCACGCTACTACAACAATACCACGCTACTACAACAATACCACGCTACTACAGCAATACCACGCTACTACAACAATACCACGCTACTACAGCAATACCACGCTACTACAACAATACCACGCTACTACAACAATACCACAACAATACCACGCTACTACAACAATACCACGCTACTACAACAATACCACGTTACTACAACAATACCACGCTACTACAGCAATACCACGCTACTACAGCAATACCACGCTACTACAACAATACCACGCTACTACAACAATACCACAACAATACCACGCTACTACAACAATACCACGCTACTACAACAATACCACAACAATACCACGCTACTACTACAATACCACGCCACTACTGACTGCCTGATTTGATGTGTCTCGTTAACTGAGGTTTTTGTTTGTGAAGTATCGCGATGCTCATACTGATTGCGTGATTTGGTGTGTCTCGTTAACTGAGGTTTTTGTTTGTGAAGTACCGTGATGCTCATACGTGATTTGGTGTGTCTCGTTAACTGAGGTTTTTGTTTGTGAAGTACCGTGATGCTCATACGTGATTTGATGTGTCTCGTTAACTGAGGTTTTTGTTTGTGAAGTACCGTGATGCTCATACTGATTGCGTGATTTGATGTGTCTCGTTAACTGAGGTTTTTGTTTGTGAAGTACCGTGATGCTCATACTGATTGCGTGATTTGATGTGTCTCGTTAAGGGAGTTGCATATTTAATTAAATCAACTTAACTAGGTTATTTATTTTGAGAACACGATGATATGGGGTTATAAGCCCTATACCCCTGCCGAACAACAGATTTAGAACCCCTGCAATTGACGGGATTTCTGCGCCTACTTCACCTAGCACTCGGCGAGGGGTAGGCTAATCGCACATGGCGACAAGGGGAACAGCGCCGAAAGTGACGCGCGCACGAAAAGCGAGAAGTTAAACCACAGCGAATTGTCGCTCCTTCTAGTGTATGCTGTCACTGGGATATGAACAGCATTCAACAAGGTTGTGGTTTCTTCATCGAACTGGTGGATCGTCGGATAAGTTACTTTAATACTACGGTAGATTGTTCGATATGACAAGTTTCTTTTTCACCACGGTGGATTGTTGGATATGACAAGTTTCATAATAACAAAATGGGTATTTATCGTACGTCACGTTTATTTTTAACACGGTGGATATGATAGTAAATGACAAGTCACTAATGTTAAAGCGGATCACCAGATCGTTTTTGGTGAATCATAGGATAGGATATGGCAGATTTCTTTAACTAAATGATCAGGAAATAAAGTAGAGTACAGTTATTGAGCCCAACGGTGGCAAATAGTGTGGGGTATAGAAAATGCATGTATAAATACGGTGAGTTGTAAGATAAGACAAGAATCTTTAAATGTGTGTATGTTCGATAGTAAAATATGAACATTTTCTTTAAAATAATCATGGGGGGGGGGGGGGAAGTGTAAATAGTAACAAGTTTTATGACAACAATGGCTAGGAACTAGTGTAGGCATGACAAGTTTCATGACAACAATGGCTTGGTTGCTACTGTAAAGTGTTGAATGTTTGATGAGCTGCCTTGTAAGAACAACCTAACATGCAGCTAGATCTATATGGGGGAAAGGGAGAGTATTTACGGACGTTTACGACATAGCCAGTTTATTTTTTCAAGTCACATATAAAGGTTTAACCGTTTAGCCGACAACCAGTTGGACATTGGGAATTTCAACCAATGGTACTTCATATGTATTAGGGTTAGTTTAAAGAGTTGGCTTGAAGCGGAGTAAATGAATTTAAATGAGCTACAGCTATGCTTAAGGTTTCAGTGGATAGCGGCTTACTCTAACACCGGGTACATGGGATATCAAGGTTGATACACATGACATTTTAGTGAAGGCTATAAGATGATAAGCCTCCTACGGTAAAATAATGTCCTCAAATTATAACAATAAAATTTAATTGCTATATGTTTCAGTCTGATAGTTGTAGCTGTTTAACAAAGATAAAGATAACACACACACACGTTATAATGTATGGCATAGTAAACTTGGGGGGAAGGGGGGGGGGGCTAGGAATGAACAACTGAATAAGAGAACGGTTCGAGATCATTCAAATAGATAGGACTGCTTAAATTTTAAAATGACACTTTTAATAGTTTTTGTTCCGTGGTCAGACATATAATGTACCTACGGTAAAATAAAGGCCCACATTTAAAGTGCCTTTCTTCTTAGACTTAAATAATTGAGCCCTATACGTCTTTCTCTAAGAATTAATTGACCCCTAGATTCTATACATCTTTCTGTGAGACAAATAATTGTTAAGTTCAAGTGGCCGGGGATCGGAGTGTCACACAACAGGACAAGGAAAACAACGCATCTATTTATAGCCTGTCTGACGTAGTTGCCACCACACTGAGTGACTAAACAAAACTACTACTACTAGATCTAGATCCTACTTCTATATATAACACGTGAAGGAATGTTGTTTTCACCTAACAACTTCCTTGCCCGGCCGTTTTTAGAAAACTCCAGAACTAGAAATAAACGTACAGACGCCGGGGGTAAAATGGTCTCACGCGTTCTAATATCAAATGGTGTAATGTCATTTTTTACACAGGTTTTTAGGGGTGGGATTGGAAAGGTAATATACAATCCAGCCAACAAAGCAAGGAACCCGGCAGGATGTCGCATTTGTTTTCTAGTTCCACGGCTACATTTAGATATATGGGGTCTGGGTTTGCTAATGACTTGAAAAGAACTGGGTACAAATGAAGCTAATCAGGGGGGACATGAAGGGACTGGGTACACACCGGGTACAGTTTACCGTGACGTGGGTCCGTTTGTACCGGCGGGGGGATTAGTACCAGTCTGAGCACGTTAGATGACGTCCAGAGGTCAGACGGTACACAGGCAGGCAAATCATCAACACAGGCCGCACACATGTGTTGATTTCCGGCTGTGTGTCTGTTTACACAGTGTATAAATAGCCACACAATGTGATCCGTGTGCTGAGTCATGACTGCTCAAAAAACTCATTTTCATTAGAGCACACTCAATGTTTAAACAATCAACGGCATTGCTATGGACTAGCTACGGCATATGTGTGGACAGAGTGAGGGCACGGTGGGTGGGGGATTGACCCAGCGAC
The DNA here is from genome assembly GCF_028476545.2 of Physella acuta. Classification (NCBI taxonomy): domain Eukaryota; kingdom Metazoa; phylum Mollusca; class Gastropoda; family Physidae; genus Physella; species Physella acuta. Next base: position 150,625 of record NW_026731720.1, on the reverse strand, counting down.
TATGATCTAATAGTAACCAGCCCACCCCCGGAGTAAGTTTTAGCCGCCCCTAGATCAGATACTGTAAACTATTAAACTACAAAGTAAAACCGTATGATGTTTCTCCAGATTGATTGACAGCTGTCAGTAACGCCCAGTACCTGACGAAAATGGACGACCAGTGGTCAAACGTGACCCACGCTTTAAACCACGACCACGTGAGCAACATCAACCCGAGGCTGGCCAATGGGGTCATCGTTGTCCTGCTGCTTCTCCTCAACTTGGCGGGAAACAGCCTCGTCTTCTATGTCTATAAATACCTAATCAAGGTAAGTAACTCTACAATCCCAAGGGAGATCACACAAGTTCTTCACAACACATTATACAGTGGTTTAATAGTTGTCAGATTTTTAAATACATGTTTAAAGATGAAAAAAAAAATCACGCATGTAATCCCAAACGAAACTTGTCAACTGAGAAAATGCCCACGTGACTAATGCCCCATTACCTCCCCACAGAGAAACCTCTTCTCCTTCTTCGTGACGACACTGGCTGCCCTTGACCTCCTGTCGGCAGTGACCACCATGCAGATGGACGCCATCATGAAGATGCGTCCCCTGGACGAGACGAGCCTGTCGCTGGTTGCCCTGTGTAAGCTCACCCACTTCCAGGTGTACGCCAACCACCTGATCAGCGGCTGTGTGCTCATCCTTATCGCCTACACGAGGTACACCAAGGTAAGCCGCACTATCAGGTACGTGGAGGGGGGTATGAGATTGTAAAATTTGCTTGGGAAAAGAGGGGGTTTTTTTTTTAGATAAAAAAAATATTTTGATCACCATCTAAAAGAAATGTAACATTTAGTCCGCAAGCCAGAAGGCAAATAAAAATAAAACCAATGGCTAATAAATGTATCGAACATCCCCCAGATTTGCAAGCCACTTCACGAAGGGATGACCATGAGGAAGGCCAAAATCACCGTTCTGTTTTTGTCCGTCGGCTGCATCCTCCTCAGCACCTTCACGCTGGTGGTCAACGGGCCGCAGGAGGTTCAAATCCAGATGGGCGACCACGTGGTCAACGTGACCATCTGCAGGTACGACAAGGACTACGAGGGCAAGCCCATCCAGCAGGTCTTCGTCTACATCCTCACCTCGGCCTTCGCCATCGTGCTCGTCGCCACCGTCATCTTCTACGTCATGATCTCCAGGGCGCTCAGCCGGTTCGAGCGCAGGAGTTCCCTCAAATCCGCGGGACTCCACAGTCCAACGGTGGACGAAAACTCGGACCCGAGTTCCGCCACCCACAGCCGGCCTAGGGTTACTCTACGGGAGAGGATATCGGAAATATTCACCGGAAGTTCGGGGGAGAAAATCTCTATCCACATGTACAAAATGTTCACCATTGTGACATTCGTCTTCGTTGTGAGTTACCTCCCACACCTGGTTGTGCTCATCTTGCTCAAGGTGCTCAACCTGGACCATATGACCTTGACCTACGGTCAACGGTTCGCCCTAGAGCTGGCCTACAACGGACCTTATCTCAGCTGTGTTTTGAACCCGGTCATCTACGGCTTCCGCAGTGCTGAGTTCCGGAAACATTGCAGGCATGTTCTGACATGCCGGAACTCCAGGCGATCTTATTAACAATGGTTTAGAATCTCTAAACAATCCATCAATGATGTTTTAGAAATTCCTAAAAGATCTTATCAATGATGTTGTAGAAACACCATAGAGATCTTATCAATGATGCTTTAGTTTTAGAAGCGCAAAAAAGATAATATCAATGATGTGCTTTAAGTGCCAAAAAGATATTATCAATGATGCTTCAGAAGCGCCAAGATCTAGAAACACCATAAAGATCCTATCAATGAAGTTCTACAAACTAATAAACTGTGATAACTAGATCTGTCTCTGAACTGGCTAGATAATAATAACGGTACATTCATAAAAAGGCCAGTCAGGCTAACTTCACATGATGCCACATTTCATAATAAATATAGCTGTGTGTTGGAAATACAAGGTTGTACGTCAAGATATATAAGGTAATGAAGGATGTGACTGCAAACATTCAAGCATAACATGCCAAAAAACGTTTCAAGTAAGCAACCAATTGGCTTACAAGGTTGTTCTTTAGATTCTGAGAGATTTGTGTACAAATCACTTGTTTGTTCTACAGCTTTAGATTCATAGAGATTTGTGAACAAATCACATGAGATTTGGTTGTTCTACATCTTAAGATTCCTGGAGATTTGTATACAAATCACATGAGACTTGCTGTTGCTTTAGGGGTAGGGCATTAACCCATCCGCTGTTGTGTTATCAGAAGATTTACTTAGTTTATTTTTGTTTTTTTATTGTAAGATAATTGTCTTCTTCCTACTTGCTACTCTATGTAATATTGGCTATGATTGAATGTAAGATTTGTGTCTTCTTCCTACTTGCTACTCTATGTTATATTGGCTATGATTGAATGTTCAGTGGATGTTTTCAAGTCCAGTTTAAAGACTAATTCCATGATCCACCAACTGATCAACCAGTGATCCACCCAGTAATCCACCCCATAATCCACCAGCTGTCTAGTAATATATGAAAGGACCTGACAGGGCTGTTCATTATGTCAACCTACACAGCCCTGCTATACTAGTGGATACAGTATTAGTCAGCCTTACTTCATTATCCCCAAAAGACTTTTCAGGTGTGATCAATTAGACATGACATTTCAGGTGTCATCAAGGTAGACATGACATTTCAGGTGTCATCAAGGTAGACATGACATTTCAGGTGTGATCAAGGTAGACATGACATTTAATGTGTCATAAAGGTAGACATGACATTTCAGGTGTCATCAAGGTAGACATGACATTTCAGGTGTGATCAAGGTAGACATGACATTTAATGTGTCATAAAGGTAGACATGACATTTCAGGTGTCATCAAGGTAGACATGACATTTCAGGTGTCACCAAGGTAGACATAACATTTTAGGTGTCACCAAGGTAGATATCATTGATCAACACATGATTAGTGCCATATGAACAACGTATCACCTGTATGTACATACTTGTGCAGCTCCCATTAAAAAACCCATGTACAATTAGAGTATCAAATTTTTTCTGTGTGTATCAAGTGTTGAAGTGTTCATAAAATAAAAGTGCAATTTTCCTATACTCTGTAACAGTGTTGTATGTTTCTCTTCACTAACAAGCCTGGCCCAGTCCAACACACCAGTGATCTTCTATTAGTTATGTGCTCAAATCGCCACGGTAACTATTGTTTATCAAAAAAATGTGGGTGAGCCATTTCCCAGAGCTACCTACCCTAAAAATTTATGTTGGTCATGATTTGATTTTTACGGAAGGCAAAAGCATTATTATTTAGGCATAATTATAACATAATCGCATAATATCAAGATCGCAAAATTACAGAGAAAATTGTACAAGTAGACAGCCATGTATATTCCCATCCACATGAGTTTCAACTACATTGATTATGAAATATATTGATCATCAAAAGTATTCATTTGTGCACACCTCCAACCAATATGAGCCTAAGAACCTATAACACACTCTCCCCCCTGGTCTAGAGAACTACACATAACCGTTACATGCTAATGGCCTACACATAACCGTTACATGCTAATGGCCTACACATAACCGTTACATGCTAATGTCCTACACATAACCGTTACATGCTATTGTCCTACACGTAACCGTTACATGCTAATGTCCTACACGTAACCGTTACATGCTAATGTCCTACACATAACCATTACATGCTAATGTCCTACACATAACTGTTACATGCTAATGTCCTACACAAAGCAGTTACATGCTAATGTCCTACACATAACCGTTACATGCTAATGTCCTACACATAACCATTACATGCTAATGTCCTACACATAACCGTTACATGCTAATGTCCTACACATAACCATTACATGCTAATGTCCTACACATAACCGTTACATGCTAATGTCCTACACATAACTGTTACATGCTAATGTCCTACACATAACTGTTACATGCTAATGTCCTACACATAACTGTTACATGCTAATGTCCTACACATAACCATTACATGCTAATGTCCTACACATAACCGTTACATGCTAATGTCCTACACATAACTGTTACATGCTAATGTCCTACACATAACCGTTACATGCTAATGTCCTACACATAACCGTTACATGCTAATGTCCTACACATAACTGTTACATGCTAATGTCCTACACATAACCGTTACATGCTAATGTCCTACACATAACCGTTACATGCTAATGTCCTACACATAACTGTTACATGCTAATGTCCTACACATAACTGTTACATGCTAATGTCCTACACATAACCGTTACATGCTAATGTCCTACACATAACTGTTACATGCTAATGTCCTACACATAACCGTTACATGCTAATGTCCTACACATAACCGTTACATGCTAATGTCCTACACATAACTGTTACATGCTAATGTCCTACACATAACTGTTACATGCTAATGTCCTACACATAACCGTTACATGCTAATGTCCTACACATAACAATTACATGCTAATGTCCTACACAAAGCAGTTACAAGCAAATGTCCTACACACATCAGTTACAAGCTATTGTCCTACACACAATGTCCTACATAAAAAAGTCACAAGCTAATGCCGTACACACATCAGTTACAAGCTAGTGTCCTACACACAAGCTAATGTCCTACATACAAAAGTCACAAGCTAATGACCTACACACAAGCTAATGTCCTACACACAAGCTAATGTCCTACACACAAGCTAATGTCCTACACATAACCGTTACATGCTAATGTCCTACACATAACTGTTACATGCTAATGTCCTACACATAACTGTTACATGCTAATGTCCTACACATAACTGTTACATGCTAATGTCCTACACATAACTGTTACATGCTAATGTCCTACACATAACTGTTACATGCTAATGTCCTACACATAACCGTTACATGCTAATGTCCTACACATAACCGTTACATGCTAATGTCCTACACATAACTGTTACATGCTAATGTCCTACACATAACTGTTACATGCTAATGTCCTACACATAACCGTTACATGCTAATGTCCTACACATAACCGTTACATGCTAATGTCCTACACATAACCGTTACATGCTAATGTCCTACACATAACTGTTACATGCTAATGTCCTACACATAACCGTTACATGCTAATGTCCTACACATAACCGTTACATGCTAATGTCCTACACATAACTGTTACATGCTAATGTCCTACACATAACCGTTACATGCTAATGTCCTACACATAACCGTTACATGCTAATGTCCTACACATAACTGTTACATGCTAATGTCCTACACATAACTGTTACATGCTAATGTCCTACACATAACCGTTACATGCTAATGTCCTACACATAACAATTACATGCTAATGTCCTACACAAAGCAGTTACAAGCAAATGTCCTACACACATCAGTTACAAGCTATTGTCCTACACACAATGTCCTACATAAAAAAGTCACAAGCTAATGCCGTACACACATCAGTTACAAGCTAGTGTCCTACACACAAGCTAATGTCCTACATACAAAAGTCACAAGCTAATGACCTACACACAAGCTAATGTCCTACACACAAGCTAATGTCCTACACACAAGCTAATGTCCTACACATAACCGTTACATGCTAATGTCCTACACATAACCGTTACATGCTAATGTCCTACACATAACTGTTACATGCTAATGTCCTACACATAACTGTTACATGCTAATGTCCTACACATAACCGTTACATGCTAATGTCCTACACATAACCGTTACATGCTAATGTCCTACACATAACCGTTACATGCTAATGTCCTACACATAACCATTACATGCTAATGTCCTACACATAACTGTTACATGCTAATGTCCTACACAAAGCAGTTACAAGCAAATGTCCCACACTTAATTGTTACAAGCTATTGTCCTACACAACAGCTACAAGCTAATGTCCTACACACATCAGTTACAAGCTAGTGTCCTACACACAATGTCCTACATAAAAAAGTCACAAGCTAATGTCCTACACACAAGCTAATGTCCTACACACAAGCTAATGTCCTACACACAAGCTAATGTCCTACACACAAGCTAATGTCCTACCTTCTCAATAATCTTCCCTGTGACTCCCATTCCATTGAGAATAGTCACCTACAAGATGAAAGAACAATACACAATTCAGTTATTTTTTTGCTTTAATGCAAACATCTGGCTACTTAAGGGGTCAAATGGAATATGCTATGTAAATGGCAGGGAATGGTGAAAATTTTGAAACATGTTTCAGTTGCCAAATAGAGCTTAACTAAGTCAACACATTTTTGTTGGCCAAAACCAACTACAGAAGATTCAATTTTCTATGCCCTTGAGGAATATGTAAAAAAAAAAAAAAGAATCAAAATGAGTAAATAATGAGAACTTACATTGACAATGACAGGCATCCCACCATAGTAAATAGGCTGGGTGCAGTATGGCCACATGTATGGGGACTCCATTAGGTCAATGTAACTTGGACTTGCACTGCAAGGGAAATAAAAATTTTAAAATATATTAACTCCCTTGGATTTCCTTTAAGTATTTTTAAACTTAAAAACAAAATTCTCTAAATATTTGACAATGTTTTGATTACCTTGAAGGAAATTTTGATTACATTTTTTTTTTAATCCTTTCAGTGAAGTTTATTTTTGGTTTATTCTAAATTTTAAAATTAAGAACTACTAAAAAATTGTGTCAACAGTGTGGAAATTAATAAGAAAATTCTATTTGCGCAATACATTTTAATACCTAAGTGCAAATTTTGAAGGTAATAAAACAAGGATGATAGCACCTCATTTACTGTTCTTCTATGATTGAACTTAAATCAGGACTAGAGCTAGGTAGTGATATTGATAAAATGTGACTCAGTGCACCCCAACAATATTCTCAAAAGTAGCACATTACTTTCTGATCTGTGGTGTGTAAAACAGGAAGACAACATAACCTGGCCAGTGGTGGGTAGAACAATGTTACCTGGCCAGTGGTGTGTAGGAAAATGTTACCTGGCCAGTGGTGTGTAGAAAAATGTTACCTGGCCAAGAGTGTGTAGAAAAATATTACCTGGCCAGTGGTGTGTAGAAAAATGTTACCTGGTCAGTGGTGGGTAGAAATATGTTACCTGGCCAAGAGCGTGTAGAAAAAAGTTACCTGGCCTGTGGCGTGTAGTTCCTCAAAGTTCTGAGCGCCATGGGCAGGTCAAGTCTGCCATATCCCTGTTCAAACATGTTGACATCTGGCAGTCTCCTGGCAGTGGACATCAAGGCCTGCTTCACACTGGCGGGGTTGATCATGTGCTTCTTGTCTAGTACAGCACTGTAATTAATTAGTGGCATCGTTAATTATGTGTTTCTTGTCTAGTACAGCACTGTAATTAATTAGTGGCTTCGTTAATCATGTGCTTCTTGTCTAGTACAGCACAATCAAAATAATTAGTTGCTGAGTTTACCAAATTTTTTTTTATCCAGAACTGCACTGTCAAAGAACATATAAATGACATGCAATAATTAAGTTTACTGTAACACTATCTATTCAATTAAGATTATTATTAGAATTACTACCAATAAAATTTATGTTAAAACTATTTCACATATATTATTAGTCTACAGTTTCTATTCAAATAACTGTAAGACTTATGTCTTTAGCCTACTACATGTTATAATAATGTCTAGCGTCTGACTGGCCTAATCATACAAGATAAAAAAATGTGTAATGTTATGACTGACCTTATGAGACTACATGTTATAATAATGTCTAGTGTCATGACTGACCTGATCAACAGCGTGACAGCTCCAGCTACAACAGGTGAGGCTACACTTGTGCCAGACAGAGATCTGCAGCTGGATCTAGAGCAAACACAAGGCAGGTAGTAATGGATAAAAGCAGATAGATTCTGGCACATTGCAGGTATTAGTGGACAGGGGATACTAGCAAAAATCAGGTATTCATAGATAAAAGCACAGAGATACTTGCATTAGTCAGGTACTAGTGAATAAAGTCAACAGAACAAGTCAGAAATTATAAAAGCATCAAAGTACAAATTGAAAATGTATCTTGATATTGTTTTACATGGAGATACTAGCACAACTCAAATAGTAGTGTTTACATTGTTCAGGCGTTATATGGAGATACTTGCACAAGGTAGTAGTATTGATATTGTTCAGGTGTTATATGGAGATATTTGCACAAGGTAGTAGTACTGATATTGTTCAGGTGTTATATGGAGATACTAACACAACTCAGGTAGTAGTGTTTACATTGTTCAGGTGTTATATGGAGATACTAGCACAAGGTAGTAGTACTGATATTGTTCAGGTGTTATATGGAGATACTAACACAACTCAGGTAGTAGTGTTTACATTGTTCAGGTGTTACTTACTTAAGAGCAGAGCCTCTCACAGCAGAGCCGTATGTGACGATGTCTGGTTTGACTCGGCCATAACCTGCAGGTAGTTCCTGTGACATACAGATACATATGTTTATGTAAGGTTATAAGTTCTTTATGTCAGGCAAGTACAACCTCTTGTTGTGTTAAAGTTAAAATGTTGCTTATGATAGTAAATGAAAACCACTATACTTTTTAATCAACATGTACATGAATTTATTTCTTGTTGAACATGTTTGTATTGTAAGGCCAATATCTCTTATAAAATTTTTTCAATTTAACTGACACCCCTCCCCAATTTTTAAATGCAAATAGATGCAATAAGGATCCTTCTTTGTGTCTGATCATGAACCTACATCCAGAGTGTACAATTTTTGTTCGCTACAACAGTTTGTGTGACTCACCCATGTGGTCATCCCTCTGGAAGAAAATCTGGCAATCTGATGTTCAAAGTTGATGCCACCAACACCAATCACATCCAGCTGATCAGCCGGGTTGTTCAAGGTTCTGATGGGCCAAAATTATTGGTTGGCAATTACACTCATTTTTCAAAAATATTTCACATGTATTAAAAATAATGAACATGTAAAAACAAAAAAAATTACCCATATTTACCAATTTAAAATTAAGTGTATAACAACTCAACATGTAATACCTCATGTTATAGTGGCAAGCACTTACCCATACAGTGGACCATCATTCCCAATTGCAGACACCATAATTACTTTATTTGCAGTTAGCTCCCATACCTACAATACAAATATTATTTCCCTTACAACATTGTATGTTAACTTCTTGAGATGAGTTAAATGGGAAAACAAACCATAACAATGATAGTGTAAGGACAAGACATGATAATGTAAGCACTAGTGTGACTACTGCATCTGTGTATCACCTTATCCACAAAGGGGTGGTCCATGAAGTCTGGGCCACCAATGCTCAAGTTAAGGACGTCAATTTTCTTCAGGATGGCGTAGTTAAAGGCATCCAGGAACCAGGAAGTGTAGGAGACCTGGACATTGTAACAAGGTCTTTCATTAATAACTTTACCAGCTGCATAGGTGTATTATATCTAAAGCACATCTTAAAGAGCTTCATATTTTAACAACAATGGTAACTTCACAGCATACTAGAGAAGAAAGGATGAATTAATGGGCCCGTGAATATGTTAATTAACTGTCAATGATACACAACAAGTCCACTTTATTAATGGATTCAGCCCTCTTGAGGTACTCTGTTACCTACGAGTCATCAGTCAATTTTGTTGTGTTAATTGTGTTAAATATTTTCCAGTTACAGTTACATAATTTTCAATAATTAGCTGACCAGATGAGCAGTAATCTCTTTGTTTACTAAATGTGTTAGATACCTGTTGATTAAGTTTACCTGAGGAAGATTAAACACAAGGACCATAATTACCTGGTTGTTAGTGAAGACTCTAAAGACAAAGATGTCAGCATCAGGTGCAAATCCAAGGCACTCCTTATGGCTGGCTATTACACCTGCTACAAAAGTGCCATGTCCTAGTCCTGAAATTGTTCACATACAACTCATATGTTGTCTACAACATAGCAATTGTTCACATACAACTCATACGTTGTCTACAACATAGCAATTGTTCACATACAACTCATACGTTGTCTACAACATAGCAATTGTTCACATACAACTCATACGTTGTCTACAACATAGCAATTGTTCACATACAACTCATATGTTGTCTACAACATAGCAATAGTTCACATACAACTCATACGTTGTCTACAACATAGCAATTGTTCACATACAACTCATACGTTGTCTACAACATAGCAATAGTTCACATACAACTCATACATTGTCTACAACATAGCAATTGTTCACATACAACTCATATGTTGTCTACAACATAGCAATTGTTCACATACAACTCATACGTTGTCTACAACATAGCAATTGTTCACATACAACTCATACAGTACTAGAACATAGCAATTGTTCACATACAACTAACATAGCAATTGTTCACATACAACTAACATAGCAATTGTTCACGTACAACTCATACAGTACTAGAACAGTTGTCTACAACATAGCAATTGTTCACATACAACTCATACATTGTCTACAACATAGCAATAGTTCACATACAACTCATACATTGTCTACAACATAGCAATTGTTCACATACAACTCATACGTTGTCTACAACATAGCAATTCTTCACATACAACTCATACATTGTCTACAACATAGCAATTGTTCACATACAACTCATACGTTGTCTACAACATAGCAATAGTTCACATACAACTCATACATTGTCTACAACATAGCAATTGTTCACATACAACTCATACGTTGTCTACAACATAGCAATTCTTCACATACAACTCATACGTTGTCTACAACATAGCAATTGTTCACATACAACTCATACGTTGTCTACAACATAGCAATTGTTCACATACAACTCATACAGTACTAGAACATAGCAATTGTTCACATACAACTAACATAGCAATTGTTCACATACAACTAACATAGCAATTGTTCACGTACAACTCATACAGTACTAGAACAGTTGTCTACAACATAGCAATTGTTCACATACAACTCATACATTGTCTACAACATAGCAATAGTTCACATACAACTCATACATTGTCTACAACATAGCAATTGTTCACATACAACTCATACGTTGTCTACAACATAGCAATTGTTCACATACAACTCATACGTTGTCTACAACATAGCAATTCTTCACATACAACTCATACGTTGTCTACAACATAGCAATAGTTCACATACAACTCATACATTGTCTACAACATAGCAATTGTTCACATACAACTCATACGTTGTCTACAACATAGCAATTCTTCACATACAACTCATACGTTGTCTACAACATAGCAATTGTTCACATACAACTCATACGTTGTCTACAACATAGCAATTGTTCACATACAACTCATACGTTGTCTACAACATAGCAATTGTTCACATACAACTCATACAGTACTAGAACAATTGTCTACAACATAGCAATTGTTCACATACAACTAACATAGCAATTGTTCACATACAATTCATACAGTACTAGAACATAGCAATAGTTCACATACAACTCATACATTGTCTACAACATAGCAATTGTTCACATACAACTAACATAGCAATTGTTCACATACAACTAACATAGCAATTGTTCACATACAACTCATACAGTACTAGAACATAGCAATTGTTCACATACAACTCATACGTTGTCTGCAACATAGCAATTGTTCACATACAACTCATACAGTACTAGAACAATTGTCTACAACATAGCAATTGTTCACATACAACTAACATAGCAATTGTTCACATACAACTCATACATTGTCTACAACATAGCAATTGTTCACATACAACTCATACAGTACCAGAACAATTGTCTACAACATAGCAATTGTTCACATACAACTAACATAGCAATTGTTCACATACAACTAACATAGCAATTGTTCACATACAACTAACATAGCAATTGTTCACATACAACTCATACAGTACTAGAACATAGCAATAGTTCACATACAACTCATACATTGTCTACAACATAGCAATTGTTCACATACAACTAACATAGCAATTGTTCACATACAACTCATACAGTACTAGAACAGTTGTCTACAACATAGCAATAGTTCACATACAACTAATACAGTACTAGAACAATTGTCTACAACATAGCAACTGTTCACGTACAACTCATACAGTACTAGAACAATTGTCTACAACAACATACCAATTGTTCACACTGATTGCTAAATCTACTTTTAAAATATTATTTAATAACCTTAAATGTACACAAATTTCAAATACAGTGATCCACTGGTGGAAGTCACTATCATCAAAAGGTGATTGTCCAATGGTTAAACTCACCGTCATCTAAAGTTTTCTCATTGGTCCAGTTGGTCCTGTCTTTTAATCTGCCACGCTTGAAGTGGGGGTGATCTGTGGCAAGACCTGTGTCAAAGATGGCCACCTTCACACCAGCACCTGTAACAAAAACGTATTACAATTTATATAGAAGGGACTGTATCACTGATACATCACAGCCATTACTGTCTTAAGGGATCATTCACTTCAGTTGTTTTAAAATTTTCTGAATGTATGAATTACCCCCCCCCCCATACCAATGTGCATGTTTACAAAACATTTGTGTGCCTGTGATTTATTTTTTTCAGCTACATCTGTTATTAAATAATAGTAGTTAAAGTGGGATCTATAATAGGTTGAGAAACATAAATAAAAGGTTCTAAATGTTTAAAAGCAGCTGGCAGAACTGTATTGGGAGACTGCAAGGAAAATTACTGAAGACTTACAAAAGTGGAGAGCACTTTCTATAGCAACTCAATGTGTCTTGTCACACACAAAAAAAGATGATGAAAAGTTCGTTCTAAAAGTATTACCTTTACTCTTATAAGCTAGTTTCCAAAACTGACCACTAATGTCCTCCACTCAAGTAGTCTAACGCTGATTTAACCAAGAAAATTGTGTTAAATTGAAAGAAACAACTTACCAGTAAATCCTAAACCCCAAAGCATCTCTGCTTGTAAGGCACTAACAATCTGAGGAAAACAGAGAGTAAATCAAATATGACATTGCAAGAAAGAATGAACATCTAGGAAATACATCCAATGAACAATGATTGTATATACACAAGTTATGAACCTATAACTGGACAGCTAGTTGTTACACAAAAACTTACTTGTTTTGGCACAGCTCTTAATAACTTTCTAGATTTATACTTGGATGGAGAGATCCACACCACAGGCTGTTTGAATAAATTAAAAAATTACATTTGACAAATTTTAAAACGGCTACATAATATATTATTTTTATTATTAAAATGGTGTTACCACCAACTAACCGTGGACAAACTTTTCCTGCCTGCCTTTCTAGACCTAAAAGTGTCTATGTTCTCTGCATCTTCTTCTGCTTGAGGTTCATCATTTTCATCCACTGTCGAAATAAATTCATTTTCAATAGTCATTTCACTATCATTAATGTGTGATTAAATTAGGTAACTTTCTCTAAAAGTGTTGTGTGATTATATTTTGTGGGAAGTAACATGTTTTATTTCATAAATTTTGAGCAAAGTCATTATTTTTAGTTTAATTATATTTGTACTTAAAATTTTTAATGCAGCACTAAACAATCTACATGAGCTCACCCTTAGTAAATTTCAGTGAACGTGTGACTTTTTTATGTGGGGTGACTCTCTTTATCAGTGGGTGCTCTTTCAACGCCTCAACACCAGGTTGATCAGAATGGCCATGAAACTAAAACAATAGTTGTATTTTTCATTATGACATTATACACCAGTTAAAAGTTTTTTATTGACATAAATTACAAATCATTTTTAAGTACGTGATTCATGGATCACAAATTAAATCTTGGTAAAAAGGTTACAGATATAATGAAAGATGCTAAAAAAAATTTTAAAGTTTACAATTTTTAACTGAAAAAAAATTAGCCACTTTGATATTAGCATTGTGATAGTAAATTTAAAAGAATGGTAAATTTAGTTACTTTAAAATTAATTTAAAAAAAATTAAAACTCAATTGACAACAAAATTATGAGTCGAGTCATAACATAAATTTAAGAAATTGAAATAATAGCCAAGTTACCAAAACAACATCAAAATCACTTGGATAATTGTGGGCTGGGTTGAGACGAGGGATTATGTTCCAGGAAGTGACTCCCACCTCCTGTAGGGCCGCTGAGATAAAACGCCTTCTGGCTGGTGCCTTGTAGTAGCCATTAAATGTGATGATGTACTCTGTAAGATCACAAACAGCAACAAGTTATTTTTGGTGATATGCTCTATAGTTTTATTGTCTACATTTATGTACTCGATTATGATAAGGTATTAGGTATTATTACAAATAGCATACAGTCTTATATGAAGTATTACTTTCTGTGATGTATTACTGCCAGATATATGCTATATTTAATTTATCCTGTGTTATTCGACCAGACTTAAAGAACATTTGATACAGGAAATCAATTTTATAGAGGCTCTGTACATACATACCATAGGATTAGGGTTAATAAAAACCAAGCTAGTTATGTGACCTACATAAGTAAATTAATTCTCTATACCGCCACACTAACAGTGGATTTAAAATCAAATAAACATATATAGCTAAACATTGTCATTTAATCAACAATCAACCGGAGACAGGCTTTGTTTGGTACACTATGGTGCTAAGCTATCAGTTAACTATGCTTATATCTTGATTCTAAAAATCAATGCTTAGACAATTTCACAAGCTTATGATAAAAACTCATCATTGACTTGGGGTAGTTTATCAGTTAAAAAAAAATTTCATCTTTACAACATCATTATTTTTTTTAAAGATTGGTTGATATTTCTGATAAAATACAGCATTAAACAGGTTAATAGAAATTTAATTTTAGTCTCTGACATAAAGCCTTATCATTGATATATTTTAAATGGGTAAAACAATTATTTTTAAAAACTTAAAAGTATAGAAGATGTCAGTAAATGCTGTCAAGAACACCCACATAGTTAATTTAATCACATTGCCCAAAACTACAAATTATCCACTCCCCTCCTCATAACTAGATGTGTAATGTCATTTATGAACAAACTCATACACCACAGCAACAATCTGATTGTTAATTTATCATAATAAATTAATAAAACTGTACACCAAATGAGCTACTAATGACATAATTCTAGTATTATTTCAACACTTACCGTTGTCTACAATAGAACTAGTAAACTCCACATCAACTCTCTCTGTCTGACCAGGATGGGTGACATTACACAAATTAACAGACAAAATGTTATTATAACTCTCATCCCTTTGCTTCGAGAGTTTTTTCTTCTTCTTGACATTCTCGCTGTAATTTCCAGTTGTTTGATTTGAATTTAACAGATGAAAACTTTGGTCTCCTGTTTGGGTTGGTGCCAAATTTAATGAAGTATTTGCTTTCATCGCAGGTTCAGAGTTAGTTAAATGTGTGTGGTTATAAAGGCTTTGGTTT
Source organism: Physella acuta (assembly GCF_028476545.2). Classification (NCBI taxonomy): domain Eukaryota; kingdom Metazoa; phylum Mollusca; class Gastropoda; family Physidae; genus Physella; species Physella acuta. Next base: position 135,125 of record NW_026731720.1, on the reverse strand, counting down.
CTAGGATCAAATGATTGCACTGTCAGGGCAGTGCCGCCATCCTGACTGACACTATTGTTGGCGGGAGAGTTGTGTAAGCTGCCTGGCCCTGCCTGAGATTCTGGCACACTGTGTTCTTGAGTTGGCAGAACTTCCTCGTGTAGGTGAGTAGAGGATATCACAAAGTTGTCCACATGTCTGTGTTTGTAGTCTTCATGCTCATGGCTGTGCCTGAAATCATCTAGCACCCCAGTGTCAGAGTTCACAGAACTAACAGCCAGAACATACCAAATTACAAAAATGAGAGCTCCTTTTCTCAACCATGCCATGTTTCATGTATTTTGCTATTTCATACAATACTGTATTTTCTTTTCATTGACTAATCGAGAGTATAAAACTTGTTTGGCCATTTTCATCTTGATAAAAAAGTTGATAACTCATGTTTCATTACTCCCATTCATGATTCTCATCTAGAGAGGTGGTAAAAGAAAAAATTGAGTTAAAATTTGATTAAATGTCTTAAACAAAAGTACATCTATGCCAATATCTAAATATAAAAGTCTTTACTACACAATAAAAATTAATACATATTATTCTACAGCAACAGCTAGAATTATAAGGATTTCTTTAAACCTTTGAGCCCGACAGGCTGGAAAACCAGCTTCAACATTAGGCATATATGTCAGAAAAGCCAGTTTTCCGGCCCAAAGATCTAGCGTCATCAGTCATAGCCCTTGTGGCTGGATGCAAAATTTTGCTGTACAAATAAAAAATTTTTTGAAGCAATGCCGCCAAAACGAAAAACTGAGCCACAGCCATCGGCTGTGTTTGTTTTATATACATTGTTATGTTCAGACATTGTAAAATAAAAAACAAAGCATTGCCAAATCTTGCTAAATTGTTGTTTGATACTGACTGACCCTTGATAATTAATGATATCAAATGATATGGTTTGATTATCTCATCTAGAATCTAGTTAATAACTAGATCTAGATCTAATTTTGAATTTTATAGTAATTAATTTAATTTGGTAATCTATCGTTTTAGGTACGTAAAATCGCCCGCGACTTGTAATGTGAAAAACAGGTGACTTCTTAAATTTTAATAATAATTTCACATTTTGAGGAGGATTTATGTTTTTTAAAATACAAAAATGTTTTCTTGTTTCATTTATGTACCTGTTTTTAAACAATTGAATTAAAACTTTTCCGTAATAAATGAAGACTAGCGATGTTTCCAACAGATGCAACGATGCTGATTTACTATAGCAGCCATCTTGCTTAAGTTTTATTTTTAAAAGCTTATAGTAGTTATAGCGCCGGATTCAGGGGGAAGCCACTCTATTTTACAAATGGCTGCTGTTTATATAGTAGCAAATCTTGCTCTCAGACACTGCTGTTAAAAGTTAATTTCTGGCCTATATCGATATATTTACTTTTTATTTAGCCACTGATTTAGGTTTATTATTCATTTATCTATAATATTTGACACAAACATATGACAATATAGTATATACCTCTATTAAAGCCTTAACAATGATGTAACGTTTTCGTACATTAATAGCGGCGGGCGATTTTACGTACCCAAAACGATAGATTACCTTTAATTTTAATAGATCTACATTTCTGATTGTTTCTTCAAATTTGAAATTATGAAGTTAAATTATTAAATTTCACACTTACTTCAAGTTCTTAGTCTTAAGTTAAGACTCTTACTTAACTCTTAGCCCTTCTTAGCCGCCTGACTTAAAAAAAAATTATTTGGTCTAGATCTAGATTCTAGATCTAAATCTATATTAGTATATGACGACCTAAATCTAGATCTAGTCTAGGTTTAGATGGCATAGAAATCTAGCTAGACAACATTTGGTCTATTCAGTCAAGACTAGATTCCTGTTTTGTTTAGATTACTAGACTGCTAGAAATATGAAAGCAACACTAATCATTTTTCAAGAAGAACAAAGTAAACTGCTTTCAAATGTATCGTTTAGTCACTTCTTGTAACATGTAAATTAGGCCTAGGCCTGTAAAATAGATAAACGGGGAATGGGGAAAATGGGTTAAACAGCGCAGAATTTAATATATAATATTTAATATCTAAGAATCTAGAACTAAGTAGTTAAGGAAATAATTAATTAGCGCATAATCTAGTTAAATACGTCAGGCTCATATATATATTGTTCAAATTAAGTGTAACTGCCATCATTTTTTTTCTAAAAAAAAAAACGTTCCAACGCAAAGCAAATTGATTTTTTTTTTCCATTCTGGACCATTCTAAACTTAAAACTTGAGTATAGATAGCGTAGTCATTTATCCGTGCGTTGTGCGACATAGCATTAAATTAAATGTATCGGGTTGTTATAATCTAGATCTATAGGGGGAAAATAATTTTAGGCCGATGCTAGTCGGAATAAGATACGCATGCGATAAATTATACAAATTATATGAAACAGTTACAACCCCCCTCCCCCATGGACCCCTCTGTAAAAAAAATATTGTCATAATACCACTGCTACGTATTTAAATCTATTTCTGTAATATATATTTGTGTAATATATATGTGTGTAAAATATATGTATGTTTAGAACAGTCATCTAAAAACTGACTCTATGTTCACTCTGAGTTGGTTATTCTCCCCCCCCCCCCC